>NC_045700.1:32223461-32533751 GCF_009834535.1 Camelus ferus | reverse complement strand
AAACTATCAGATAGAAAGTCATGTTGATGTATATTCATCTTAAAGAAGAGTTTCTAAGCCCACTGGCAATGGAGGAGACTGCAAAGGAAGATAGAGTGTTAAGAGAAAGAAAATGGTAAGTGAAGCCTGAATTCTGTGCATCATGGAGGGATGATGCTCTGATGCACTTCTTGAGGCTCTTTCCTTCCCTATCATCCAGAACACTACCCTCTCCTTGTTCCATTTCAGTGTCTTTGAACTGCACTCTCTTGGTCTTCTCCAAGAGTGCTCTCCCGTTAGTCTGACTATACGCGTTAGTCTTAGCCAGAGCCCTGTCTTGTTTGTTTCCTCCTCGCTCCGCGCTCTCTGAATATTCTTGTCGACATTCTCAAATTCAGTTATCTATAGGTTGATGAATTCCAAGTCCACTTTGTCAACCCTGACCTCTTTTGAGTTCCACATCAGTATTTCCAATTGGGTATGCCCATGTGGTTACTTCACAGGTGTATCAAACTTCGTGAGTTCAGATCTGAAATCAGTGCCCCCTTCCCCAGAACACAGCACCTTCTTCTGTCTTACAGTGCTATTGGAATTAGCACCCATGCCACACCCTAAGATGGAAATCTTAGAGTCATCATTGACTCCTTTCTTCCCCATATTCGAAGCATCCGCTTCTCTTGTCAGTTCTTTCTCAGAATGTCTCTCAAGTCTGGCTTGTCTTCTCTAATTCCACTGCAACTGCTTTAATTCAGAAACTCAGGATCACTCATCTGAAATATTGCAGTAGCTTCCCATCTGTTCCTTCTCTCACCAGGCTCTCCTACTATAGCCTCCACCAAATTCCTGCCAAGTGATCTTCCTGAAAGCATTTTTAATTGATCATGTCCCTATCCTGTTTTAAAACCTCCCTTTTTCTCATTTCTCATAGCAAAATTATGTTTTTTTTAAACAATGTTATTTTTTTTAACCTCAAGTTTACCTAGAAGACAAATATATAATCCTCTCCTTGTATCCTACTGTTCAGGCATCTATTAAACATCTAGATCCTGGCTTTGCAATTTATCCATTTGTGTTTCTGGAAATTTCAAACTGTGCCTTCCTTCGGAATAGAAGGTCTATATCATTCATACCTGTATGTCCCAGAGCATAATATATTACCTAGTACAGAGTAGAATCTCAAACATGGTTGTTATTGAATGTGTACTTAAAGATGGGAACTGCTAAATTAGCACCTTCCAAAATACGTTCAGAAGCATGTTCAATAGTATTATGTATAAATATGGTTTTGTAGATAAACCAGTTTGGGACATTTTAGAAAAATAAATGAAATATTTTTTTAACTGGAGTATTATTCAAGAATCACTGATATTCTTTAACACACATCATGACTCTTTATAAAAGCAATGCTAGTATAAAACATTCACTGAACTTTCTGAATACCAAACCAATTTTTCAAATGAGTTGCATTTTAAGGAAGTTATTTTGGAAATGCTTTTATATGCAAATTCACTGTAAAAGATAATAAAGACAACTTCCTCTCCTGTATATCTTTATTCGTCAGGAGAATACATATTGTGACCCAAAGTTCAGACAGTTTTCTTATAATTAAATTTAGACTATTTTGTAAGGCAGGCGAAAGCAACTTAGGGCAATGTTACTTTTCCAATACCATTCCAAGCAAATATTATGGATAATGCCCTGTTCCCCTAACAACAACAATAATGAATGAAAGATCATATGTTATTTTTCTGGATTGTATTCATATTCTTCATAAAATTGTTGGCTCAAGCCCTTGAGAACTCAGGGCAATGCTGACAATGGAAAAGCAAGCACACCGATTATTACTGTGAATGTAGCAAAGCAAACAATCCAACAAAATAATAATAACCGCTATATGATTAGGGTATTCAGAAGAAACATAAATTATTCTCAAATTTTACCAGGGATAAAATGATTTGCTGAGTTATTAAAAGAGGCAAGTTCTGATTCCATCAATCTGTATTGGGACTCAAGAATCTGTCCTTTAACACGTTTTCCCCATAATTCTTATGCAAAGAGTCCAGAATTAACAGATAACACTTCTACATATCCTGCCTTTGCTTAAAACAGTCTATTAAACGGCTGCACAAAAAAAAGTGAACAAACAGGGTGTGATGGCTAATTTCATGTGTCAATGTGGCTGGGCCATGGTGCCTGGAGAGTTGGTCCAACATCATTCCAGATGTCTCTGTGAGGATGTTTTTGAATGAGATTTACATTTAAATCAGTGGACTTTGAGTAAAGCAGATTGCCCACTATAGTGTAGGTGACTTTATTCAGTCAGTTGAAGACTTGAATAGAACAAAAGGCTGACCTCCCCACTCTCAACTGAGCAAGAGGAAATGCCCCAGGACACTGCCTTTAGACTTCCTCTGCAACAGCACCTCGTTGCTCGCCAGAAGACTGCTTTACTATAATTCTCCTGAGTCTCTAACCTGTTAGCCTCTTCCATTAAATTTTGGACTCAAGTCTCTACAATCACAGGAGCTAATTCGAAGGATAAATGGAGAGACAGACAGACAGATAGAGCGCTACAGAGATCCATCTTATTGGTTCTGTTTCTCAGGAGAACTCTGACTAATACACAGGGGAAACCACGACAGTAATTGTGCACTCTACTCCCGGCATTTTCCAAGCTGGGTTATGGAATTCCTATTGATTGGTTTGCCAGGACTGTAATCTTTGGGAAGCTTCCATCCCATTCATTCCTCTACCTGTCCACTCCACCCTGCACGTCTGGTTTAACCAATCAGACTCTGTCCCTGGAACATCAGAAACAAAACTGAGAAAGTGAAGTCAATCTCCCTTGGGGTGCCTGAAATATTCTTAAAGAATCCATCCCAGATATAATAATATGAAGGCAGGGCTAAGAACCACTGCCATAGGTCCTTGTACAATGTCAAGGCCAGTGGTTTGTTTGTTTTTAAGTCTGGGCATCATGGAAGCCACTGAAAGCTCTTAAATAAAACGGTGTCCTTATCAAGTTTGAGGGTCTTTATATGCTCATTCTGATAGCTGGGAGAAAATGAATTGCGTAGAGAGAGAAAAAGTGTGACTAGAAGAAGATTAAGTGACTTGGATGAAGGAAATAGCAGTGAAGAAGAAAAAGTTGATGGATTTAAGATACATTAAGAGATAAAACTGACAGGAATTATCCACTGATTGGGTGCGGGCGAAGAGGAGGGAGTTAAGAGGTGACTCCTGGGTTTCTAAGCAATAAATGGCATGAGTATTCTGCGAGTTACGGCAGGAAACAATGCAAGAGGATCAAGTTTTTAAGTCCATCTCGGGCATTGAATTTGAAATGCAAGAAGCTCAGTATGTATTTCATATTGAGAATCTAAAAATTCTGGAGTAATTGTTTACACTGACAATCTCAGTACTCTCTCTTTGGTACACCACTGTTCTAGGCTATGAATTGTTTACAGAGATGAAGAACAGGCTGATTTTTTTTTTTTAAGTGTAAAATGTTGCCCTAGGAACTTTTAAAAACTTATTCAAAGTATGGTCAAGATGTGCTTCTTTTAACTCTGGCCTAAGATACTTCATGCTTGGTCTGAGGAGGGAGAAGAAAAAAAGAGATCAATGGTTTCTAAAGAATCCTTCAAAGCAATTTTTTTTTCTTATCTCTTTCACTTAGAACTTGAGGGAGGTCACAGTTAAGAAGCAGTTTTTAGTAGCAGTGAAAGTCAACATAATCCAGTTTCCATCATTTCATAAAGTTTTATTTTTTAATTTAAGCTATTAATGCTCTACACATGACAATGCGATTATTCTTGATTGTTAGAGAAGTATGTCTAAAGGTTGTCTGACCTACGAGGGGGACTGATTTTCTTGACTCCAGGGTTTACTTCCATGGTGAATTGGCAATGAACTATGACTTCAGAAAACTAGAAGTGACTAGAGAAAAAATGGTCACTAATTTTTTTTCCCAGAAGTTAGCAGTGACCTCCGCGAGAAAACTGAGGTTTCCCCACAAAATGATCTTCTTCTTATGGCCTGGCAAGTGCATCCCTGTAATCTCATCTTGAACAACAATTGGTGGATGGGCCGTCAAAGATGTGCTGGCTTGCTTTTCAGCAGCAACATTTTCTCCCAAAGATAAAATAAAATATTCTGACAGGTTATTGAACACAGGGGCACCAGGTGAAAAACAAGATAAAACAAAAAGTTGGTTCTGGACTGAGGATAAGTAATTTTATAATTAGGAGATTTATTTATTTGTTCTTCTTGATCATAAAGCTTAAGTATGTTTGATACACCATCTTTTAAACGACAGCAACTTCCACAAACCAAGTTTGTTTTTTGAAAACAACTCTAAATTTTACCAATAATCTTTGGAGGCGTAATCTGGCATGAAATATTAATGAAAATTAAGGGAGAACAAAATCATGATGTGAAACTGCACAGTTCTGTAAATGCTGTAGAAATATTAAAAACAAGATTGTGTGCATTTTGACAATAACTTGATCTTTGAAACAAATTTGTTTTTAATTTTTTTAATAAAAATAAAAGACAGCAACTTATATTTACTTATTATGATAGAAAAGTTCAGACCGATAACAAAAGACCAACAATGAAAGAGATGGAAGAGACCTCAAACTCACAATATCAAGACATTTGACATCCATTTTTACCACTAGAGTTGCGTTTTCTGAGTAATAAATCTTTCTTACATATTCAAAAGTCATTTAACTACTCAACGGGTCCCTGTGGAAGGATCTAATCAGGCTATCATTTAATCAGGACACATAGATTAGGGACATTCACTGGCAACCCATCTTCTTGGCTGGAGGCGCTGTGATTGGCAGAAGGCCCATGACATAGCAGCTGTTAATATTTTGAATATCTCTCCCGGGCCTACCTGAAGCCATTATTGGCTAAAACCCGGAGGACTAGTTACACCTGATCAAAGAGATATGGTTATAATCCAAAATGATACATGGTGTGAAAAGCATTCATATTTGGCTTTGAAATGTATTTTTGTACTAGCATTTGAATGTGTGTCTGATGTTCTGAGAAATGACTTCAAAGGGATTAATGAAACCATACTGTGCAGACCTGACTCAGGAGGGCTGGGAAATGGTCCAGCTTTCTCTTCATTCCGCTTCCCTGCCGAACTCCTCTTTGACTCCCACTCTCTGACACCACAAGGAATAGCTCAAATGTCTTTTAGAATCACATCAGGTCCATATAGAAAGGAGAAAAGAGCGCATGAGTACCACAGACCTTTTCTGCAGCAGGCAATGCAGATTAAAAAAAAATAACTGTGTTTGTGGATTATACCTTCAGTACATATTTTCCTGTCATCCTATCCTTTCCCAAGAGTCCCTGGTTTTTATTTAGAGATCCCAGTGCTTCCAGGAAAACTGGCTCCCCTCCCAGCCTCAGGTCCGGGTGACGTGACCTGGGCATCCTCCAAGCTTCCAGGGAGGAATGCGACCTTGATTCAGCACATCCCATTTCCTTCACCATAGACATGGGGGTCAGACCTGAACATTCACTTGAAGCTGACCCAGTAACTGTAAACTTCAGGATCGCTGAAGTGTTGCAAACTGGACTCCCTTCCTTAGGTGACATCGTGGACATCTCTGAGGCCTAAATCTGCTGCAGTCATTTTAATAAAGTCATCGTGAGGAAAAGCCAGTGTATGAAGATGGACAGAGCTGAGGGACACAGAGCTGGATCCCTTATGAGATTATAAACCTCAGCATGAAGCCATGCCTCACCCTGCCTTTCCCCTTCCACCAATAAATGTACTCAGTGAAAATTGTCCTCTATTTTTAAGCCAATTAAAGTGGAGCTTTTAGTTATTTACAATTCCAGGCCTACTAATTACAACAGTAAGTCAACAACAGGTAATTAAGCTGACTAGAAACTGTCAATTATGTTAAAATAGAAATGTTGCCAATTAATATAAAACAGAATTTCCCACAGATAATCCCAAGTTGAACACACATTCACTTCTCTCTTCACACACAAACCACACACAAACCACCAGTCTATGCTGCCTGCTACACTTCAATTCAGTGCAGTTTATATTTTCACGGAACGCATGACAAGAAGACAAAAGTGCTGCCTGTGTTATGAGTTAAGATTCACTGATCCTGGAGAGCAGCCTGCACAATTATTGGAATGTTCGGCCTCAAAAGTTCTAGGAGATCAAGCTTTTAATCACAGGTAAATAAATCTTTTGTACAAAGAGGTATACAAATTTTGATTAGAATAAGGATAACCAGAAATGACACCAGCAATGAATGAGATAACAAAGCAAACGCTGTAACCTAGGCTTTTATCTTTATGTAACCATGGACACCCATACAGGCAGGCCATCATTGTCAATACTTCGAACAACAGTTGATTTTCAGAAGAGTCTTATGTTCTTTATAAGTATTTCCTTTGTTATATTATTTAAGTAATAACAGTTTTCTTATATATGTAAGAACCAAAGGCAAAAAGAAGGGAAGTCAGCAGTCAGCAAAGTTATATGAAGTGAAAAAAAAATGATTTGTCATCTTTTGGAATATGATGGTGAGTATAAATACATGGTGAATCTTTCCTCCTAAATTTTACTAAAAACCGTTTCTTTGACATATGATCTAGGGTGGCAGAAAAAACAAATTCAGTAGATAAAATGTTGCCAGTATCACTGAGTATCTGCATAGAAGTAACTAACTATTCATGAAAAAGTGTCATAATCAAAGGTCAAGTTGTTGTTATTTGAGACCCACATCTAGGGAATTGCTTTTGCTACGAAAAATTCTTAGAGCTGTTTCATTAGCCTTGTCCTGTAGTCAGAACAGCCGCAGTGAGGCTGTTCCTAAAAGTGCTCATACGTGCTGCCAGGGGAAGGGCTGCGGGGCGCTCTGGTCTCTGCTGCAGAGACGCTTGGGACCGACTGACAGGCTCGTCATCAGCGACAGCTGGGAAACAGGGATTACCATCCAGCGCAGCCACAGCAGCCAGAGGGAGAGGCAGAGAAGTTCAACGATGGTTCAAGCAGTTTCAGTGGCTTCAGTAGCAGATGTGTAAGAGTTGAGTTAGCAACTGAATTCTGAAAATCAGCAGAATCTTAGTGTTCAAGGAAAGTCACAACCAATCAAAAGTTGGTGTTTGGTATGAAAGAGTCCTAAAGAGAGAAGCTGTGCTTACTCTATAGTTAGGCAAGGAAATAGATGGTCTTACCTGCAGAACCCTGACTTCCTGTAATTTAAAAAAAAATAAAGTAGAGCTTATTATACTGTATCCTATCCTATCATATCAATTGTATATTAAACAATCAAAGAAATCGTACATTATTCACGTTTTTCTTCCTTTTTAGTATATGAAAGCAATGTGAGGTGTCTCCCTCTTCACCCTAGCCATGAACTTACAAATTTTAAAAAATTGTGATTATTGAGTTACACCATAGATGCAATTTATAGAGAACTAAAGCAGAATAACAACAAAGCAGTTTTACAACATTTTTTCAGCCTCAACATCATTGTCACTATCATTGCAACCTTCATCACAAGACAAAATGACTGTCAGCTGAACTTTATTCTATAAGTTGTAAATATTATCACACCTAATGTGGGACTGTGTTATCAAGAGGCAGATTTCTTTGCTGTGAAGACAGAAGAAAAATAAGCCCAAATGGGCAATTGTTGACATGCCAACAGCGCTCTATAAATAGGATCACAGATTCTATACATGTAACAGATACATCCAAGAGTAGGGATGGCTGTGTTCTATTCGTGGCTCAATAACACTGGCCATAGAAATATTGTAACTAACACTCTGTTTCTTTTCTTTTTTTTTTTAAATGGAGGTATGAACCCAGGACTTCGCGCATGCTAAGGATGCACTCTACCACTGAGCTATACCCTACTCGCTAACTCTCCATTTTCTAACTTCATGGTCACCCAGTAATTTTTATAACAATTTGGTTTCTCATGTAAAATTTCTTGTAGGAGTGAATATGATTATTATTCTCATTGAGTATTAGTTACTTGACATTCAGGTTTTTGTGCATCAGCTCCTTTTAGTGTATTTAACAGAAACCTGTCCCCCAGAATCCTGTGATCTCTAAATTTAATTTAATTTCTACTCCTGAGAGGAGGGACAGACCTGGAAATGAGGACACCCAACTAGCAGCAAGACATCCTTCTCAGGTAGCATCCTATTCTCTTCCTCTGTGCCTCTGGTTTTCTGGCTTTCTTTATTTACTCTTACCTCCCATTTACCACAGGAAAAATGATCATTAAGAATGGTTTTGTCCTGTTTGCTAATTCTCAATAATGTTTCTAAAAAGATTTAGTATGTAAGAAAAATTTTAATTATTTTTTAGCAAGATGTGAGAAAAAAGCAAAGGAGACTAAGAAAGTGCAGATAATGATTCAAAGGAAGGTAGTTCTTTGATAAGGAAAAATTTCCATAGTCATAATAGTAATTTGAAAAATTATAAAAATTCACAAAATATATGTTAATATAAATCTTTTGGAAACCAATATATGAGTAGATTTCAAGTATTGTAAGGATGGCCACAGACTTTGGACTGGGATTCAGTTACTCAGATAGCATTCCAAGGAATAATTCTACATGCAGAAATGAGGTTCCTATACAAAAATGTTCATTGCTTGCATTGCTTAAAACCTAACAAAATTGGTCAAACTCAATGACGTATGATAAGAAAATATTTAAGTAAACAATGATGTATCTATTGCATGGATGGTGTTAACTAAGATATTGGAATAACTTTGAAAAATATCTAATTAGTTTTGTTCAATGAGTAAGAGAACAAGAAATATACTACTAATAATACTTGTCTTTGGATGATATGATTATGGGTGTTTCTTAACATTTATTTTTTCTTTTTCATATTTTCAAAATTTTTATTAGTAAACTTGCACTGGTTTCATAATGAAAAATTGTTTCCTATTGATTCAATATTTAAAAACACTGGTTGGTAGAAGAAATGGAAATTGTCACTCTAGACAAACAGATTTATGTATAAAAAAAATCTCTCTTGGGTATTTATTTTAAGCCTTTTCCATCTTTGAATCAAACACTGACCCTCCTTTGGTTTGTTCACGTATCCAATGGATATTTATAGAGCACTTACTGCATATCTGATGCAATGATATGCTCTGAGATGCAGTGAAAACTAGACCTTATTCTACTTCTCAGGATATTTCTAGTTTATATCACAGTTGCTATTGTAATATCCAATTAAAATAGAGTGTGACTTGGACTTGGAAACATGGAAATACATGGAGGGCAGCTACTCCAGTCAGGGACACTTCCCCAAAGGAGGACAGCCTGTGCTAAATCCTGATAACTACACTTTTTGAATGCTTATAATGAATGAGTCAAATAATGTTCTTTTTCATGTAATAACATATTTATTAAGTATAACAACCTTAGGATGTTAATTTTGATATGAATTTTAACATGCTTACATACAGATGAGAAAACTGAAGCAGAGAGGCCATACAGGTAATTAATGACACAACTGGGATTTGAACCTACAAAGCCTAGCACCAGAGTCCCTAATCTTAGCCATACAGTCATTTGTTAAACATGGTGTGGCTGACAAAGAGTAACCAAAGAGAGAAGCAGGTGAAATGGCAAACAGGTGAGAAAACTCAGGAATACAGCAGGTCGGGGAGCTGGACCCCACGGTATTAGTTAAGGGTAATGGGATGGAGGCTGGAAACGTAGCAGCCATCAGGTAACCATATGTCCTTTGTGCAATGCTCAAGAGGTTGAAATTTATCTTTATTTGATGGGGAAACAATGAAAAAGTGTTTTCCAAAAAGTGGCATGATCAAATGCATTTTGGAAAGGTCATTCTTGAGTGAGAAGAGTGGATTGGAGGAAATGTAGATGAAGAGAGGAGGTGAGATGGAAGAAGATTTTACGATCTAACTATTTAGATTGACTCATTATCAGGTAATTGTTTTCTGTGTTCGATGATTGTACATGATTAGAATTGGGAATCTAATATAATGGCATCTCACTTAGACAATCAGTAAATGAGTATAATGATTATGATTATCCTCTCTGAAACTGGACAGAAAAATAGTAATAGAATATTCATTGCATAGATTCAGGGCACTTGTTAAATTGCAATCTCTCCATAGGGCTTAAACACTTGTCTAGTAAGTCACTGAGTGAGAGAAGGAAGAGAAGTAAGCGGTCAGTTTGCTCTGTTCAAATGAATTCTGTTCTTCTTACACATCCAGATGTATTTATACAACCAAGAATCTTAATAAACCCTCTATTAGTTTTCTAGGGTCACTGTCACAAATTACTACAGAGTGGGTGGCTTAAGCAACGTTCTTTTTTTCTCACAGTTCTGGACGCTGGAAGTCCAAGATCAAATGCCAGTGGGGTTGGTTTCTCTTGAGGCCTCTCTCCTTGCTCTGCGGGTGGTTGGCTCCTTCCTGTGCCTTGTATGAACTCTTCTCTGCACCAGCATACACCCGTGGAGTCTCCAAATGCAGTCACTTTCTAAGATACTGTTGCTTAGAGCTTCAACATACGAATTTTGGGGGTTTAGAATTCAGTCTTTGATGATAATAGTTCTAATAAATTGTATGAATTGTAAGTTTCAAGAGATGTTAATTATGTATTTCAGTTTCCTGAAATCAAGGCAAATAACTTACAAAGAAATACCACTTGGTCAGGAGAACATATATAAGTACAGAAACCAAACGTAGTATTTCTATATAGTGCTGTAATTTACATAGGGGTGCATGTATCTTTTCAGATTAATGTTTTTGTATTCTTTGGATAAATACCCAGAAGTGGAATAGCTATATCACATGATACTTTTATTTTTAATTTTTTGAGGAATCTCCCTAGAAATTTTATAGCAGATGCACCAATTTACATTTCCTCCAGCAATGTGTAAGAGTTCTCTTTTCTCCATATCCTTCTCACTATATGATTTCATTCATGTGTGGAATATAAAAAACAAACAAAATAAATAAATAAACAAACCAAACTGAGCAAAAACAAACACGAGATACTAAGAACAAAGTCGTGGTTACCAGAGGGGAAGGGGTGGGGCTGGGGAAGGCAGAACAAGTGGTGGGGATCAGTCGTATGATGAGCAGGGAAACACCACTTTTTGTGGTGAGCCTGATGTAGTATACCAAAGTAGAAATACAATGTTGTACACATGAAATTTATATAATGTTGTAAACCAATGTTATCTTAATAAAAAAAACTAATTCATTAAAAGAGGTCTACTGTCTTAGCAAGTCATGTGATATTTTGAATACCAAGTACGAAATGCCAGGTGAAAGCTGTTAAAATGGGTTTTTGTCAGGTAGAAAAATTACTTTGAAATCACATCTAAAATAAATTGATCAGATTTGGAACTAGAGAAAAATCTGTTGTAAAGTACCAGATGATGACATCTCATGAAGGCAAAACAAAAACCAAAAAACTATTAAGAGCCAATCATTTTTATTTCTTAGCAACTAGTTGGAAGACTAGAAAATAGGTTAATATTAATGCATACATTCAAATTCATAATAATTTAAAAACCTAAATTATGGGATGGGGGAGCTTTTATAATTTTTGAAGGAAAAGGCCATTGGCATCATCTGTTTCACCAATATAAATGCTGTAGTGTCCACTTAGGGGAAAATATAATCATTGACCATAAAGTTAGTTGAAAAAAAAAATTCTTAGTCATATTTGTTTATCTAAATAAGAGGTACTTCAATTTTGAGTTTACTGAAATACACAGCATTTATTTTTGCTGCTGTTCACAGTTCCAAGAAAAATACAAACAGAAGAGAGAATAGGGCTAATTTATTCCATAATATCACATCCTTAGTTCTCTTAAAGTATCATTTCCTTGCAGAGTTAAAGAAAGAGAAAGAAGAGACTTTGGGACCAAGAAGGGCATTGACCACAGCTTTTGAAGGACCTAGTCGTCCAGGTCAAGCTTCTCTATTAAATTGGAATAAAAATAGTACTTACTTTAAACAAGTAGTTTTAAAGATTAAATAAGATAATACTTAAGTGCTTAATTCAGTGCTTATAACTGAATAAAAGGAAGAATTTTGTCTCCTTCAATTTCTTCACATCCTCTTTTTTTTAATCCAAACACTAAGGAAGGAGTAGTATTAGAGTTTTGGGAACCAGAAATGAATGACTTCACATCCAAATCCAAAATATAATTATTTTTATTATTTTGGTTTATGTGCTTTTCTTTATGTCAGAGCAGCCTCAATATTTCCTGTCAGTTAAAAAGTTTGTCTCTAATGCAAAATTTGTAGATAAGTACCAAGAAAGTTCTCTTTCAAAAAATTTCTACTCTTCAAGCCTGTTGTATTATTTCCTTGAAATTTCACATTGAATGATTCATCTGTTTATGTCAAGTGTTGCTCTGTCTTGTTAACAATAAAAATATTCTTACAACAGCAGGTTTCAAACCTTTCTCTTTGGTAGTCCAATGCATTATTAAAACAAGCATTAACAGAATTTGAAATACAAAACAAGTGAAACAGAGCTATTCTTGTTGAAGGAGACTCAGAAAGCTAGGAGCCCAAAATACTAAGCTAAAAGCACAAATTTGGAATACCATTATCTTATAGAATGTAATGTTTCCCAGTGAAAAAGTTTTGCCATTCATTTTCTGCGAAGGCACAAAAATGGTAAGTGTAACTAAATTAGAAACGCAACAGAAAAGGAGATGTCTTATGATTTGAGGCTAGTACTAATTGGCCCTCTCTGAATTTTTTTCTAAGGATGCTTTTTTTTCCCCCACTATGGCTCAGCTACAGTTACAGAAAATATATGAACAGAACTTACTCATTTTCCCACTCATCTGCTTTTCCTAGAATCATTTTATCCATGTGCCCACTTGTTCACCCAACCATTTAGTTGTTTATCTCTAAGTACATTTTCATATACAGACTTTTAAAAATTATATGTTATAACTTGCACAAATAAGTGTTTGTTTCAAAGAAGTCTAGTGCTTGTTGAATGCCTAGGTGGTACTGCAGTGTGTACTTGTACTAAGAAATTAACAGCCACCACTTCATTGACTGGTTTGGAAATTATCTACTCAGTTGTAAGTCTTGTAGCCATTCCCCAGATGTTCATTAGTTATTGCTTATTCAGAGGATTGGCTATATTGGTCCTCATATATTTTTAGGTTTATTAGAGTGTGAAGATATACTGTAATTACATGATGCAAATGAACAACCATCTGCAGATATTTCTCCTCCTCTCAAGGACTTTCAGATCAAACTGAGTCATATTCCACTGATGAGTTTCCCCTGGATTAAAGCTTTACAGCACTGTAAATGACAATAATTATGGAGCTAAAAAAATATAATGTTTCTTTGGACTAGAAAGTTCCTTTTCTGTCCTTTCATGCATTTAAAATAACTTCTAAAATAAACTACATCTTGTGTGATATGTTAATAAGCCCTTTCGGTCAACATTATTAGATATGTTTTAAATAGACTGTTATTGATAAGGGAGCGATTTATTTTTAGGTCACAATTTAAAGACCAAAACAGCAACTTAAATATTCAATGATAATTTTTCAAGATACATCATCATTCATCACCTCAACACATCTTCCTTTTTAGTGCAAAGACTCATCCTATCTCAGTTGTGCTGTGTGGTTTATGAGTATTTTGAGAAAATACTTATTGGGAATGCCGACAGGAGAGAGGTTCTCTGGAAGCTGCTTGGGAATTCCTGCCATAGCCTAATGTCACCAATGGGACATTCCAATTCTATCAACAAATTTTGCTCATAAAAAATGAATTTTCAGAGTTGATTTGAAACAGGGGTACTTTAAAAATTGCATTTTCCTTTCTCTTGTGGATTACCCACTCAGAAATATATTATTTTAATATTCATGGAGCAAAAGATGATGACTTTGTATGGTCCCTTGGAGAACACTAGCTTTGTTTTTGAATTATAACAAATGAATAGGCTTTGGAAAGTTAATGCACAGGTCTGTAAAACTAGTGTATCCAGTTTGAAAGATTTCTTCTCAATCTCCATGTTACATTATTCAACACACATTTATTGCATGTCTGAAATGGGCAAAGCTCTATTCTATATTTGGTGGATCCAGATAAAAAACAACAACATGGTTTTTGATGTCCTGCTTATTAACTAATGGGAGGCAGTTAGACAAAAAAATGTCCAACTCTAATAACAAGAATTAACTAGAAATTGACACAACATTGTAAACAGACTATAACTCAATAAAAAAAAATAGAATTAAGTTGGCGCCAGAATATAGCCTCAAGCAATGCTCTGGAAGAAAATAGATGAATAGAAAGGGTTCATTCTGGTTGGGATTTCCCGGCTTCCTGTCAGCCAAGTATTCTTCTTGTCTTTTAGCTCAGCTCTTTAAGTATTTATATTCTTTTCTGTCATCCTGATGAATTATATGTAAGGGGTGGAAGACCCCAGTTTAGATTCAGTCTTGAAATCAGAAGGCCAACAAACAAATGACAAGCTACTTGGCATATGCATGGAGTTGCAAATTAAAGCAAAAATAATACACACCAAAAAAAAGAAAATAGAAAAAGAAAAAGGTTGATAAGTTTGCATGATGATGTGGAGAAACTGGTAGTCTCAAAAACTGCTGGTATGAAGGAGTCAACATTTATTTTTTCCATACGAATATCCAATGATTTAGCCCATCACAGCACTGCATTTTCATAAATCAGGTAATTGTACACAACGGTGTCTTTCTAGATTCTATTTTGTTCTATTGGCCATTACTGATCCCTACACACTTGCACCAAAACCACAGTTACTTAAAGTCTATACAATGTGTCTTTGATCCTGGTTGTGTGAGTCTTCCAGGTTTGTTCGGCAGAATTGCCTTAGCTCTTTTTGATCTTTGGATTTTCTTATGAATTTTAGACTCTCCATAAAAATACATGGTGCAATTTCTATTGGGATAGCATTAAATATATTGATAATTTAGGAAGATTTGATTTTTTCAAAATAGAGTCTTCCAATCCATGAAAAAAAAGTATACCCTTCCCCTACTTAGGTCTTCTACAATTTCTCTCAATATATTTGACAGATTTTAGTATAAAGATCTTTCACATCTTTTGTTAAGGCTATTCCTAGGTGTTTATGTTTTGGTTTCTATTGTAAATTTACTGCTATGTATTTGTTTGAGGCTGGCATATACAAATTTAAATGATCTTTGCACATTGACCTTGTATCCAGCAAACTTACTAATTTCACTCAATATTTCTTATAGTTTATTAGCAACTATATATACATGCATGCCATGTGAAACTAATGCTAGTTTTATTCCTTACTTTCTAACTCATGTGTTATTTCTTTCTTTTACTAGGCTTTTTGCACTGACTAAAGAGAAAATTTAAAACTTTAGCCTATATGCCCAGCTGAATTCCTTTCTTCTTAAAATGATGTAGCTGCAATCCACCCTGAAATGAGATCACATGAGCATTTTAAATGGGTGGCTGAATCAACAGACCGATGGGAGCACAGGGTGTGGATATGGGAGGAGTAGGTCATGTTTTTGAAATTTAACTTTAAAAGTACTCAAAACTTCTTTAAAAAATCAAAAATAAACTGTATTGTAGGGTCAAAAGACCCTTAAGTTATTCTCATCCACCCACTCTTTTGTCCAACTCTTCATTTCAATGTTCCTGACAAGGAATCAACCTTTCCCTTGAATGCCTCTAATCACAGGGAACTCACTGCCCACTGGGACATTTTGAACATCTCACTTTCTGAATTCTTTAATGGGTAGAAAATTCTTCTTGATCTAAGAGCTTAAACTTGGACCATATAACTCGGTCCCAGTGTTGCCCTTTGAAGTCATACACGCACATGCACACACACACACACACACACACACACACACAGAGCCCAATCTCTTTTCCCCACGACATCTCTCTCCTGGGTCTCCTTTCCATGCAATGAGTTTTAAGTGCCTTCACCAATCTGCCTACTGCATTATGGAAAATATAGAGTTTGCTAATAACATCTTCAAAATGTGGTTCCCATACTGAGAGATGTAAAACCTCTGCCACATCTGTTCCCAACGTGAAAACACACATGCACGTGTTCGCACATGCACACGGAAATAAAGTTCCTCTAACTGCATTTTCATCCATTCCACATTTCACATCATATTGTCAAATGAATGGCTGAAATTCAGTGTATTATATGCATAGCATGGTTTTTATCTATCACCATGTTGACTCTATCAAGAAAAAAGAAACTTAGAAATAAGGAAAGGTGCCCAGAAACGGACCGAGCCCCGCCATGGGTGGTCTGAAAACACAGGAATGGGCAGGACCTCCACTTTCCTTGTTCTGGACCCTACTTTCCTATTAATTCCACTTTGGATTACATTAATCTTCATGGAAGTCAGAGCTCATTATTGACTCAAACTGAGCTCTGGGCCAGGTCATAGGCTCAAACTGTTGTTTCTGTGCTTTAATACAGGAATATCAGAAGAATTAGTAAGATAATGTATGAAGTATTTTGCCACCCAACTCTAGGATAGGCCAGCACTAGGGCTTCAAAAGTCCCGCTGAGCGGGATTTTTGTTTAAAGGTCCTACAAGGGGTGTAGAAGGAGGCAAATGCTTTGGTTAGGGGAGATGGACAAGGTAGATCGTGGAGAGAATGAGTGCTTCCCCAAGACCGGGCAGAAACGGGGATGGAATGGCCGCAGGCCCCTGGAGCTTGTTAGCAAGGAGGGCTGCTGTCGGAGTATTTTTAACCATTCTACAGGAGAGTGTGTCCAAGAAACAAGGGTGGACTGCAGGGCTGAACCTCAGAATGAAGTAGAAGAGAAGTGACTTTATAGGTAAAAACCAAATGGAGCAAGGACCCAGCCAACATCTTTGAGTTCTGCCCCACAGAGGCCAGGAAGTCCTGGGTGATCATAGAGGGATGGAGACACGCCCAAGAGGTGAGAAGGTTGAATTTCCAGCCACCCCACTGGGGAGTAGAGTAAATCTGTCTCACAGAAATGAAGATGTATGATGTTGAATAAAGAATGAATGAATGGATGGAAGGAAGGGAAAGGAAAAGAAAAGAAAACAATTGCAATGAAAATAAAATCCCTGTGTCAAATGTGGAATTAGGTTGAATATCAAAGTCTGCTTAGAATTTACTTTGCAAAAGAAGTTTGGAATTAGGTATAAATGACTCTATTCTACCAGAAAGGGAGAAAAGAAATAGGTAGCTAGAATAAAACATGAAACTGTTTCAGAGTTCAAGTTATTTAGATTAGTCTCTTGAATTCTTTGGTCACATATTAATCTGATTCCTAATCACTTCAAATATCATCTAATGCAATGGTCTGAGTTCTTGTGTGAATGTAGTTTTTGCTAAATGTCACAATATATATGCAAACGTATATACGTGACATCTTTACTCCACTCTGCAGAACTTTCCCAATGACCTCTCAAATCAATTCAAATCCTACCTACTGCCTTCAAGGCTTATCAGTTTTCAGTTACCTTCCCAAAAGTGTTGATCGCCCTCCACAATACGTTTCATCCTTTCTTGGGAATGTTGGAATACTCAGAGCTATTGCTGAGTTGTATATATGATCATTTTAGGAGGAGTGCATGAACGTGAGAAAGGGAGGTGGTAGATTGCTGAGGTTGGGAAGAGCACTGGCTTGCTGAGAATGATAAACAAGTAGGATTTGACACAAATGAGTGGCTTTTCATCCTCCAATTTTGGTTCTATGGAGTTGCCAAGAAAAAAAAAATGCAGTGGGACCAGAAGCATTATCTCAGACACAGTGTTTAATAGATCAAAAGAAGAAAAATGTTCTTAGGGTGAACATGAGCAAAGAATAAAGGACAGGAGTCGAAGTCTTGGGTTCAGCAATCAGTTAGACATGAGAATAGAGCAAAGACAGAAGTAAAGCAAAGGACTTCAGCAATAAGCAGATCTGTGATCCTCAGAGCTTGTTTTTGGTGGGAGTTGTACCATGTTGTGTAATTGTGTTTTTCATTTATAGCATTAGAGCGGATGGCCAGTACCTTGATGTTGGATTTGCCCTCCATTAGTTCTTCCTCATTATAGAAATCTTCAGAGAAGATAGGACCAAATCCAGAGGGGTGTCTGGTTAATAAGGCTCAACTGATATCTCTATTGTCTGCTCAAGACATTGCTATTCTTTTCTCCCAGTTAGCCTATTAGACCTTTGAAACTAAATGTTCTCATAAAACTTCTAATGTATCATTGCATTGTAAAAAAATTTTAGAATGTCTCCTTTGTCTTTTTCTTTTAGTTGAAATCTTGAAATCTTACACCACAAATCAAAGAGTCTGACTTCTGCCTCTTGATTTAATTCACTCTGTTAGTAAATTTAAGAGTTATTCAAGCCAGTAACTTTTGTCTTTTTTCTACTCTTGCCCATCTTGGCAATTTCCTAGCAATATTCATATTAATATTCACAAGCAGGTACATAAAATTTGAAATTCAGATCAAATATATGTGTTGCATTATAGCAGAGCTAGTAAAAGTTTATGTGTAAAAGAAGGTTTTTACATGACTTAAATAGAGGCATTGGAATTTCCAGAAATTATTTTCTCATTTGTTATAATTTTGTTTCATTTTGCCAAAGACATTCATATGTAAAACTCATGACATTAATATTTGCTAAGTTTTTCTCTTAAACCCGTTAGTCTTCATATTTGCATTCTCATTATGATGAATGCAATATATTGAATATAGTAGGAGCCCATTAAATATTTGTTAATCTAACGAGTGGCAAATGAATGTGTATTCAGATTGAATCTGCCCCAAAATGACTATAAATCTACCAACATTCTAAAATATTAACTGGTTAACTGCAATGAAAAAAACTGCATCTGATTTAATATCTGTTTTATCCTCTCTGACAAACTTTATAGGTATGGTTGTATCCAAGACCACTGTCTTGGTCCATTTGGGCTGCTATAATAAAATGCCATAAACTGGATAGATTATACACAACAGAAATGTATTTCTCACAGTTCTGGAGGTTGGGAGGTTCAACATCGAGGCACCTGTGGATTCAGCGTTTGGTGACAGCCTGCTTCCTAGAAGTCTCCCTGGGATCTGCCATGGTGAAGGGGCAAAGGGGCTCTCTTGGGTCTCTTTTATAAAGGAACTAATTCCTATCATGAAGACTCTGATCTCAGAACTTAATCACCTCCCAAAGAATCTACCTCCTGATATTATCAACTTGGGGGTTAAGATTTCAACATATTAATTTTGGTGGGGGGACATAAACATTCAATCTTTAGCAACCACCATGTTATGCTCATTTTAAATGTAATATGTAACATTTGAAATGGGGAATACTATACATTCCTCGCAACAAAGAGTTTGTATCTGGAAAATTAGTGGTATGGTAAAAATCTTAATTCTATAGCAAGCCAGAAGGCAAAGCCTTAGGACCCTCAAACTCGGAATTAAATACAAAAGTACTAAACACCTAAGGATCTTCTAGGAATGTCCCAGAAACAAAGGAGATTATCAGACAGATTCTCTCATTCATCCCTTCCACTCTTCTCTTTATCCTGGGAACTGGAATAAAACCATGTTACCCAGAGTGGTGAAAAGAGAAAATGTTATTTATCCAAGTGTGTATTTTAATGGGTAAGTGTGTGCGCTCTGGAATATGGCAGAGAGGAACTTGGAGCCCTGGGTCTGCTACTTACTAGCATATACACTTGCCCTAGCTGAGCCTGCTGTAAAAAACACTACAGGGTGGGTGACTTAAGTAACAGAGTTGTATTTCTCACAGTTCTGAAGACTAGACTTCCAAGATCAAGAAGACCTGGTGTCAGGTGGGGGGTGTCTTTACCTGGATTGGGGATGGCTCCCTTCTCACTGTGTCCTCACATGGCTTGTCCTCAGGATGTGCTCCTGGGGAGAGAGCTCTTGTGTCTCGTTCTTTACTTATCAGGGCACTAATCGCATCATGAGCTTCCCACCCTCATCACTTCATTTGAACCTAATTACCTCCTAAATGCTCCACCTCCAATACCATCACATTGAGGATTAGGGCTTTAACACATTAATTTGCAGGGACACAAATATTCAGCTCATAATAAAACTTGAGCAGTGTAGTTAATCCTTACAAGTTTTAGTTGTCTTATCTGAAAATCAGGATGATGATAGTACCTAATATATGACTTCTATATTAAATAATATATGTAAAGTATTATCATCTCCCTATATTTTGGCACAATCTATATAGTAGCTATCATTTATTAGATTGTCTTTTTCCTTCTGTTAGACCACTGTTCAGCTGGTATCCTTTTAATGTTATCTTCAGCTGTAGTAAATGGTTTTATTTCACCCATGTGTGAAATAGGACAGTGTCTCTCTGTATATATGCCTGTTCATTTCTCTAGCTAGGTAGATGATAGATGGATAGATAGAAAGCATTTCTCTATTAAAAATAGTTTTAAAATATCATTTAAGATCAACATGTAAAATGTCCTTCTCTTATTTTTACTCCAGTAGTCAAAAAGTACCAAGTACCAAGAAAAATGTACGTGTATCATTGTGGTTTGAACATTGGCTTTGGCCAGTCTTTTTACTTGCATTTCTTGACTCTCTGAAAAATAGCTTTTGCTTCACCTTTCAATCTCAAAAGAATATTTTGCTCCCAGAATACTAACAATGGGAGAGGGGCCAATAATGAGTGGCAAGTGCTTGTTTGAGTGTAATTTTCAAAGCCAATAAACCAATCTCATTTTTTTTTTCAATCTCAACTTTTTTATGTCTGTTACAATTATATGATGGGTTCAGTGTATCAGAGTAATCTAAATCCCATACATTCCTGGATGAAAACTAGCCCAGAGGTAAGCCACACTAAAACTTACATTTGGAATATAGAGGCAATTTGGGGAATTACCGGACCAAGTAAAACACTGGCTTGCTCAAACATGTCAACAAGGGTGGAATAGTTGATGAGAAAGCATCTTCAGAAAAATAGTCCTTAGAGGAAGAAAGATGAATTTCAAAAATTATGCCCAAGGCACAGTTGTCATTTTGCATTCCAGTTTTCTTGTGAAGGCAAAAGAAAGCTTTTTAAGTATTATCCAGTTTTGTTTCAGGGCTCCTGGATCTGTTGGCCTAAACACCCTTCACTGTCAAATATTATGTCACCATCACATTGTGACTGAAGGGGCCAAATTCAGAACTATATTGAAAAAAAGAACAATCAAACAATGTTATAACTACTCAAGTCACATCTCTCAGCACTTTTTTTGTATCATATAAAAAATTAATCAACGGTGAATTACTTCCTCTTCAAGTTAATTGTTTTTGAAAAATTGTGACGAATTTTTCAAAGTCACACACATTGAAGGTTGAAATATCAACCCAAAAAAATCGCAATAAATTTGCTTTTAATCTTTCCTATTTTAAACTACAACTCCTGAGGAAGAAATTCTACAAATCTACATATCTTTACCGCAAAACTTACTGAGTACTAAGCCTGGTACCATGTCAAATTCAAGTTACAAAGTCAAAAAAACTATATATAATCAACCCACCTAATTCACAGAAGTATTGCCGTAATCAATTTTGAGTCTATGTGCAAATATATTTTGTGTCACTATAACACATTAACTATTACTTCATATTGTAATTATTTAGAAGAGTGTCAGATAGGTTAAGTATATACAGTTTCCAAAGGCTTTACAGCAGGAATGTCTTACGTGAACTCTGGTTTTGTACATAACTGATTTGACCATCTGGTAACTTACTGCTGTAGCAGCAACACAGTAAAGCGGGAAATGCCACAACTATAGAAGAATTAAGACTTACTCATGCTAAAAATTGCAGCTCCAAAGCATTGTACGGCTCCAAGCAAACTGTATAATTCTTTAGTCTTAGTTTCTTTATCTAAATAATAGATATAATAACATTCACCCATAGGATTAAGTATACCTACAGAAATGCCTAGTTTACCACAAAGCAAACGCTTAATAAACACTGGTTGTATCCAATGGTCTATTAAATAAAGCATTAGTTGCTTTGTGAAAACACATAAAAGTCTCTCTCTTGGCTAACTTGATCATTCTTCTTCCAACTTCTAAATAGGGGAGCAAATTAGGGGAAAAAAGCTTAGAAAAAATAAACACTTCACACCTGGTAATTCTAGCATGAGGCTGACAATAATGGCCTTTTATTCTTTCACTTCAACTGTGAAATAAAGCCTTTTACCTTAAGATACTAACAATTAGAGAATACAGTTTTACAACTTTACCTTTTCTCCAGTTTTATCTTTATATGTTTGAGGAAGGAAAAATAATTCAAAGTCTCTAAGTATGACTTAAGAATCATAGAATTTCGGCAAGAAGTAAAATCACCATTCTGAGTACTATTTTGTATATACTCAAGTTAATTAACTTTAAATGTTTAAATCTATAAAAATGGGTAACTAAAATGCCCTTTTTTTTTTTTTTATAAAACTATCAATACACTAAACTGCTACACACTGTGTTTATAAAATAAGTATTTTTAGTTCAAATACTGCTGTATTTTAGGATATTCCAAAATAAAAATCAGTTAAACATAAACTACCAAAAGCTGAAAATACTTCAGATCCACATTTATGACCACTTTTTTGCAATTTAGTAATCTTTGGAACTCTGTATAACAGTGTTTGCAAAAGAAAACCCCACTAGAAAGATAACTATGATTACAAAGCTGTGTTTTCTATTACTCAGAGCTCTCCAAAAATTCTCCTGCTGAAATGACACAGTTACTGTACCAAAAAGCATTTCTCCTTTCAAAAGCTCAAAAAAAAAAAACAAACTAAATATATTTTTATAGGTCCAAAAATGAAGATAATGAAAAACCTCTTCACCTATAAATTGTAAGCTTGTAACTCATATCCTAATACGAACATCATACATAATTAATAATAAGAAATGCTTTTAAAATATTTCAATTGCATATCTAAGTTTAGTTTTGAATTTAAATTAAATTTTAAAACAGAGCAATATATTTTGCCAATAGCATTCACTGAAATAGCTTATGTAATTAATATTATAAACCACATTAAAATTAGAATCCTAAAATGAATAAAAAGTAGCCATACAATTTTATGTAAATGCTCTATTATTTACTTAAGATTAAGCTCAGAAGAAATTAGATGTGTACACTCATAAATATGCAGTTTGATTAGCCTTGTTTTAAAGCTCCTCTCACAAGAGTGAAGGGATGTTTCCCTGAAAATATATTAGAATTACAGGTACAGTTTCAGAAGGCAGAACTGGGATTGACTGATGCCCATGACTGGGCAACAGAGTTAAGCTCAATACAAGGAGACATTTTCTAACGATTAGAACTCTGCCCCAGGATGTAGAGACTTGGAAGAATTCACCCGGAGACTGAACTATCTTTTAAGAATGATCAGTAGAGGATCAGTGCAGGTAACTGTGCCAGTCCTCTAAGAGGATTTTCTGTGCACATTTTCACTGACCAAATTGAAAATAAAGTTGGGCCAGACTAATTGTTAGGAGAGGAAGATTAGCTTAAAAGCAAGAAAATACTCCTTTTCAAAATTAACACAATAATGTTTTAAAAATAATGATATTATTAGGAAAAAATCATGAAAACACAAGTATTTTGGCTGTTTCAAATAGCTATGTAATCCTTTCCCACTTGCTAACAATGTATAGAGTTGCATTAAGTATACTACACTTTGATTTTTCTCAGTTAATATGTTATGAACATTTTTTAAGATTTTATCTACTCATTACAAAAGTTGACATGCAATGATAATAAAAAATTATGATCATTAAGAAGGGGAAGATGACTGAATACATCAATTGAGTGCTTCTTATATGCCAAGTACTCTTGGAAGCCTTTGGGGTGGATTATTTTATTTAATCCTCACAACCCACTTACAGATAGGGTTATTTAGGCAGAGGATTTAAATGTTTTCTCAACCATAGAACTATTATGTGGTGTAATCAGGTCTTTATGCCATAGGCTGTTATATCATACTTTTAAAGTGCCTAGATGGACCTGGAACTTTTTCCAGAGTAGAAGGAATAGTACTATGTGTCATACAATTTTTAAAAAAAATTTTTTTACAAGAATATGGCTAGATTCTGCACTGAAAACTACAAAGGTAAATATCCCTGAAGGTGCAAAGTGTGGTGCAATGGAGAGCTTAGTTCTTATTTGTCTCCAGATGGTACAAATTACAGGTTCCAAGTTGGTTTTGTTTTATTATTATGGCAGTGAAAGGGACTACACTAGAATAAAAGTTTCCAGACGTTGCAGTGGAAGAAATTTTGGAGAATTTACCGAAGTTTCAGCACTTGCTCCAATGTAGCTATTAGGCGTTTGGAGGTTATATCTGCAATGTTTTTCTTTATCTTCACTAGGATACACTGGGAATTCCAAGTACCAAAACTAAAGAAGAGGATTCTTCCTAATTAGTTGGTTTGTTAAAAGAGTAGGAAAGAAAAAGGAAATTTGTTTGCAAACAATTAGAACCACTTTAATTTTACTTAAGTCTATTCATTATCTTCCTAATGCATTTAAACTATTCATATCCTGGAATAATGCCTGGCCTGGAAGATTTCAGTAATTTGCTTCCACTGAGAGAAAATGTCTAGAGAGCTTTCTTTCTCAGGCCAGAATTTCTCCAGTTTCAAGATTTCTTCTCTACCATCTCCTTTCTTGCATGTGGCCTCACCATTGGCCTTGAATTAAATCCACAACTCCAAAGTTAATCCCCAGCCTCTGGGTTGCAACCATTACATTGACTTGTTCTGACCCACCCTCCTGTGGATGCCTGCTTTGCCTTGAGAAGAAATCACGAGACGGGAAGAGGTCAGGAGGAGAGTGAGTGTAGATAGCAGAGGGGCCACTGAACTCTGATAAAGTCCTTGGTCTAGGACCTGAGGAAAGAGCAAAGCAGACTGTTGAAAGTCAAGAAGGGGGTCTAGATGTAATAAACAAGAACGAAAGGAGATATTGTTCTGAGGTTGAAACACTTATTAATAACGACAAGGTCTAGATGAGATATAACCATGAGAGTAAGCAGCAGATTCCTAGTGGAAGACAAAATCACTGGCAGAAACAAGATGAAGCATCTGAGAAGTCAGTGTAATGCAAGAACCATGTATATGAATTTGGAAGTACAAGAATCAATGACAGCAAACTAGAGAATTTTCAAAGAACAAAGGAAACTGACAATGGATAACTACAAATAAGAATACCAGAGAGGAGATACTTGTGCAAAGAGCTCCAGAAATTTGCGTTAGGGTCTGTATTTATTTTCTATGTTGCATAATAAATTACCACAAACCTACTGAGTTAAAACTATATGCAGTTATTTTCTCACAGCTTCTGTAGGTAAGAAGTTCAGACACAACTTAGCTAGGTTCCCTGCTTCATAGTGTCACCAGCTGCAATCCAGGTGTCTACTGGGGCTGTGATCTCATCAGAGTCTTACCTGGGGAAAGATCTGCTTTAAATCTTCCTCAGTTTGTTAGCAGAATTTATTTCCTTTTGGCTGTAGAACTGAGGGCCCTAGTTTCTCAATGGATGATAGCTAGAGGGCGCCCTCTGGTCCTAGAAGCCACCTTCAATTTCCAGCCACATGGCTTTTTTCAAAGGCAATTCACAGCATTTTTTTTTTTAAGAAGAGTGAGTCCTCTAGTCTGCTTAGAGGGTATTTTGTATAATGTAAAATTTATAGGGGTGATCTTACAAACCCCAGCATCTTTGCCATATTCTATCGGCTAAAAGTAAGTCACATATCCTGCCCACACTCAAGGAGAGGGGATTACATGTGGCATGCCATTAAGTGGTAGAGATCAAGGAGGGCCCAAGGTGTTCTAGAGTCTGTGGATGAATGTTAATTTGTGCATGCACAAAGCGAAAGCCCATAAGGCAGAGGAGGAACAACTTCAAAGGAAAGAAAAATTATCAGGCTGTTGTAAGTCAAGTAGTTTCAAGAGCTCATACAGTCAGGAGTCATTTGAGTCCCCACAAGTCAGAGTAGAGACACATGTTGAACACAAGGAGCATTCAGTAGAGATCCAACATAGGTCATGCTTTGACAGTGAATTGAAACCAGCCTTAGAGTAAGAGTTACTACAGACCCCTTTTAAAAAGCCTAAAAACAAGCCTGGACAGTGTAACAAGGAACCCAATCTGAAAGGCCATATACGTGACTAGACTCAGGTCTTTCCAGAGCCTCTGATTGCTTCAGCATTTTGAAGTTTATTTGGGTAATAATAACGACATATTGATTTTTGTCTCCAGTTTGCTTCATTTTAAATAATGAACTAGCATTAATTACTGTGATCTGCTGGAAATTGGTGCTTAGTTGAAGAGTATGCCTGCTGAAAAGAGAGTATCATTTTAGGAGTGATACAAGCAAGGCTCAAGAAATCACTTAATAAATGTAAATGATTCTGCCAGGATGAGGAAAATGAATTGTTTCTATGCTCCAACGGAATTAAAAAGGACATTAACATTATCATCAAATCATCTTCCCTCTACTATAACCAATTTGCCATGTTCTTTTACCTTTCTTTTCTATTTCTTGTTCCCCACTGCAAAAACAAAATTCTATTAGCTACTTCTTTAAAATAAAAGCTTAAAATGGAAGTCTAAGAAGTGATAAGAGTTCAGGGGAAAAATGTATTGTGACACCATCATTTAGCAATGAAATATTAAAGCCACAGAGATTCTCTGAGTATGAGTAATTCAATAATCATTATAAGGGGGAAATCTCAGAAATAAATATGTATGTGACATTATTCTTCATAGAGATTATCTCTGATATTATTAAATGTATATCTTCATGTGTTCCAAAACAAACTTTTGAGAGTTTAGAAACACACTGAATGCATATATCCTTTGACCCAGTGAAACTATATCTAAGAATTTACAGAAATAGACATACATTCTCACACATATGTGAAATGACATTAATGCATTGTCTATAATAGTAAAATATTGGAAACCATCCAAATTTCTTAAATAAGTTACGTGCAGTCATTAATGAAATACTATGGAATGCTGTGCAGCAACAAAACAACGTAACAGTAGAAAACGCCATCGTAATTTCAGAAGACTCCCGAACAACCACCCTGAATATTATTATTACTCCTGTTACACTGGCAAGGAAATGTACACAGACAGTAAGCAACATGTTCAGTGAGGTTACAGAACTGGGAAGAGTTTGAGCAGAATTTTAGCTGAAGTATTCTTTGCAAATACCTTTGCCACCTAGGGTGAACTTATGTCCCAATTTGTCTATAGTAATTATTACTAGCACTCCCATTCATACTCAAATGTGTCCTCATTTGCAGGACAATTTTATGATAACCCTATATATGAGATGGAATCTATGCCTACAAGAGAAAAAATGACAGAAATGAACACTCTGCAATCATGTAGTATTGGTTTTCATTTTAATAACTCTAATTTTTCTCATTACTATCTTTCTGCCATCCTGAAATTATATTTTCATTTTCCACCATTACATTTCAATAACCATCCATTTATTTGGATCTTCTGGGGAACATTTTAGATTTTCCACATTTGCCAAGGTTGGTAGCTTTGGCTCATACAGTCATCTCACGTGTGTTTAGAGTCCATTTCTAGGTATTAGTGTGCCCCTTCCCTTGTGTTCTTTGATAGCCACGCTGAATTTCATACTCTAGAACTTTGAGAATGTGCATCTTGCATGAAACAAGATGCAAAGCTAAATTCATTCATTTGGCCTTTGGAGCCTATTCTGAAATCTGAAGTTAGTCTCTTCTGATGCACACATTGTGATCTTTTTTAACTTATTAGGAATACTGTATTATGATCTTAAACTGATATTAACCATATTTTACCACTCCATGCATATTATTACATGAATGCAAACATTAGGTACAACAATTTAAAGATATCCAATGCTGAGACATTTTGGTCATTCAAAGACAAAATCTAGACACTAGGGTTTCTTAAGGAAATCACCAAACAAAGAGCAAAGCATACATGGTTATTAGAATTATATTGTCAATACTGAAGTCAATTCAAAGACATCTTCACTCTTGGCTCTGACACAGTCATCCATGTGTTCTAACTATTATACCAAAATACTGACTTCTGAAATTCAGTGCATCAGTTAGTTACATGAAATTAGTTACATAAAAATTAGTAATTGTGAGACACCTACATTAATCAAGCCTTCCTTATAAATCATGGTGCATTGTGTACACTTCTCTTCTGCATCTGAATAACAAATGTGACCTTCCTCAGTCATCTTTGCATTGCTAAATTTTAACATTTTTCATCTACATTGTGTCTGCAGGTGACAGACTAATGATTTATGTGATACAAAATAATGCAATTTCCCCACTTTCTATTATTTAAATCCATGTCAAAATGCATCTTTTGGCTCAGAACTTTTACTGAGAAATGTCATATTCAAGACTCCTAGGTCCAACCACATAGAATGAAAAAGTGCTAATTTCTCAGAGCACCTCAGAAAGGATTTACTATCTTTTATAGCTTCTCTGTTTTCTTTATTCTTGCCATTTATAAGACATTTAAAATTAGAATAAAATAATACTGTAGTTACTTAACCTTGCCTGCCAAATCACAAAGATAAACATTTGTTTAATATTTTCTAACAGAGGTCAAGAAAAGGAACAATTTTCACTTTTATTTTATTTTAATATGATATAATCATTGCTAATTATGATGAATAACACATCTGAAAAACAATGTATATACATGTATCTCCATATATATAATGAATAACTGAAGGGTGGAGGCCCAGATCCCCAGAGAGCAAATTATAAGACTCTGAGAGGGATAAACTAATAACCTTGGTGTTGTAACACTTTTTTCTCACAGCTTTAAGGAACAGAAGCACAAGGTGGAACATACTTCAATCATGGAAGATAACATGGGCAAAAAAGGGATCTTGAAAGAATTAGCCCACAAAATTGATGTGTGTGTTGTGAAATGAAGTAGGCCTATTGAACATGTATAATGGTGTTATGTTCCTTCTTTCCAAACTGGTTTTGACTACATCTTCTTACATATCTAGCTTACTGAGTAATATAATTTTATAAAGTATTTGATTTTTTTTTTTAACCTCCCTATACATAATGGGAAGCTGGGAGAGGAAAGTTACTAAAAGGGTTAAGATTCAGACACTTACCTCGTTTAACAGACAGGAACCCAAATCAAGCAAAATCCACTGCATGAACAAAATTTCCATTCTATAAAAGTATTATTTCTCTAAAATGTTTCACAAAAATTGGCCTCCTGATAGTATCAGAATTCCGGAAGAGCTGGCTACTGCAGCCTGAGCTGCAATTTTACTTCTGTCAAGCCAGAAGTAATAGAGATAAATTTGTAACCAAATTAGTGACATCAATTCAGATTGACAGATTGAAAATATAAAAGTAGTTGGAGGAAATGTATCTTTTTTCTTTATGTCCTATAGATGGGGTCTAGAGTTTGTAGCTTGCCTTGACTTTAAAATTTCTTAACTGATAGAGATATCAGTAGTCATGATTCTTCAACAGTACAAGCTAGGCTGAATTTGTGTTGGTTCTGCAAATTGCATAAGTACTTGATTTTCAACTATGTAAATTATAGACTGAGTGCAAGTAAGGTCTGAATTCCTTTCCAAAGTTGTCATAGTTTATTTTCTGGATTTGATTTAAAAGTTAATTCAATTCTATGCAAATAAATAAATAAATAATAAGTTTTCTTTAAAATCAGTGCTATAGAAACTTTTTGGATGACAGAAATATTTGAGAATCTGCTTAAAGCTACTGAGGCAGTGGAACTGACAGTGACATGTGTTCTCACTCAGTGTCCACCTGTGAGGCAGGACAGTTTATTTATTATCAGATACCTCAGGGTCAATTGCCCACTAGGATAGGATGGCTGTCAGAGGTATTAAACATAGCAGGTGTTTAACTCTGTTCACCTAGGGCAAGTTGAAATAGCAGGAGTCAGGGTTCAAGTTCTTAAGGAGAGTGATTAGTGAGACCAGGAAGAAGTCTGTTCTGAAAGGCAGATTGAGAAACACTGCAAATTTTTGGAAGAGGACTTTAAAACAGGGTCTGAACTAGAGGACGCAGGAAAATTCAAGCTAGGGAACATGGCACGGGGATACAAAATATCAGAAAAGGCTTTCTCTGAAGGCAATGGAGCAACTAAGGGACTCAGCAGACAGCATTAGGATGTGAAACTCCAAGTAGGAACTACACCAAGATGAAACCTGACTTACACTGTGGGACCCAAACAGTGCTGAGGAATAATCCTTAAGGCTTAGCAAAAGTGAGGGAATCAAGAGGCTAAGAAAACAAACAGTTAGTGCTTAGAAAGGTTTGATTTGGCATGCATTTAAGTGTGTTTGGTGAGGTTTTAGTAAACTTTCCTCTAAAGGAGAGGATGGATCCTGGTGGTGGTCAACTAGCCAGTGTTGGAGACGTGTAGCAACTAGTGAACTGATCAGTATCAACAAAACCCACCTTCCTTATACCTCTTTAACCATAGGTGTTTATGTTCATTGCACAAAAATTCTGTACAAGTTTGCGAGCCAGTGCAACTCACATAGGAACTTTTATCCTTCAACAGACAGATTTAGCATTAGTCTTAGCAGATATTGGTCTCAAATAAGGGGCTAAGCCATGGGAACCTCTATGCTGAACAAGCAATAGCTTTCTCCTACCCTCAGCCTTCTTGGCCTTTTCTGGTTTCGTCAGCTTAGAGTTCAGTCCAAACTACCTTGAACTCCGATGTTTACAGCGCCTGACAACTCACATAGGTTTCAAACCCCTGTTTCATTTGCCTTTCTTTGATGGATGAGGGTGGCTTGTGATGATAGCGGTGTCAGAGGTGGAAATAGACCCTGATTTTTTTTGATCTGTAGAATCGTAAGGACTGAGTTTGAACAGTGATTCTACCATATACTGGTGATATGATCCTTGCAGGGTTGAGTATTTATTTCATTGCAGTGTTGGGAAGATTAATTGAGATAATTCATATAAAGAATTTAGTAGAATACTTAGGACTGAGAAAGTATGTAACAAATGTTAGATACCAAGTACTGTCTGAGATTCTATGCTTAGAAAAACTAACCCAGCGCTCTGATGTTATTGCCCTAAAGATTGTCCTATTTCCTTCCTTTCTGCCCTAAAACAACAACAAAAATGATCATTCCTTAGGAAAATATCTAATCACGTATCTATACACACACACACACACACACACACACACACATATATATATAGTGTACACTAATATGCCTGAATTTTAATAATTGTCAGTACGTGTCCATTGCCACATTTTGTCCTTTTGAATACCAGTATGGTAGAGACTGTTGTTTGCTTATCTAGAAGCCATTCTGTTTACTACTCCTTCCTAATATAATCACCATTTTGTCCAGATGTCTACCCCCCCCAGTTCAGCCCATGTTGACTCAAGGGAAGCTGACGGCATTTTCAGCTCCAGAGCAGGTCTTACTCAGTAGGTCTTCATTATTCCCAGCCAGAAACGGCAATCCTATACCACATGTCTCTGAGCCAGAATGGCCTTTCCCTGGTGACTGTTATCTGACCAGGGCAGAGGCTTTACTTGGTTCTCTCATCCTGAAGGGAACGGCTTTTAGTTCCATGCTTAAGAGAGAATTTTTCCCTGTCTCTCTATCCAAACATATAACCTCCATGGCTTCTAGCAGCCATTGGGTGTTGATGAGTGAAGCCAGCCTGAGGAGGAATTTAAAGCTAAAAAATCATCTGACCATGTTTATAAAGTCCAGGGAATGGACTTCCTCCCACTTGAGATAATTCCTCTCCTTATTAAGCCAGTCCAAATCAGTTTTGTTGTTGTTGTTGTTACTGTTGCTCAGTGCATCCAAAAGCATCTAAACTGACAAAAACCATTCTCTGCACTTCTTTTTCTTTTCTTCTAATCATCTGATCATATCTGATCAGGTCAGATTTTTCTGATCACAGTCCTCTTTCTTTATTTTGATCTCTGTTTCCTGGGTTGATTTCATCCATTCTCGTGGTTCCAGTGACCTTCTATGTATGGACATATTCAAGTCAGACCTCACTACTGAGCACCAAACTCATATTTCCCAATGTCATTACTTAGCTCCCTCCTAAGTCACCCACAAGCTTCTCAAAATCAACATTCTAATATTGTAATTCTCATCTTGTGTAGTACTGCCCCTTCCTCCACCTGTATTCTCATTATCTGTTGTATTGTCATCCACCTAAATTGAAACTTCAAGGTTTTATTCTCTTCTCTTTCCAAATCTGATTCAATCAGCAGTGCATATTTGCCTTTTTGACTCCCTGAAATATCCCCGAATCTGGTTCCTCTGTGCCCTCACTGTGCAGCTCTGTAGGCCAGGTTCTTGCTCATCTCTCACATAGAGTGCTGCAATCTCCTCTTGTTTGAACTCCCAGCCATGAATCTCTCCTCTTCCTATCCATCCTAGAGACACAAATGCCAGAATTATCTTTCTAAATCAAGAAGTAATTCACCTTGTTTTTCCTGCAGGGAAATCACACTGCCCAGCATGCCTTCCACAGCTCTTCACAATCAGACCCTGCTTCACCTCTCTGGGCTGATTTTCTTCTAGTACCATCTTTTCCCACCGTTCCAGGCTCCATTTCCTAGAAATGTCCAATGAGGATGTCTCACTTGTCTTCAAGCATGCCTTGTTTCCTCTTGACTCCATGTAATTATACGTGTTTCCTCCTCTGCCTGGAAAACTATTACTGATGCTCGAACATCCAACTCAATAATTTCCTGAAAACATACGCTTAGCAGCAACCTTAGCTCTCAACTGAATTAATCAATTAATGTCTTCTCACCCTGATTCAAAGCATGTTATACAGAACTTCTCACATGGTGTCCCCACCTCACACTATGATTTGTAGTTCGTGAATCTAGATCTGCCCTTAAACCATTAGCACTTTAACAAAGAAAAAAAATGTGTGGTTCACTGGGGAAATCTCTCAGGCCAGTCAACAGTGTCTGGCATAGAATAATGTTTCAATACAAGTCCACAGGAAAAAGAAGCTACAGGACCTCTCAGGGCACCACTCAGTGGAAAATGCAGGCTTTCTCAGGAAGGGTTTAGATTTTGTATCAGTTGTAGTTTGGGCTAACTACACTCATATTCTGTCATCTCTCTATCTGAATTTCACTTCACTTTCTAGGTTATCCTCAAGGGCAAATAACTTGGAAACTCCTCTCCCAGCCAAAAGCTGAAGATGTACATAGCTAATGTCCTGAATCCAAATGGTATCATGAATTCATTTCTAATAAACAACCCTTCACATCCTAAGGCTCTTAGGAGTGAAAAATTCATGGTATCTGCGTCTACAAAATGCAATGAGGTTCGAATAAAATCAACTGAGAAGCATAAATTGATATAACGATTTTTATGTCCTACTGTTACAGCTGTATTGGGATCTTTTTTTCCCAGAGTAAAATCCTTTTAAGATAAAGGGGGCCTCTTGCCAAGAGCAGGACAGAAAATGCAGAGCCAAACTTAATTTGACCCAAACACAGATCTTGTCTCAGGAGTCTTCATAAAGAGCAGTTCACCATATGTGCTACAACGCCTGTGGGACACAGTGAGCTTCTGTTTCCCAGCTTCCTAAAAGAGATGATGGTCTGCAGCCAAATAGTATGGACTATGTTTCTAAGTAGCTGTGCAATGGTGCTAAATTCTTTTAAAGTGTTGCTTTGCCCTTTCTTGCATGAAGGTCTTGGCACACGAAGCGGGAGGCTTTGAATGGTTTACAAGAATGTAATTTCCGAGTTTCATGTAGGTCTGGCACACTCATGAAAATAATGAAATTAATTAGATCGAAATGGAACCCAAATTGTCATCATGAGGCAGTTCTGAATAAGACATGTTCCCTGATGAATCTCTGCTGGAATAAAGCTGTAAAAGAACACAGTTCAGGCGTGGCATATTTCTGTATTGTAGCCACATTCCAAACTTGTTTAATAGGAAGAGCAGTTGGGGAAATCTAGAATAAATGGTTCTGGGCTCATCACCATTCTAATTTCTTGAGAGCATCCTGTGCATCAAGTGCTATACTGTTTTAAGCACTTTGAAGATACTTACGCATTTAAATATCCTAAGAATCTTATAAAGCAAGAAACTGCTATTATACCCATTCTAGAGAAACTGAATGACAGGGTCTTGTTCGTGTACAAACTGGCCTCCCCATACATGAAAGGAAAGAAGACACCAAAGAAAGAGGCAGATCATTCCAGATTGGTAAGTGGCAGATTTAATAAGATAAGGAACTTCCATACAATTGTGTTGGGTGGCCGTAAGTCAAGTAGATCTCTGCACCTGCCTGCCAGAACCTGAAAAAAAATGTATATAGAGGCCTTAACTGGGTTCTGTCATGTATCCCTTCCAAATGATCTCAACAACTCCTTACTTTCCCAAGGCTGCATCCTTGAAAACGGCCCCTGCTGTGGAAATGATGGGCAGGGCACACATTCCAAGAACAGGAGCAGGGACAGGGAGCCTCCAGCCGCCCCGCCCAGGTCCAGCTTGAGGGTCAGTTGGTGGTCATGTCCTCCCGATTTCCTCCTCCAGCAGGTTTAAAAATAAGTTGCCCAAGAGCACACAGCTAGGAAGTGGCAGCACTAGCAGTAGAATCCAAACTGGCTTCACAGCGTACAGATGTTATCACCATGCAAACCGTCTCCCTGTTGGAGTGTCGTCCAAGGAGAACAACTGACCTTCTGAAAAAGGTGAAAATTGGCCTTGCACATTGCTGAGGTCAAGATATCGGGCCAATTATAAAGTTTACTTTATTTTAGACTTTAAGCATGCCATTTGCACTTGTGCCTATCCAAGCCTTGGATATTCAGGAGTCATTTACATGTAAATTATCTTTACCCAACTTCTGCTAATTTAACATGATTTAATCATTGAACTGTGTGTTTGAAAAGAATTCATCAAATACACAAGAGAAAACAAAACCAGGTTGTTTCAAATAGCTAATTTGAATATATCCCCCAAAAACAAATAAGCAAGTTATTCAAGGTTATTTTGAAGTCCAACAGAAACCTAACTTAGTCAGTAAGTGGTGGTCAGGTAGACAGTATTTCATGGTACATATAAGACTGCAAGGAACAGCTTTCAGAGAAGAGAGGAGTGGGCTAAACAGTCACCCCCCAAATCAAGTCTTCAACCCCTTATGCACAATAGTCATCTAATTAAAATTATAATTAATGGATTTCAAAGACCAGCTTATCTCTATTATTACAAGCAGTGAAAAAGGAACTCTGAAAAAGAGAGTTTCAGCTTAGAAGATATGAATTAAAACACTGCTAGGATATCTGCATATCAAGTGGGGGAGACCCTTGCCAACTCACTAGGAGAGGAAACACTCTCCAGCTTTCAACTTCCTACAGGAGCTGAAAAGTAAAATATGTTCAGAAAGCAGAATGGAATCGATCTCATAGCAACCAAATGAACCTTCCATTAGCAAATAAAAACCACAAATCCTCATGCAATCTCTGAAGGTAAGGAGTAAAAATCCCAGGAGCTCAAGATAGAAAACATACCAATAAAGCTTGAAAAATCCCATTTATCAGTAAAAACAAGCTCAGAAAGCCAACCCTTAATGCTATCCTTTCATAATTTATCAAGTACAATTTCCACCTTCAGCTAATTCATCAGGTAGGGAAAAACTCTTTATATGAGTCATGCTGAGGAAGAAAATGAAATGTTTATACAGTAGAAAGCTCAGTGCAAGGAGAAGAGGTTAGAAATGGAATTTCCATGTCAGTACTGCGTGGAAGGGAAGAAGGGACTCTGCCACAGAAACTCTCAGAGATGATTGAGGGAAATAGAGACAAATTTCAGACCTGTTTAATGCATTTGTAATCCTTCCACTTTGATTTAGCTAAACCACCAAAGGAAGCAATCTAGGCTTTTTCAAAAGGAGGGCAAAGGGAAAGAAAAATATATATATAAATATATATACATATACATATGCAATATATATACATACACAGTATATATACATTATTTAAATAACATATTTAAAATAAAAAGAAACACGCATGTATAGAGTCTTAACTAGCATTTTGGATGTCATGTAAAGATCCCCAACTTGTTCAGCAATGGTTTTCAAGTTTTATAGGTCCATCACCATAAATGCCAAAATCAAGGTTAAACTGGTTTATGCAATAAGAGAAGGTAGTAGGAGGCTCTCAGCTGTGAAAGATTGCAGAAGACAAGAGTCAAGTGTGACCTAGCAAATAGAAATTCTGCACCCCGATGTTTTACAGGTTTGCTTATTTTGTTAACCAACGTTCCGTTGATATAATTCATCCACAGACTTCTCACACACTACCTGCCCCATGGTTGAGAAAGCACTGGAATTAGAATCAGAAAACATGGGCTGAAGCCTGGCCTTGCCACATGCTATCATTTAGCAACAGTAATTTCACTTCTAAAACTGGGGAAAGTAAAACCAAAAGAATGTGTTTGTGATGAGGAGTAAGTGAGAGTGCATGTGCAAAACCAACTTGTAACCATACTTGTTACTACATTTGTAAACTAAAATGCTAGGCAAATAATAGCAATCATAGTAAAAATTACTTTTGGTTATCAGTTGTCAGTATTAAATTATAATCCATCATTTTCTGGATCTAAGGAATGGATTTTGCAACATTGAACTTACAATCAGAAGACACAAATTAACTTGCTACATATGGTGAAACTGTATACAGAAATATAGGACTTCCTGGTTAATACGGTAACAAGAATTTCCAGCTTTAACACTTGTCCTGTATACTTTCTATTCAAATGTCTATCCATCTAGTCAAAAAAAAAAAAAAAAAAACAAAAAACAAAAAACAAAAACAAAGAGTAGCACTGGAACCAAAGATAAAATTAAAACCATAGCAGAGAAAAGTTCATGAACTTTATTACTGGTAGTAATTTATAGAGAAGCAGAGGCCTGAGTTATACTTCTGTGTTTTACCATTGGGAAGTGAACAAAAACAAAACACAAAAACAAAACAAAACAAAAAGCATACTCCAGAGATTTCTCAGAGTGTGGTCCTAGGACCACGGACCAACATCCCATTACCTGGGAGTTTGTTAGAAACGTAAGTACAGCAAATTCACAGGCCCAGACCTCAAATCCACTGAACAGGAAACTCTGTGGGTGGGGCCCAGGAATCAGTGTGGTCTACCAAGCTCTCCAGGTGATTTTCATACCCACTGAAATTTAAGAACCACTGGCACAAACACAAAGAAGATAGAGGAAAATTTTTTGATTCATGCTCACCCTATGAATTAATTCCAAAAAAAGAATTTGCAATGGCCCCAAGCAGGTACATATTATTATTCCCACTTTCAAGTGAGAAAATTAAGAAACAGGAATTATGAGACTGAACTAGCTCAGCACAATCAGAAAGAATCATAGTTAATGTGCTAATTATTCTGCCTTGAAGACTATCTCTTTCTTAATCATTGCTATATGAAGTGTCCCCAGTATTGAGGAGTAGTTTGAAAACTATTTTCTTAAGTACATAGAACAAAAAATTGGAAGATTTCTGTCTGAAGTCTTCAAAAACATTGTAAAGGACATAATGCAGATGTCTGTAAGATATAAACAAAGTTAAAAGGATGGTTGAAGAAGTAAAAGAGTGTGAGAAATCTCAAGACAGTGGTAGAATCAAATCTACATTAATAAGGGTGGAATAAAAGCAAAGTGGGGAGACAACAGTACAGAATATGAAAGTAAAAGACATATTGTGGGAACCATGACAGAGAAGATAAAAGATATGGAATTCTGAGAACTGAGACCTAAATAAGAACGACATTTGTTTCTAAGTGAGAAATATAAAACCAGGAAGAGAAGCAAGAATATATGATACAATATGGAAAAAAAGTATCTGGCAATGAGAAAAAGACTGAGTGCACTTACTGATAGTAATCACAGAATTCCACACAAAACTAAGGATAGAAACCAGTCTACAACTGGGCATAGTATGATAATTTTATATTATTTTAATTTCAAAAGGAGAAACAAAAATCCACAAAGTATCCAGGTTCAAAAACATGTCACCTTGGAAATAAATGAAGACTACCAAAATGAGAACAAACAGACGCTATTTACTCTGAGCTTACTGTAGCAAGGGAGTCACCCACAACCACTTGCATTTGCCAGAGACCTAAAAGCAGGCAAGAAAAAGCTTTATACTGAAAAGGAAAAGAAAAAGAAGAGGAATGCTTCAGGTAAGCATTGATTGGATGCTGCTGGCACGAGAAGGCGGGCTAACTACAAGTGGGGCATCTTATGTGCTTGCTGAGGGGAATGTATTTGGCTTCTTCTGATTGGTCCTGAGTTGGAAGCGAAGGCAAAAATTAGAGAAGCTGGAAGTCATTCACTAAGGCTTGACCGTTCTAAGTGGAGACTACCGAGGTTGTGCTTTGGCTTCCCTGCTGGGGAAGGCCTGTTGCTGCAGAAGCCATAGGTTAGAGCTCTATTACCGTTCATATGATGAATTAAACTTCTCAATTCTCTTCTAACTGTAACAGCTTGGAGGCAATAAAAATCCACTTGGTCATAGCCAGTTCTGTATTAATTGGACTCATACAGATTAAATGTATTAAAAGGTATTTGCAGGGAGTAATGTCAGTATCACGGTAGAATGAGACACCCGTTTTGTCTCTCCCCTTCAATCTACAGCCAGTGAAAGATCCACAGCTCTACAAAGGTGCCTCTGCTCAATACACCAATACACCGGAGAATTCCACACATCTGCACATCTAAAGGTGGGTGGACTGGACCCCATCGTGAAAGTAGAACCAAGGGACGGGGGAACCAGCGAGGCTGCAATCCTAGACCCTTAGCAGCAGTGGCTGAGCCTGTGGCCCCAGAGAACCCCAAAGCATCAGGGGAGGCAGCACAGACAGTTCCAGCCTCTCTGCCACCCTGATGCCTGTGGCCACAGGGAACCAACCACAGCAGCAGTGGCAACGGGGACTGTGACCCCATCCCTTTAATCATGGAGGTGCTCATGACTCTGACCCTCTACCCCTGCCAACAGCATGGAACTCGCAAACCCAATAATCCAGACATGACAGAGGCACCCATGACCCTGACTCCCACCTAACCTTCACCCTCCTGCCAAGGCAGAACTTGCAACTCAAGAGACTGCAGATGTGGCAGAAAGACCTGCCATCCTGGTGACCCAAGTGGTGATGACAGTAACACTAGCCACAGGAAGGTATCCATGACCCGAGAGGCACAAGCAGGGACAATGAGAGCACCAGGCAACACCTATGAGAGAGGTGGTGGAGGGTGCAAAATGCTAACTCTCAAATACAAACAGTGGCAGCTCAGGTAAGGGAAACCAAAAGTTTGTGCTATAGCGCCACCTACTGGAAACTCATAGAAAGGTCTTTAATTTCTAACCTGTTGAATAGTTAAAATCAAGTTAAAAAAAAAGTTTGCTACTTCAAATGTATTAGCAGAGCAACAACTCATCAAGTACTATGAAGAACCATTGTAACAGTGTCACAAAAATAAAATGACAATTCTCAAGAAACAACTAAACAAAGACAATCTAACTGATAAAGAATTCAAAACAGCTATCATGAAGAAAATGAGTTGCAAGAAAAATTAGAAAGGCCATTCAATGCACTTAAAAATAAAACTCATGAACAGGAGGAATGCTTTACCAAAGAGATTTAAACTCTAAAAAAGAACCAAACAGAAATTCTAGAGCTAAGGAACTCAAAAAATGAGGTAAAGAATGCATTAGAAAGCATTTAAAATAGAGCAGACCATGTGAAAGAGAGAATTAGCCAATCTGAAGACAGAAATCTAGGAATGATACAGGTTTGAGAGGAGAGAAAATTAAGGTCTAAAAAAAATCAATATTCCTCAAAATATGAAGAGTAGAACTACCAAATGATCCAGCTATTCCACCTCTGGGTATTTATCTAAAGATTATGAAACCATTAATTCAAAAAGATATGTGCAACCCTATGTTTATCACAGCATTGTTTAAAATAGCCAATAAATGGAAGCAACCTATGTGCCCATCAATGAATGAGTGGGTAAAGAAGATGTTATATACACAAATCAGCCATTAAAAAAAAAAAAAAAAGATAAAATCTTGCCATTTGCTACAGCATGGATGGACCTCGAGGGTATTCCAAGTGAAATACGTCAGATGGAGAAAGACAAATACCATATGATTTCACTTGTATGTGGAATCTAATAAAACAAACAAAACAAAACAAAAAAATAAACTAAATAAACCAAACCAAAACAAACACAAATATACAGACAACAGTATAGGGGTTACCAGAGGAGAATGAGGGGAGGGCATAATGAGTAAGCAGGGTCAACTATACGGTAATGGATGGAAACAAAACTTCTGGTAGTGAGCATGCTGTAGTGTGCACAAAAGTCAAAATATATTGCACACATGAAACTTAAATAATGTAATAAGCCAATGTTACTTCAATAAATTTTTAAAGTCAAGTGGATCGATAAGTCATAACGAAACACTAAAAAAAGATACTTGGAGTATTTCAATCATCAAAACCCCCCACATTTTTAATAGCTTCAACATTTTAAGCCAGTAATACATAGAAAAATGTACAAGAATATTTACTGACATTTAAATAATGGAAGATTTTCTGACCTTAATAGCAATAGAGGATATCACTAATATCTTATAAGATGAATAGGTTTTACTGCATAAAAACTAAGCATTTATATAAATCAAAGTATAAAGTAAAATATTAAAAATGTGCAAATACAGAAATAATGTTTTATTTTCACTTCACACAACTTTTTAGCTTGTCTTTTTTTACACTTTATCAACAGAATATACCTATTTTTAAAAATCTTCTAGAAAAATAACAGACCCTGCCCCAGCCACCCCACTTCAATTTCTACTCTCCAGAGATAGCCTCTTTTCCTCCTTACCTTTTAGCTATCTAGTCTGGTATTTGCTTCCTAGTTCTAAATAATATGTGCTCTTAGGCTTTAAGTTTCACATAGCATGCACTCTTAAGTATGAATTTCCAACTGATAGGGTATTATGCTGCCACTGTTTACTGTTTTGAACAATTTTAAAGACCATATGGAATTGCTAGTGTTATACTGTCAGGTGAAAATACATAGGATATTAAGTTATACGTACAATACAGTGTTCTCTGGAGAAAGAGGGCGAGGGAGAACAAGCAAGAGAAACATCTGCTCAGAGAATTATGACTTTATCAAATCATTTTTCAAATTTTCCATTTTTTCAAATAGAACAAATAGAAAAAACTCAATAGTAGTTTTTAGAAATATATATAGATAAATATAACATCATATATAGAGAGAAATAGCATAGGAACAAAAAAATGACATGACTTGTTAAAGTTTTAAAATCATATTATTTCCAAAAGGAAAAAAATGTTTAACTTTAATTTGAATGTTTTTTTCAATTTCAAAACAGACATCATTGCTTTTAGAAATAATTCTGGAAACTGCTTCCAAAATTAGCATGATTAATATTCTCAGTCACTATTCCCTCAGAACACTAAAACAGCTAGTGAATTTGATTTTTTTACGTTGAGCATTTCATAATGCTTAACTTGTCCTTTTTTACTTGATGCTATGTTCACATTTGACTCTGCTTGTTGTTATTATTAATTTCAGCATGAAGGATTCAGCTCTAGAGTTATACTGAACCCAGATAAAGTTATATGTTGATGAGAGAGGGTAGAAAAGAACAATATTTAAGGACTGAATCCCTGAATATTCCAGAAATAACTGATCCATGAAAAGCAATGACAAATATTTTTCTCCTTACCTGGACTTCTGCTTGGTAGAAATTGCCCCTCTGAAATGTCATTATCTTTTATGCAGTACAACATTATGAAGTCCCTTCAGAAATTGTCATCTGCCCAACTACTCAGTGAAGGTGTAGATGAAAACTAATTTGAACCTGAAATAAAATAAAAAGGAGTAAGATTTAAATGAACAAAGACATCTTGAAGTATAAAATATAACAGGGATATTCAAAAGGTGAAAATAAATGACACTATATCTGTTCAAATTAAGAAAATCTGTAGACCTAATTCTCAAGATATTTGAGATTTTATTATATTATTCCTTAGGTAAAAGACCTGACATTAAAGGTTAAAAAAATTCTGGGCATTTGAATAAATGTTTTTGTTCTTCTGATTTTGTTATTGTGGATTTCAAAATATCTCTTTGGACATTTTTCTCTCAAAATAAAATTCCTTGGTCTAGAGATGAAAAAGCATTTCTGTTTCATTTTCACTAAAGTAAAATTTTGTAGATTACCTTTGTTATATCCAGTCCTATTTACAGGTAAATCTTCTAAAATTTATTGTTTGTGTACTCCAAATTTTGTCATTAGCAAATAAAAGAATCAGGCGAAAAATATGTATATGTTTTCAAAATTTACCATTTTCTTCATTATATGGCTAAGATACTACAGTTTATTACTCAATGTAACATCCTTCAGTCATTCAATTCATATACTAATTCCTTCATTTATCCATCCACCTATCCCAATATTAAGTGCATACTTTAAGCCACATATTATGGTAGGTTCTGGGTATACAGTAGCACAGAAATTAGATGTAGTATAATCTCCTCCCTTGTAGAGTTGACTGAGTAATGAAAATCTTGCTTTCTTTGTGAAGAAGGAATAACTCCTTTTTTTTTCCAGAATAAATGAGTGTATTGACGGTAAGACTTTGCTACTGATTTTCACAGTTTTTGATGGTTTGATCAAAGGGGCAATTGATGCAAAGGACTAGCAGCTTGTCTTGTCCACCTAGTTACCATATCCAAGACAAAGGCCTTCATTCTTCCATGGTTCTCAGGTAAAGGTGTATGTTATCTGATTGCAACATCTCTTCCATTTTTATCCATAAGTCTGCCCTTCATAATAAGGAACTGCTTTTTACATAAAAATGGCCTTCCAGCCAAAAAAAAAGAAAAGGTTATTTTAAAAGTAGAACAACCCACTGATGCTAGGAAGAAAAACAGGCACTCATATTCATTATTCATGGAAGTATAAAATTGTACTATTTCTTTGACCCAGTGATGACAGCCAGTTCTAAAAATTTACCCTAATACCTTCTTCTCAACTTGATTTTTCTGTCTACCTGCAGGATATCAGTATGTTATCCTAAGTGTTACAGGAAACTATTTGATAAATAGTCCATTTTCCTGGTTCATGTTTTGAGAAGGGATTAATAGTAAGTTTTAATTTTTTCTTAAATAATTCTGTCACATATGTATATTCAAATTATCAGCACCCTGATCTGATGTGGGAGCATTCATTTTTTGTTGACATCAAAAAAGGTACATTTCTATGAGCATAGACTGACAACTGTGGAACTTTCATATTAGTGAACCCTGTAAAATGCAGCCTTTGTGAACTGGGCTAATGGCTACTCTTGGCTCCTTTGAGTAATTAGGCTGGATTGTGTGATTTCTTGGTGAGTCCAAAGAGTTCACTAAAATTCATATTTTTAAGTGTCTTGTAACTAATTATTTTTCCCTATGTTTTGACTCACCTCCTCAAGAAGCTTATATTCTAATAAATCAGCTAAACTCCATGTGAATGTTGCAGTTAATTATACTTAGTAGCTTTTCTCTTTGAGTTACTTATTAAATGTAAAGTTTAAAAACTGGGAAACCAGTCATTTTAATATTAACTTATATGGCATTTTTAAAAGTATAATTTTAATTGACAATGTAGACTTATACATAAAAACAGAAATTTGATGCATAACTTAAAACTCTGATAGAAGAGATAGGTAGAAAAATAGAGTACAGAAAACCGTAAGTCTTGAGTTTTTAATTGTCTTTATATTGATCTGATAATGAACGTGACATTGAAGAACTGTAAGAGTGATAGTTCTCATCAAAACCTTTATACACCAGAATCCACTTCATTATTATTCATTAAATATAAGTTGCATCAAAGGTTTTGTTTTTCTTGATTTTTTTATTTGTTGTGCTCAATGAAATTAAGTTTAGAAAAAAGTAAATGGCTTGAGTAATTATTTTTAAGAAATATTTAATGAAATAAGAGAAAATTTTTAAGACCCAGTTCTCCTAGGAAAATATATGCCCATTTAGAAATAACGTTCTGATAGAGTTTTTAAACTCTGTTGTATTGGTATTTTTTGTTGCAGAAGAAAAGAGCATAAAAGCAGAGAAAATAACTAGTTAAGGTCTTTAACCTTTTTATTAACATAAAAATAAATTATGATTATTAAGTTGACTTATTTCACAGATTTATTTGAAAATATTGTTAAAATTCTGAATGTTAAAAGTGAGAAATGGGTCACTGTTTTTACAACACATGACAAAACACATGAAAGCAAGTTTGAGTATTTGGTGAAAAGTGTTGCTGATCAGTCTCATGAATTAATTAGTGACCTGGCTCATTTGCACATGATGAAAAATCACACTGACTGTGATAAAATCAAATATAATATTATTACTCATCTTTCTGCCCAGAAAGTAAAAGAAAAAGAGGGGAAGGGGGCTTTGAAACAGTGAAATAGACTAATAAGTAGATCAGAGACCTTCAATCCACTACAAGACCCAAGTTAGACTTCACATCTAACCACGATGAGATTCAACAACATTTCCATAAGTGGACTGAAAGGCCTGCACAGTCTCCAACATACCATTTATCTTCACAAACTGTTGTAAAAGAAATAATGCAATATTATTGTCATTTGCACCTACATATATATGTGAGTTTAATTTCTTGGAGTACCAAAATACCAAGAAGAAGACAAAAAATTAGCAGAATATATATAAAATATCCCAGAAGAGACACTTCAGACTGGGCTCATATTCTTCTACTCTCCTCCACCCAGGGCAGAACTTGGAAGAACACTGTCCTTACAAGTGATCCTGGTAGCACATAGAGCTGGTTTGCTAATTGATTATGGAATTATTGTCTTAGTGAAAACAAAACAAAAAGCCAAGAAAACAAACACATAAAACAGTGTTAGAGTCTTACAATGTGCTTCGTTGCAGTTTATAACAATTGTTGCAGGGCGAGGGCATGGGACAGCTGTTGTTTGTCTGTTTGTCTACTAACTTGCAAAGAGTAGTAAATAAGCCCTAGAGATTTAATGCATAGTACAGTGAATATAGACAATAATATTGTATTATAATCATTAAACTTGCTAAGAGACTAGAACTCAATTTTTCCAAACACTGAAAAGAAAATTATGTAACAAGTTAGAGGTGCTAATTATTGCTACAATAGCAATCACATTACAATATATATTAAAGTATCACAACAGCATGTTGATACACCTTAAATTTGCAGTTTTATGTCAAACATATTGGAATTAAAAATTGTTGCAGTAGATTTTTGTAATGACATGGAGCTATAGACAATTTGTTGAATTTGTATGTTGACTCTAGCAGGCTATAAACAGTATATACTGCACTAATGCATTTTTATAAAATTGTGTTTCATGGGTGTGGAGGCTCTGCACCACTATGTCGAGACTTGTTATCTACAATGCAGCAGATATTACCAGCATTTACAACACATAGTTCTCCTCTAATTTTAAATACACTTAATAGTTGGTGACATGATGATGAACGAAATGGACAGAGTTCATCCTTCATAGAGCTTCCTGCCTAATGGAAGAGACAGATATTTATGACTAATATAATATTTAGAACTTTCATGAGTGCTAGCAGGTCAAAATATCACATAATATATACAGTGCATAATACTATCTTGGTCTAGTACAGAGTCTCAAAGTAGTTTTGCCTAGTTAAGCATTCCTGGAGTGACTAACAGAAAAAGGAGTAGAAGTTGAGTAGTGAAAGTGAAGTGCCATGGAGTAATGTGGTCTAGACAGAAGGGAGAGAATATTAAAAGCCTTGAGACATAAGGAAACATTGTATGTTTGAAGAACCAAAACACTCAATATGGCAATATTGAAGAGAAAAGGGGAGAGAAAGTGGTAAATACAACAAGATGGAAGTAGAGAAAGAGATGAGAGTCAGATAAATCATGGCCTTGAATGACCATTGGGAATAAAATGGTATGTTTTAAGCAGAAAATGATATTGGCATATTAAAGATTTTAAAGGGCCTCTCTGAGTGCCATGTAAGAAGAGGCTGAAATAGGATAAGGAAAGATTTAGGGAGAATCCTTAGGAAGCTATTGCAATTCTCCAAGCAAAAGATGATCATAAATTTAATTATTATAGTGAAATGATTAGGACTCATTTGTAATATGTTGAGAAGTTGATGACATATTAAAGAAGCAGAAAGAGAGAGAGATTCCAAGGAATACTCTGTGCCTGATCTGTGAAATAATAAGAATAGTGGGGACAATTAATAAACTAGGGAACAATGGAAGAAGATTACAAGTCAAATTGAGAGATGGTTGTGAGTTTCACATGAATACATACTTAGAAAATTAAAGTGTAAAAACAGATTCACAAATCATTTAGTTAAATCCCTCATTTTTGCAGGTGAGTAAAGTGAGAACCAGAAAAATTAAGAAGGGGGAGGGAGGAGCTCAGTGGTAGAGCTTGTGCTTCACATTCACAAGGTCCTGGGTTCAATACCTAGTACCTCCACTAAAAATAAATAAATAAACCTAAGTACCTCCCCCACCAAAACAAAGACCAGCTCGCAAAAATAAATAAGTAAATAAGGAAAAAAACCTAAAATGAATAAATAAAATCAGAAAGGTTAAGAGTACAAGATTTTTTAGCATTATATAAAATGTATATACTTTGCAAAAATCTTGCACTATGTTGCCAAATTGTCTATTCTGCTATGCTCTGTACATGTAATCCATCATTCTGAAGTATTTGAAGATTTATAGTCAAAGAAGCAACATGAGATTTTGTATAATTTCCCATGGGAAAAAAGTATAATTGAGAAGCATTCATCACAACCCCAAATTGGACAATTAATTATTGAAAAATGAATGAAGGAAAAATAGTTTGAATCATAAAACTCTTTTCTCTATTGGCTGCGTATTGCTAGCACATTTTGCAGTGCAGTTGGTTAAGATGTCCAGCACACCAAGAATACTACAGTGTAAGATATATCTGAACATGTACTAAATCTTTATGTGATGGTTAATTTCTTGTGCCAGCTTAACTGAGCCATGGGTTGCCCAGAGAGCTGGTTAAACATCATTTCTGGGTGTGTCTGTGAGTGTTTCCAAAAGTGATTAGCATTTGAAATGGTGAATTGGGTAAAGCAGATGGCCCTCTCCCATGTGGGTGGATGTCATCCAATTCATGGAAGGCCTGAATAGAACAAAAAGACTGAGGAAGTTTAGATTCACTGTGTCAGACTGCGAGCTGGGACATCAATTATCTGCCTTTGACACTCCTGATTCTCAGGCCTTCAGATGGGGATTGGAATCTACACCATCTACTCTCCACCTCCCAAGCCTTTGAACTACACCACCAGCTTTCCTGGCTCTCCAGTTTACAGACAGCAGATTGTAGGACTTCTCAGCCTCCAGAATCATGTGAGCCAATACCCTATAATAAAGCTCTTTATATATATTTTTATATATACATGAATATTATGTAATATTAATATATATTATATCAAATTGTATGTTCTATTAATATATTAATATATTAAATCATACATATATTATATCCATTTGGTTATTATAGTATATATATAAAAAATGTATACACTGCCTTGGTTTAATGTAGAAGAGAGGACTCAAAGGCTTAGGGAGATTGGAATGTTAGAGTATATTGGTCATTTAAGCCTTACCCACAGTGGGAGAGTCCATATCAACACTGTAAGAAGTAAATTTGCGAGAGAGCCCTGGCATGCTTGAAGAGCTCTGTGAAGGTTCTTATCTGGAAGCCATATGTTACAGCTACAGTGGGATCCACTTGACACTCATTTGCAAAACCTAAATGTAATGGGAATAACTGGTTCCCTGGGTCAGAGGCCACGGGGTGGCATTCAACTGCCAAAGGCAGGTGGGCATGGTGACTGTTGACTGTAAAGGGCAGCAGAGTCAAAGCAGAAATCAGAACAGTCTGACTCACACAGGCCTATGACATTGGCTAGTTGATCATGGTATTTCTACAAATGAAATAGACAGGACACCTTATAGATTCTTACCTGATCTGTAAAGGCAGAAAAATTCTAGGTCAAGGGAACGAAAGTCTAACCTGAGTCTTAAAAACAGACATGGTTCCTCAGTCAAATCTCAGATTTGAGCCAGTTGATAGTCCCAGAGCTCCCTGAATGAAGGGGAGGCCAGATCCCCTTGAGGAATGACCCTGGAATCCTACCAATAGTTTATACCATTAATCTTTCTTCCAACCTTCTCCAGAGGTCCTGTAGCTTTTTATTAGGGTAACTGTGCATTGAAGAAATGGAACTAATCAGACTGGACACTGCCTTTGAAATGACACCAATTTTAGGAGACTCACAACATCACTGTGGACCACTAGTCAGAGTAGGGGTTACTGGACGTCAGGTGATTAGTGGAGTTTTAGCTCAGGACCATCTGACAGTGGGTTCAGTGGATCCCTGAATCCATCCTGTGGTTATTTCCCCAGTGTTAGAACTCATAATTAGAACTGATACACTCAGCAGCTGGCAAAATCTCCACATTGATTCCCACACCAATCCGTCAATCCTTTGAGGGCCTGAATAGAACAAAAAAGGCAGAGGAAGTTTGAATTTGCTCTCTGCCTAACCACTGGGCTGGGACATGGATTTTCTCCTGCCCTCTGCCCTCCTGGTTCTCAGGCCTTTAGCCCCAAGCCTGGAGTCCACACTGTCAGCTCCTTGCCTCTCAAGCTTTCCAATTACACAACTGATCTTCCTGGGTCTCCTGCTTGCAGATGGCAGATTGTGGGACTGCTCAGCATCCATAATCTAGTGAGCCAATCCTTCATGGTAAATCATTTGCTGCTGTTTTTCTGGAGAACTGCAGCTACTATATCTTTCAAAAATAGTAATTGTATTGTTCTGACATTGATGAATTTCATAGGAAAATGGTTAAATCCAGAATTTTAAATGGCCAATTAAGTTTAAAATATCAATATGATTTTTTTTTAGTATTTGGGATAGTTTCAAGTTACATTTTACATAAAACTCAATTAATTGAGTAAATAAATTTCTGAAGTAACTATGTATACTAAAATTAAAATGTTAACAATAACCTTAATTCTTTGAAGACTGAAAATTCTTTTATACCAGATATATTCAACAGGGTAATAGCCTTACTCTTTAGAATTTGTGAAATATTCCTTGAAGACCCAAACTGCTCTACAACATTTCAGATAGTGGCAGGTATCTATGTGTTGTGGGGCATATGTAAAGTTGGTACGTCATTCATTATATTCTCAACAAATAATTTGCGAGGTGTCTTTAATGTGCCAGACTCCACGCTGAGGAATAGAAAAATGAGCCAGCTATAACTCCTGCTTCCAGGAATTATCAGTCCTGTGAGCCTAAAATAGTGAGAATTAAAAGATACAGATTCAAAAATTGTGGATTGTGAAGGGTGGATGAGAATCATGGAAAAGAAACCGTGAAGAAGACTTTCTCTCCGAGAGCAATGCAGAAACATCTTCATGTGCTCCGCCATTGTCTGGAGAGGGTTGTGTGTGTGTGTGTGTGTGTGTGTGTGTGTGTGTACACGCACACACACATGCTCACAGGCACCGCTGGTTGTACAAGAAAATGCCTCCTCATGAGTAGAAGCTATAAAGGCAAAGGAACAAAGGACACAACCAAAGGGTATACTTCACTTCCAGTATTCCTTATCTCTTGATACCCATTTGAGAGTCACATTTAGAAATCACAGCTTTTCCATAACGTGCTGAGTTCATGACACTCTGGGACACGACAGATGCATCTAACAGAGGACCCAATCCATCTTCTAGAGAGAGGAGTTTTGTTTTTGCAAAGAGTAATTCAGACCATGAAAAGGCAAATTATGAGTTAATACTTATTGAGAACCAAAGAGGCTAAGGAGAGGCACTTATTATAACACACATAGAGAATACACTCGAGAACAATTGCACCAGATGCCAAGTTGCAGTGTGCTCTAGGGGAGAGGAGGAGGAAGTGGAAACGGCTTTCCAAACCCAAGGTAAAAATGAGTACAAAGAGTAATAACACTAATAATACTTGTAAATGAGGAACTCAATTACAGAATATTTTTACACTCTGAGTCCTGGTGCTTCTTAATTTTGAGATATAAATTTGGTTAAATTTCTTCTATTTTAAAAATGATTCCCTCTGCTATAATCTTCTTTAATATATAGCAATAGAACAGCTCGGGAACTTCCTCACAGAAGGTTGCCACAGCAACATCCCTTCAATACACATGCGTAGAACTAGGGGGCCAGGGAGAGGAAGGGAGGGGGAAATAAGATGAAATGTGGTGGACTGTGGAATGTGATATGGTTGATTTTCAGGAGAAGGAAGAAATCAAAGAGAAATGGAGGAAAGGGAAGAAATCAGGCTGTGGAATATGCAGATTACTTTAGCATTGGTCATCTTGGGTCTTGTATAACTCAGAATATCCCTTCAGAAAGCTGAAAACAGAGAAATGCTGCTCCTGAAAGATAGGCAAGGAGAATGGACACAGAGCATCCTCAAAGCCGGAGCAGGGGAACAGACTGTCTCCCAAGGCTGGCCCACAGCCAACTGAGCTACAGAGAAATCACCGCACCAAGAAGGATGCTCAGCACCTTGACTCCCAGCTGCCTCTGATACCAAGTGTTCATATGTCTTTGCCAATTTTTTTCTGCTTGGTACACTCTAAAGAAAAATTGACTTGAACAAAGTTCAGCCTTGAGTTTAGCTAGTTCATTTTTTTCTTGAACATTTTGATCCTAGTGAAAGAAGAAGTTCCTGGCTGAATCAAGCCAGGAACATGTATAAACAATGCAGTGCTTGACTTCAGTATCACTTCCTTGCTTCTTTCGGTGACCTCTCCTTTCTCTCCTTCTTTCCTACCTCTATTCTCAGGTGCCTAATAGTCATGGACATGTTGGGTGGCCTCCAAAATTCAATACCCACCATTTATCTCTTCCTCCCTATGTAATCTTCCCTTTTTCTTTATTTCCACTTAAGTTCACATTAACCTGTCCCTTTTCCTCAGGGCCATGGTAAATAATCTCAATCAATCTAACAGGAAGGGCTAACATTTACTAACGTACTACTGGCCTGTTGATGCTAAGCCATTCATAGGCGTGATCTCCTTCAATGCTTACCACCATACTATGAAATATGATTTTCGTTTTTAGGGTGAGGAGTGTCCAAAGTGTTCCATCACTTGAATAAAGTCATTACTAGTACATGACAGAGCCAGAATTTGGACCTGGCTTAGTCGGAGTGTGATCTCAAGGCTCATGCTCTTAAGAATCACATTCACCTCCCAACTAAGGCAACCCTTGTGAAGACGTCTAGGAGCTGTAATGCCCTAGAGTGTTTTTTTTTTCTTCTGAAAACTATTTTCTTTTCTCAAAGGAATCTTTAATGCATCCGTAAAATAACAGATTATGAAAGCTATTAAGTTTGAGAAATGTTTGACATGATCTCGCCAATTCTACCACACAGGTGACTGTCCTTTCTATTTTCACTAGCATTTTTGTTTGAGCCTCTGCTCTGTCTCTGTCAAGGATAACTTCATGTTGAAACTCGGGCATCTGCCTACCTCACTGAGTCCAATACTCAGGTAATGTAGGTGGCTGAGGCTTTTCTGGGTGAGGCACCACTCCCTCTGCTGGATTGTGGGGGAAAGAGAGAAAAGTGTCTTTAAATCCTAAAATTTGACAATGGCATCCAATTTTATTTACATTTATTGAGAAACTAGGAGAAGAAAATAACGATCACAAAAAATTCAAGGGCATGATGGTCCAACAAACCTGAGGAATAATAAGGGATTCCAATGAAGCTTGTCCCTAGCAGAGCTGTGCCTTCTGTGACTAAGTTTTATTTTTTTATTTTGGGTGCACAGCAAAGACGTGTTTTCACACCAACAGGAGAAACTTACAATTGTCATTGTGATCTGTTTTAAAGATAGAGCTGCTATCGCTCTTAAATTTCCATTACTTGTGAACCATTCATGGTGTGTAGACTGAACATGCTTTACCATTCTGGAAATATTGTACAATCTAGAAAAATATCAGTATGGAAGACTACTCACTTACAAGGTAGAGCAATTTTAGCAAAGACAATCTAAGTTAACCACAAGATAGACATGATTCTGAATTCCATGTAGGGCAAAAATATGGACAGAGCAGTAGTTGAGTCATTTCAAAATTCAAAAGACAAGCTAAGTTTGTATAAATCCAAGTAACATGGCAAGATTCATGGTTCGTTAACCTTATTTATCCATCCATTCATTCAACAGTCACTTAAAATTCTGCCTGTGTGAGTTAGAACTCAGAGTTAGATGCATCTCAGAGTCAGATGCAAGGAAAAATTATGTTCCTCCCAAAAGCAAACTCTGAGACAAGGATTTGGTTGTAAGGTGTTTCTGTGGGAAGTGATCTCAAGAAGCACCTGGGTCTGAGAGGAGGGAAGTGAGAGGGACGAGACAGCAGCTGATGGAGTTTGCATGATTAAGTGCGTTACTACTCTGAGTCGCTAGAATTTAAACCTGCTGATAAACTCTGGAAGGCAGTGCAGAGCAGGCGCCCCATAGTTTTCCCACCTGGGGGGCAAGAGGGCTGGACTATTTATATATTAGCTTTCTTAAGTCATCAGTTGAGGGCTGAATCCAGGTCAGAGGAAGGGGTGATTAGTTCTCTAAGACCTCCCCATGAGCTGCATGTGAGCAGAGCAGCACGGCCACTAAGGAAAGCACAGGCAGAGAGATGCAGGGGGTAGTGCCTTAAAAGAGTAAGGCCCAGGGGGTAGGGGGGTCACCACACCTGCTTCAGAACACCAGGCGTGTGAGGTGCAGGGACGGCTCACAGTCTAGTTGACACAGAGGTCAGGGACACATGGGGTTAATCTGAGTTAGTCTGAATTGACCTGAAAACAGAAAAATGCCCTGTATTATTGGTGATTAGAGGCAAGGAGATAGAGAAAATTGAGAAATAGCTAACTCTGTCATTAGAAGTAGAAACAGTTGATAAATTAAAGAATACCCGCCTCATCTGATGATGTAGGACCTGGATAATCCCTGAGAATCGAAAGAGAGTTCAGCTAGAGACGTCAGGGAATTGGAAAGGGAGAACAATCAAGGACTTTTTTAATTTAATCACATATAAGGTTGAAAGATAGAAGAGAACAGAAAAGCAATTTATAAATATTTTCATAACCAAACATAAGTTTGGGAGTCTCTTGGACCACATGTATAGAAGTGGGGAGATATTTTAATGAAGAGAAAATCATGGATACACTGTTCGACTTTCGACACCTAGTATCGTATCAGTTCATGGTCCCTTGATCTCTAAAGAATATGGTTTTGCTATCAGTCAGCACTGAAGACACCGGTGTTACTAACCCACATCGAATCACCCACTCAAGATCTCAGCTTACTGGAAGTAATATTGGTGGGAAGTTGTTTAACCAAAATGGTTTCCATCATCCATCCACTTCTATAAGTATTTTCTTATTTGGATCTGGTTCTTATTTGGACCACTAGAAAAATGCATGCCTGGTTCACATTTTCTTAGTGCCTCTTAGGGTAACTTTCACTGAATTATGAATATTTATTATATTTTAAGACTGTTCAAGATCTGAAATAGTCATATTGCATTTGCTTCTGTACTTGTCAAGAATTTATCAATGATATTGCCCATAATATTATCCAATGTCTGTTTTGAAGGCTCATGTGAAAATTTTTCTTACTTCAACTGAAGAAATGATATGCACCCTCTCCTCTGATGATAAAATGCTATAACTTGTTTTGCAAATGTTACCCTGCCAGAGCTTGGAAACAAACATGAGACCTGAATTCTTTTTTTTTTTTTTTTTTTTGCATTTACCATATTGGCCATTTGCTATATTATTCAATTATGATTTTTCTAACTCTATTTTTGTGATCATTTTCATTGGGAATTTTGTGTGTGTGGCTGAAAGGCTCATTATAGAAACCTAAGAATAAATAAATGTCAAAGTGAAAATAATTTTTGGAGCTATGTAATCTTTTTTTAATTCCAAAATATGATTATCCAAAGGGCACATGACTATATATAGAATGGAGCCGTTAGTCCTATTTGCATTAACCCCAGGCATCAATATCACTGCTCTTTGCCACCACACATCTCTTTATGCTGATGTGATTTACAGTCTACAGGAAGTCTAGAATATAAATGTATCTGCGTTAGAGCAGCAGGAAGCAGCTCATTTGCCACACCTACACCTAGAAAGGGGACCCAGATTCAGTGAGATTCCATTTGTCACTTTAAGATGATTAATGTATCACATTCTCAGAAAAATCTCATGAGGTAGGACCCCAATTCACACAGGCTAAGTAAACTTGCTGGTAACACAAGGCGTCAGGAACCAAACATAGGTCTGTCTGAATTTAGAATATTCTTTCCACTGAAACACTTTATTGTGACGTATACTTTCCAACTACACAGACAATAATATGTAAAGAAGGAAAGAGAGTATGGTATTAACACCTATCCAATGCTTGGTGACTCTAGAAGTATGAGAAGCCTCACTGTGGTAGCTCTAGCCCAGACCATCACTTGCATCACATCATTGACTAGTTTCGTCATGTAATATGACATTTTGTTCTTGTGTGTTTTTAAAGAACAGTTCATACATTTCTATAGGGCTTTTTAAAAAGCCGTGTCTTAGGGAATCATTAAACCTGTGCATGTCTGTTTTCTGTGGGAAAAGGTGATGGCTCCAATAGCGAGGCCGAGGCACCTGAGGAGGAGGGTCACTGAGACCCTGCTGGCAGAATTGAAAGGAGGAAGGTGGATGACAATAAAAATTACAGTGTTAGTAGCATTAAGTGGTCTCAGGAAAACAGCCATGTAAGAAATAGAGTCAGAGCATTTCTCCTCTGAAGCTTGGGTGTAAAAGGATGCTGGCTTTTGGTCTTCTCTAATTTGCACATGTGATGTGAATGAATCAGTACACTGCCATTTACGCTGAGATAACAAACGCAACCACTGACAGATTATCGCATCATGAGAAAGTGCTGGTGGCTAAAGGTAAGGGGTTTCTCCTTTCTGTGTTCACTTGATTTCCTCCATCCTTTCGCTGACAGTAATAGCAGTTTCACAGGTCAGGGGTAGCACAAAGACGTATCACTTAAAGTACTTGTCTGTCACTATTTGGGCAAAGACGCCTGAGGAGCATGCTACCTGCTGTTACAGTCAAAATCCTGTTAACAAGGTGGGTTTTTGCCAAGAGCGAGGCGGAAGTTAAAGCTACATCTCTGGTAACGGGTCGCCCACCCAATTATCATTACCAATGGAGTTGTGAAAAATAAGGGGAAATGTCTGATTTGGCACCTTTTACGCTATGGCTTGAGCTTCTACAGCAGAATCTCCTAATGGTGTTTTTTGGTTTTTTGTTGTTGTTCTTGTTGTTGTTGTTGTTGTTGTTCTTGTTCTTGTTTTTAAAACCTAACAAATAAGAATCTCTGGAAGTGGAACCCAGAAATCTGCATTTTTGACAAGCAGATCAAACCTACTAATATTGAAGTTGATCTCTATTCCCTCTAGTAATGTATCAATATAACTACTCCAGCTTGTTGAAATACTTTTCCCTTATTATTTATCATCAAGTGAAATTGTCACTATGATAAGGATTGTGTATAATGAATACTTCATTTTAAGTGGTCAAAATTTTGAAAAATTCTGAAGCCCAGATCTCAGAACATAGGCTGATTCTCCTACTCTCATATTTAAAATATAAGAATTTAAATAGTTTATATCAAAGTGATAATTATTGAATGCTTTTAAGAATTATTACAAACATTTTAGAAATACAATGACTAAATCCCTACATTTTTTTAGGCTAGAGCTATCATTTTAACAAATTATCCTTGCCTCTCTATAAAGAGGGTTTTGGTAATTTTTGTGATTGGTTTATCAGAGGACTAACAAGACTTTGCCAACTGATTAACATGGTTATGAATAAACCATATCCTCTAATTGTGGTTTCCTGGTTGGCCAGTCCTGTCACTTGTTATTTATAAAGCTCATATAAAAGGAAAACAACCGTATATTATATAACGTAGTTTTCTTATGAGATTCTGAGTAAATACGTATGGCCCAAACTAAGTAAGATAAACTATAGGTAGAATAGATAACAATTAGAGATTGGTAAGTACTAAGGGGGAAGAGTAAAACAAAAAAATAAAAAGTTAACGAAGTCTTAGTTTCTTGCAACCTGAGATCATTTTATTATGAAATTGTTTTAACATCTATATCTAATGAATGGGGTTTGATTCAGTAGTGCTACATAAGGATTTCAATATTGTTTTCTCACCTGAGAGCTATAAATTATGGATCCATTTTTTTAACAAGCAAGACAAAATTAAATGAACAGATCCTGATAAGACTTCTAGTGTTTTGCTACCTAATGACCAATCAAGTTCTTCATGTTCCCATCAAATAGCTATTTAATAGTGCATTAGTACCAGAAGTAAAAAAAAAAAAAAAAGCGTTAGTATAACAGCATCAGCTTCAGAAATTGTATATTTACTACAATTTACAGTTATTACCTCTCTCCCAAGCTACTACAATGGAAATGTAACACTAAATCAAAGCTAGAAATTGTTTTTTTACTTGAATTTTCATCTAATTTATTAATTATCTAATAATGTGGAGTTTTACGTAGACACTCTGAGTTGAAGAAACAACTATTTGATATACATCATGTATATGAATTAGTGAGAGTCTACATTTGGAAGAATGATACTTGTGTATAATTTTACATTTGCATAGTGCTTACAAATACTAATTCGTAATCCTCATGACAGTCCTATGAGGTACGCATAACTATTATCATCTCTATTTTTCATATAAGCAAAATTATGGCACAGAAAAGTTAAGGAGATTGCCCAGGGTTACACAGATGGTAAGTCACCATGTAGCAAGACTCAAACTCAGTCTAAAGTCCATGTTCTTAACAGCTATGCTATGCTGACCCTCACACAAGGCCACTATTAAGAGATAAAGATGCAATCTACTTCTAAATCATTTTCTTATTATGCTCTTTAGTCTATATCTATTTTTTAATCTGGGAGAATTACAGACATTTTGAGACACCTTCCTACCTACTAAAATGATGTTATGGCATTTGCATAAATGCTTTTTAAAAGTCTCCACTTTTTAAAAGTTTCCAGAAAATAAAATATAATTTTTATTTTATAATTTATGTTTTATCTTATCTATAAAATATCCTCATTGGTGACTATAGGTAGTAAAGGTTATACTACTTATAATTTATAGAAATCACAGTAGAACTTAGAATGCTCTAGAGCTAAAGAGGATACTGTAATGATTATTCTGAATAACTGATTCTGAAGATAAAGTTCTGAGAAATTAATGTTTCGTGCTTGTTTGCTGTGCAGTGGACATTAGTTAAGTCTTGTCTGCCAAGGATCCTTGCCTCCTTCCTCACAGCATCTACATTTCCTCTTGGGGGATTACTTCTCCCCAGTTTTGGTCATCTTGGAGGGATTGGACAATTGATGTTATGGCCACATCTTGCCTCATGTTGCCCAACTACACCTGGGCATATGTATGTCACATCCTGGTCAATTCTCCCTTTAGAGGCAATGGCTCCTGAGCATCTGGGGCAAGAGCAGGGAGACATTTAGAAGTGACTCACCCCAGCGGAGATGATGGCAGTAGCTGATGATATTCTTTGTCTTATACCTGTAGCTCTCCCAGATTTGAAACAATTTCTGATTTTTTTTGGTTTCTGGCAGGACAGGCATTCATTTCAACCTATCCTCAGTCTCGCAGCCTTATATAAACCTTTTCCCCAAAAAATCAGGTTTCACTTAATTAGCTAGAGTTACTTTCTGTTCCTTACAACCATGAATCCAAACATATATACCTTGTCTATTCCTTTGCTCATGGTCACACAAATAGTAAATGGCAGATGAGGGACTTGAATGAACCCAGCTCTCCTTACTTTAATTCTCATACCCTTTTCACTAAGGAGTTCTGCTTCCCCAAGTATACATAGTACCTTCCCCCTCCTTTACATTCAAACCCTTGCTGTCTGAACTCTTGATATCCCAAATCCCAGAATTGAATAGTTAGTGATACCCCTTTTTACCTAAATTGTTTATGTGAGTGATTGTTACTCAAAATGAAGAGACAAATTGATTAGGGTTGAAAGGAATACATTATGGGCAAAGCACCTGCTCTACAGCATCACTCAGGGTGGGTAGCAAGTGGACAGTTACCAAATATATTTTCTGTACAAGGAGCAAAATTTTATATTAAGACTCAGACTGCAATTGTGGAATTAAAGACCTTGAGAAACAGAGTGGAAAGATAGGGCCCTATCCTTTCAAATAGGTTGCATTTCTTTAAAAGGTAATCGAGTATTTTCTAAAAACATTGAATGCAACTGCCCCCATCCTAAACTCTCCTGGGGAATTTTCTGACTCATTATAGCAAACTGCCTAAAAGGTCTGTATGCTACAATAAGGCTCTCCTGAACCATATTACAAACTGTGCTTTAGAAGCTGTTCTCAGGTAAGAAGAAAACTAAAATTTTATTTCCTACAGATTAAGATAAACACACATACCCTAAAGAACACATCTGTTATATGAATAATCAGAGATTGTTTGACCTGAAAGGGATCATAGTGATTATCTAGCTCAAAATTCATCTATTTATAAATGTGGAAACAGAAGATCAGGCTGACAAAGTGGAGTGTATAAGACTAGAGAGCTTGTTAGTTAGAGCTTCCTGACTCCAGGTCTAGTATCTGTCCTATCACACTCTACATATGGTTGACAAAGGAATAAAACTTTTATTTCATTTAGTTCTTGGTCATTCTAACATGTACTTCTCCAAGCACATTGATTAAATTTTACACTTTTTAATTCACAGTCATATTTTATTAGGCTCTCTATACCATCTGTTATTACATCATCATGTTTTCAGATGCTCGGGGCTTTGGAATGTTCTATTTCACTGGCTAACAAGGCCAAATTACAAAGAAACAGTGTGGGCTTACAGAGTCATGAAGCAAAGAAGACTGATGTAAGAAGCAGTGCAGACACAAAGTAAAATAGAAAAATACTCCAAGCAAAAAACAACTCATTGGGCTTACATCTAAAAAAAAAAAATAATGTGGGATTCTATTTGACAGCAAGAGGAAATGCTCAGTAGGAAACATTAAAAAAGGAAATGATTCACGGCACTTCACTTGAGTCTTTATACATAAAGGACATCATTTGTGTTCAGACAGGCAGAGAAAGTCACAGAGTGGGGAGAAAGGCAGGAAGTTGTTCTGAAATAGTGACGAAGAAAATGCCTACATGAACTTTTGATCCCTGCAGGAGCTATATATTAATAATTTAAGTCATTTTTCAAGACCCCATCAAGTTAACATGAATTATTTTTGACATTCAGAGAAGAAAGATAGTTGGATGTGAAATCTGGAAAAACTGAAGGAGGAAAAAACGATGAAAGAAATGGAAACTTTTGAACCCTCCTCTTCTACCACCAAAACCTTTTAAATAAAGTTTTCTTGTTTTAAATACTCAGGACTTCGAAGACCCACCTTCTTTTGGATTTCAGAAAATATATACATTGCAAAGCCATACATTTATGACACTAGTGTGGGATTTCATCACAATTTCCTTATGCCTCTACATATATACAGAGCTGGTTCTCTCTAGGTGTTTGTAAGCATGTATGTATGTATGTATGTATGTATGTATTTATTTTTATTTTCTAAGTATAGTCAGTTTACAATGTTGTGTCAATTTCTGGTGTACAGCATAATGGTTCAGTCATACATATGCATACACATATTCGTTTTCATAGTCTTTTTCATTATACGTTACTATAAGATATTAAATATAGTTCTCTGTGCTATACGATATAAACATGTTGTCTAGTTGTTTTAATGCCACATTTCTACATGAAGAAATGACACATGGCATAATTATTATAATATTTATTTTATGACTGGTGTCACTCTACCACGGCTGCTGAATAATTACAGAAATTAAAGAGATTATTCTCAGATAGCTGGACATCAAGCATTAACAGTTTATAAAAATCCTTGGCTTCCCAGAGATATGAGGTGGGTAATCAGTCCATTATCCAGAGGTTTCGGACAGCTGTAGGTATAAGACAGAGATTTTGTCTTTTGTTCTTTTGAATACTGAAGCTACTACTGCCTGGAGCTCCATTCATCACAGTCTTGGGCTTTTAAACTGTACCTTTTGCCCCAGGTCCCAAGAAATTTTTTTTTTTTTTTTTGGAAGACACTGTGAGGCAGTATCTCACAATGACAGCACCCTCTCAAACTTACTATTTCACCTGGGCTTTACAGAGAAGGAGGTAGGAAGGTTTACTTCTGAGATGTGAGATAAGAGTGCATGGTCAAATGTCAAATGCCAACTAGGCAGCAGACTAGAAAATTCTGCCCCTATGAGTGCCCTCTTTGGGATAATCTTTAGAATCTTCATCACTTTGTCAGAATATACTTCTATTGCTTGAGAGGTGTCATTATTTTTTTTAATCTACTAGTCCCTGTGAAGGCAAAGATAAAGTTTAGTTTCTTAGATTAATCAGAAATGGTTCAGAAGATACAAGATAGGTACAGTCTGATGAAAGAGAAGCTTGAAAAATAAAGCTACTAATTAGAGAAAAAGATGGGAAAAAAATTCATTCTGTTCAGTCACAGAACAGAATGAATTCATCAAATTCAAATAGCATAATGGTTGACACCAAAAGAGGTGTGGAGCAAAGACCAATATTAAAATTCACCAATGTTCACTTCAGATTCCTGAGACTGTTTTCGAATAGGTAGCAACCTCGATATCAGGTCCTCTCTACTTTCCTCCAAATGAGCGATGAAGAGGTACTGGAAGCCCCAAGGTTCAGGCAGGTATTGAAGGAGGGTTATCTACCCAGAGATCATGCTATATAGTTAACAGATGTCAAAATACTCCAGAGGAAACATCCTTCAGGAATACTGACCGCAGTAATGAATGCTATCGGTTTCCTACCTGTAAGACCATCCTCCACGCTCCTTCATCTTTACAGACAGAGCCCTGATTTTGTTCAAGTAACAGACAATCACCTGTTTCAGAGGAAATGAGTCTAAGCCAATCATGGTGGTCTCATTATTTTTGCCATTATACTCAATTGGTTTAGAGAGAGCAAGGGTTTCAATTCCAGCCAATGAGATGTGACTAGATGTCTGATTGATACCACCTAGTAAAGTTTCCTAACTCTTATATAAAGGGACATAATATCATCATGGAAAACTATCAGTTTTCCTGTGACATCTGGAACTGAGAATCATCTTGTGACTATAAGGGTAGCTAGTCCAAAAAGACAACTCAGTGAGAAGGATTGAAAGAAACTGTATTCTTGGTATTTAGCTGCTCAATTAATCAACCTAGTAGTTGCCCTATATTTTGAATTTATCAGATAAAAATCTGTCATTAAAAAAAAAGGTTGTAGTTTTTTGTTGTTGTTATTTGTAGCTGAGCACACCTTAACTTTATATAGTAGGCAATTTATATCCTGATATGGAATTGCAACTCCATACCTTCTTTAGATTGGAGAATTGAGTTAGCTGGAAGATAACTAAATTCATGAGCATAAAATACAAATCAGCAATAAGTAAAAACTACAGCTGCTTTATGAAGCAGAAACTAAAACAATAGGTGAATCAATTACCTATTAGGAGCAATGACTCAATCAAAATGAACTCACCTATGAAGGAGACAAAAACATTAACTATACTGATGAAGTTAATAGGTGGGAGAAATACTTCCAACTCAAAAAGCAAAGCATATTGCTTAAAGAGAGTCCACATTCATGATGCAAATGGAAGACTCTATGGGAGAAAAGAGATTTAAAGTCAGGATGATTATGAAAAGCTTTGGAGGAATTTCAGGTCTACCAAGTAACTGCAATCCTTCAAAGATCTCTCTGGGTGAGTTAGGTACTAGGTGACTTGACTGCCAGCATCCACATCTAGGAAGAAATATAAGATTGAAGCTTTATATCTCCTTAGCCTCCTTACAGATAAACCTGAGTGAGTCATTAAGCTTGCCATTTCCAACGTGATTCTTGAATTCATCTCTACACTGCCATAGTCCAGGCCAAGGACATATCCGACCTACATTAAAAACTTCTAACAGGTCTTCCCAGTGAGACAGGCTGGGATCTGGGACCCTCTGCCAGAGTACTTGCACCTGGACTAACGTCTCCTTGAGCAACAGAATATGAAGAAACTTTGATTAACTAAAAACAAGAGCACACACGTGCAGCTGGGGCACTCATGAACAATGCAATACAAAAAGGCCACAAAGCAACTGCTATTTCTCACTGCAGCAGAGCCCCAGTAAAGCCTTGCCTGAAATTCTTGTCTAGTCACTGATCAATTTCTATTGATTAAAGAACCCAAGGGGCCTGGTCAGTAACACTAGTGCTAATTTCTACACTCTTTTAGCATGATCTTTTCAACATAGATTTTGTAAAGTAAACCTCATGCTCAAAAGTTATTCACTGGCTCTCCATTAAGGGCCTAAAAATTAACGCTCAACTCTTTATCGTGGCCTCAAGTACGAAGATTTTCAATTTCATTTCCTACCATTGCCAGGTACATAAAAATAGTCACATTTTCTGACGAAGTCATGTGCTTTTCATTCTGTTTTTAAAATCAGATATGTCCATACTTGCATTTACTTCATGATGTTTTCTTCTTGTAATTTAAGAATAATTTCACATTCAAGGTTTCTCTTCCTGGAACTTCTTTAAGTCATCTTTGAACCACCACATCCTCTATGAAAACTTCCCCAAATTCTCCAAGTCAGAAATGTTCTCTTCATTCTTTTGGTCCTGGTAGTAATGCCCTTGTTATGGTCTAGCTCATTTCAGAGTATCTCTTGCAATGTTTTGGTTATAAAAGTGCCTGTCAGCTCTTTGAGGTCACAAATCATATGCCTTTAAATTCCCACCTTGCTGTATGGGATTGATGTTGGAGGAAGAGTAGAGTTTACTAGACACATGGACCAACCGGTCTCTGTGTCATTGAGTGGAAGCTCCTCCTTGCTCAGGCCAGAGAGGCCACAGAACAAGAAAGGACACCTTAGTAAAGTGCAGGTATAAGGGACAAACTTATAGGCCTCTCATGAAACTTTTTTTTACCTTTAATAGGAAAGATTCTACAAAGAATCATGTTACACCCAATGCAGCACATTATCTTTCAAATAGAAGCAGTGCTAGATCCATGCACATGTGTGAGCCTGTCCCTCCCCATAGGGTTTAATTAGAGCCCATTCTTCATTCATGATCTTTAAAAATATGATTCAGATCCTATATTTCACATAATAAAAATCCTCACTATAGTATTATTAGAAAAACAACACAACACAAAAAAACCGCTCCTTCCTTCCATTGCCTGAATGACTCTTTTCACTCTGGCGGCTGCAGCAGCCGCTTCATTACTTCTGTCTCTTACCTCACACTTCATTCATCAGCCTTCAGAATTCAGCCTTTTTCAGCTCCTCATTAAGCTCACGTGAGTCTCAGAGGTTTAGTTCTTATAGTTTGTTCTGCCCGGAGTCTTCTTACACCAGCCATCTGCACAGTAGGCTCATTTTCTCACTCACGTCTCAGCTTAAACGTGTCCTTGACTTGGTCTTACCAAGTCATCATCACTGATATAGCACCTTGGATTTTTTTTACTAAAATTCTTTGAATAATTAGTCTGTTTTTCGGCTTGCTGTGGGTTTTCCCAATTAGAATATAAACTCCTTGCAGGGAAGACAGACTTTGTCTTGTTTACTGCTGTGTCCCCAACACAGAATATAGAACAAAATTGGAGAGCAATACATACTTGTTGAATGAATGAAAGGAAGAATGAATGAATGAATGATAGCCTCAAAAAGATTTTTGGAAAATGGTTAGAGAAATGGACCTCAGCATTCTAGTGCAAGTGTAGGGCAGAGGGTTTACAGGCAAATTATGATGTGCTGGCCTTTCCAAGCGACCTCCTGAATTAGGAAAATGCTGATTGAGGGCAGTTTAGATAGGAAGTGTAAATACAGTGTATAGATTTTTCCTTTTGGTTTTAGGCAGACTCAGTGCACTCTTTTATGCTCTTTAAAAATAGTATTTCTTTAATTCTAGTGTCTTATTATGAGCTATCTGAGGGCAAGACCATTAAAATCCTCTAAAAAAAACAGTTTTGGTTTCTTAGCTGCAATAATTATCTAAAGGTAAATTATATGCTTGCTTTGTCTTAAAAGACTTTCTTTAGGATTTTAACTTGGAAGTAATGCAAGCAGAACAAAAACTTAAAAAATAAAAAATGGTAGACTTTTCAGTACTTTCACAGAGAATGGCAACCACATTTAACATAGAGTAATAGTCCTTTATTCTTAAATATAAAGCTGATATTTTATAATCAATCATGAGTTTTACTTATTTCTAAGCTACTAGGGTGTTTTCTTTTTTTTTTTTCAGTTTTTTTTTTTAATTCTTTCAGCTGTTGTCACAAATCTGCTTCATCTAATGAGTTCCCAGACAAACCTGATATGAGCAGCAACTGGCTTTTCAAATTGTGTTTTTATGGGAAGGAAGATTTTCCTGCAGGAAGTTATGCAAGTGAGGAATCAGAGGTTGGGCTCTCCAAGCTCTCCAGTTCTTACAACGGCTGCGTGGAGCTAATTAAGACACACTGAATTGGCAGGGAGGGTATAGCTTGGTGGTAAAGCACATGCCTAGCATGCATGAGGTCATGGGTTTGATCCCCAGTACGGCAGTTAAATAAAAACAGTAATAAATAAATAAACTGAATTACCTCTCCACTCCACCCCACAAAACCCAACCAAACAAAAAAAGACATGCTGAGCTGTAACAGGTAAAGCAGGTCCTGGTTTTACTGAAAAACATAATAGGCCTACATCAAAGCTAAAAGGTTAAAAAAATAAAATAAAAAGCAATTTACATACAATTAATTTCAAAACTGCTTCTTTCCCCTCTTTAAACATGTTGACTCAGATGACACAATAACGCAACTGAGTTTCTGAATTATCTGAATAGTTAAAGTGATCACAGCTATTTCTTTAAATTCTAATTTTAATTTTAATTTTTTATTGAAGTACAGTCAGTTACCAGGTGTCAATTTTTAGTGTACAGCACAATGTCCCAGTCATGCATGTATATACATATATTCATTTTCATATTCTTTTTCATTAAAAGGTTATTATAAGATGTTGAATATAGTTCCCTATGCTATACAGAAGAAATTTGGGGTTTTTTAATCTATTTTTACATATAATGGCTAACATTTGCAAATCTCAAATTCCCAAATTTATCCCTTCCCATTCCCTTTCCCCTGGTAACCATAAGATTGTTTACTATGTCTGCAAGTCTGTTTCTGTTTTGTAGATGAGGTCATTAGTATCCTTTTAGATCCCACATATGAATGATATCATATGGTGTTTTTCTTTCTCTTTCTGGCTTACTTCACTTAGAATGATGATCTCTAGGTCCATCCATGTTGCTGCAAATGGCATTATTTCATTCTTTTTATGGCTGAGTAGTATTCCATTGTATAAATATACCACAGCTTCTTGATCTAGTCATCTGTCGATGAATATTTAGGTTGTTTCCATGTCTTGGCTATTGTATATAGTGCTGCTATGAACATAGGGGTGCATGTGTCTTTTCAAATTAGAGTTCCCTCTGGATCTATGCCCAAAAGTGGGATTGCTGGATCATATGGTAAGTTTATTTTTAGTTTTTTGGGGAATCTCCATACTCTTTTCCATAATGGCTGCACCAAAAAATGGGCAGAAGACCTAAAAAGGCAATTCTCCGATGAAGACATCTAAATGACCAATAGGCACAGGAAAAAATGCTCAATATAGCTAATTATCAGAGAAATGCAAATCAAAACTACCATGAGGTATCACCTCACACCAGTTAGAATGACCATCATTAAAAAGTCCACAAACGATAAATGCTGGAGAGGGTGTGGAGAAAAGGGAACCCCCCCTACACTGTTGGTAGGAATGTAGTTTGGTGCAGCCATTATGGAAAACTACTAGTGTTTTATGTAAAGCCAGATTTACCTATGTATTTAAAAATAGATTTTTTTTTTTATTAGGAAGAGGAGGATAGCATTATTTTAGGTAAGTCAAATAATAGCACTGCTTGAAGTCACAGTGCCAAGACTTGGACAAAAATACAAACTCAAGGGACAAAAGTGAGATGCTTAAGAATTAAATATTTAATTGCCTAGCCACTGAAACCAAGTAATTTACTGACTTGTTTCTCAAGAATCATTTGGACCTACCGCCTACTTTGACATCATGTTGCTTAAGGACAAAAATAAAGGTCTATGGTCACATAAGCATTTCTGGATGAGGGGTAGACGTGCTGAAATGGCCACACAGAGCAGGAATCAGCCATTTCATCAATGACACTTGACTATCGCAACTCATGAATGTAGCATAAGGTAAAATTCACTTGGAAATGATAAAAAAAAAAAAAACTATTTGTAAATTAAACAGGCAAATGAACTTTAGAGGATTGTAACATTTCTGAAGTAGATAAAGACAGAGAAACAAAGCAATTAAAGGAAAGATATGAAGTTGCCAAACTTTTGTTTCATTAAGTCTGAAAAATAATATAAAGATGGGTTTTGATTGAATTTATCCCATTATAACCAGAATGTATTGGAAGGAATAAAAAACTGTTGATGAAAATAACTGTTGAAGTTTTTCAATGCAGTAAAAATCAAATATCAAATAGACACTTGGCATAGATTTATGACTTAGGAAATACATGTACTATAAAATCTCTGCCTTTCCTAAATTTATATTGGTTAATGCTTTCTAATTATCCCAGAGCTGTTGGTGGAACCATTTTTGAGAATAGAGCTTCTCCCTTTCTTAATGATTCATATTAAGAAGTGAGGTGGCAGTGAAGCCTTTAATGAGAGCTACTTATTTATGTATGCTAGACACATAGAAGAATTTGGGCAGCAGACTCTCTACATATGCAGCTGACTATGGATCATCCTGGGGAAATCTGACAAGACTTTGGGAAGACTGTGAAGTAGAAAAGAAGAAACACAAACACCAAAACATTTTTAAAATATTATCATGGTAAAGATGAAATGAAAGATGAAGAGATTTTGAAGAGACACACATGTATGGTCTTCTGAAAACAATGCCATTCAATTCAAAAGAGCCTTAGGATGCTCATGATATCCGGAAAAGAAAAAGAAAAGCCCACTGTATTTCACTACTTAGGGAGTTTCCATCAGCATTTCTGCGAGTCAGGACATAGGCGATAATATTTGGTGCTTAAAGTGTTCTCAGCAGCTATTTTGTTAGAAGCAATCTCTTTCTAAATGAAATGTAAAATTTTAAAATTTAAAAAAATGAATCAAGTCCTGTCATCTCTCTGTCTATATTGATATCAATGTGTATTTACAAATGTATATTCCATGAAAAGCAATTCATAGACACTGGCAATTAATAAAAAAGTTAGCCTCTCTTATGTGATTATCACAATTCCCACCAATCTAGGTACCAGCAACCTGATACAGTTTATTGCCAGTGATCTGTTTTTACCTTTTATGCCTGGTCCCAAGGATTGGTGCTTAAGACACGTTTATTCGTGAATAAAGAGAAAGAAAGTGTGTAAATGAATAATTGAGTAAATACCAAATCCTTTGGGGATTTTTGGTCATAGAAACAGAATTTTAGTTTCAAGTATTCTCTGAAAATTGTCTACTGAAGCCTAATAATTTGTTTAGCCAGATCTCAATATACTTTCATAAGTCAAGATTCAGTTTTCTAGTTGTTGTTGTTATTTTTGGGACAATTATTCATGTGTTTGGTTTGCAGGCCCAAGGTTTATTCTTTACTCTTCTTAAGTGACAACTAGTTAAGAAATCAGGCTTTTCCTGTTGGTATGGTAATATACTACTGAATTTTAAAATTGCAGTCTGCTCGAGCTCACAAAGGAAATTGTGCCATTGAAATTCACTTCAGTGTAAGCTAGTTTAGTTAAATATCAGATTGCCAATCAATAGGGAAATGGTGGAGACATCAGTGGATAACAATCATTTACTGCATTAGGAGAGATCCTAAATCACCATTTTACACATACTAAAGAGTGCCATTGTATTGACATCTATACAATGAAATAAATATACAGCTTTCCATTAGGCTCTTTCCATTTGCAAGATTTACTTGATTATATCTGCTATATCCTGGTAAATTTATTTCCACTTTGCTAAATTCTTGATCTATTCTGGTACTGTGTCTTTTCGTCAATAACTACATTGCTTGTTTTATCTTCTGGGGCCTAATTTGCAATCTCTGCAAGTGTATGTGGGATTAAAGGAAACAATTAGTCTGCTGAAGAAATGGAAAGGCATTTTCAAGTAAACTGACACCAGTCTTGCTAGAAACACCATGATTTTGAAAAGGCAGGATGCAGGTTTGAGGGCGAGGTGTAACCCTGCACTTGAGAGAGACATAAATAGTACAGTGAGACAGAACATGAGTGAACACATTGCCTGGGTTTATTTGTTTGAAAACCTGCAGTTGCTCTGACAGCTGTTGTATAAATACAGACAGAAAAATAATTTAATATGGCATACACAAGATTTTCTATTCTCATCAATAATTTTGATACGAACAAAACAGAATTTTTGCCTTCTGCTCTTTAGTCAGTCTTTTCTATTAATTAAAAGCTCTGTGAACTTTACCCCTGTATGACAGAAATGTCCCTTTCCCTTCTCTCACCTCTTTAAATGCAGATGTCACTCGGAAGGTAGACTCTAGAAATCTAAATCTCACCTTTTTCCTGGTAGGTTTCCTTGTTATTATGTAGAATGCAGTGACTACTTGTTTTGATATTTTATTTGCTTTGGAATTTTCCCACTTAAAATGTGAAGTGCTAAGCTAAGCAATGGTTAAAAACAGATACTGAAAGAGAACGTTTTCATTCTCTCCGACCCAGATGGTAATCAGTCCTGAGCTTTGCCTCTTGAATTCTGCAAGAACCATCGTTGCCCCAAGCTCTGCCTACGGTTCTTCAAGCAACCAGCACGGGGAGAACAATTTCATAGGGCAGAGAAATGCCTTTTTCTTCTTTCCTTCTAAATTCTCAACTGGTTCCCTTGTAACAAAAGACAGATTAACGAGAGAAATATATACACATTTATTTAATTTTAGTTTTAAGTGACACGGGACCCTCATAAGGGAATGAAGATTCAATGAAACAGTTAAACCTGGGTGTTTTATGCAAGGTTTGATGAAGAATGTAACGTGGGGCAGAGATGTGATAGAACAAAGGTGGGGCAGGGCCCATGCAAACTCTTCTCTGTGTCCCTTTGTTTCTGGAGATAAGGGTTCTCCTTTCCTTGAGTAAAGAGAGGACATCCCTCACATGAGTGTCTTATGACCTGCTTCAGGGGAAGATCAGAAAGTCCTTCCTGCACATATCATTTCTCAGATTCCTTCAGCTTGTAATGTACACTATGCCAAGGGGCCATAAGCAGGGGAACTGTGTCCTGAACCACATAGACTTCCATCAGTTTATGTTTGAACTGAGAATAAAACTAAACAGCACAAATAACATAGTAAATCTCAAAACAGACAGTCTCAGGTACAGGGCTGGTGGGGTGGCATGCAGAGAAGAACACTGGCCAGCCAAGGCTGGACTTACTGCGAATAATCTTATCCCCTGCTATCTCTTACCTTTGTAGTGATTTGGGTGGGATGGGGGAGAATCAATCAAGTTAGAAGATCCAGAAACCTTTATAACCAAGGTTTTGACCTTGCTACTGTGAGAAACCTGCTATTCTGAGACAGGAGCCTGGGGAATTTGCACAAGAGTGCCTTTGCTACGCTTCCTGCTGAGCTGGCTTGGCCACCTAAGGGGGAACTGCCTGGGACAATCAGTGCACAGTAGGTGTGTTTCTCTGCAGTTGTAAGACTGTGAGCTCTCAGGTGGCTGATAGCTCTGCCCTGCAAAGAAACAAGCAGGTCTTAACCTGTATCATTGTTTTCATAACTATTCATCCCCTCTTTCACCTTAGAGCCTTACTCAGAGCAAAAAAAGTTCAGCGATGAAGGGTTCAAGAATGCTCAAAGAGAGATGTGCTTTGTGTTCGGAGGAAAGTAGAGAGTAACGTTCTTAGAAGGCACTAAGTAAGGAGGCAATCTTGATCGCAAGTGAAATAGCCCGTTGGAATTCTACCCCTGCCCTTCTCTCACTGTAACTCTAAAAGACAATTTTCTGTACAATAGGGAAAATAATGTCTAATTCACAGGGCTGTTATGAAGATTCAGTAAAATATTGTACATGAAGTACCTAGTCCAAAGCTTGGCAAATACTATGGGCTAAATATATGCACATTTTTCCTTCAACTCTAAATATTCACAGCTCCCTCCACATCCTAAATTACTTCCCCAAATCCAAATTTTACACAAATAAATCTATGGGTTTAAGAGAGCAAATGAATCTCCATGACCCTCCTTGAAATTATCCAGTTAGTCAACATCAAATCTTCAGGCACTATCTAAACCACACCACCTCTCATAGCCACTTTGGAAAGAACACTTGAGTAATATCTCTGTATGTGATTGAAAAAGATGTTATTTCACTTAAGAGAAGAGATGCAATTTGAACCTGAATGGCAGTCTAGGAGTTTTCATTCTCAGTTCAGCAATTTGCTAAGGAATTTTGATGACCTTGAGGATTTCAGAAACTTAAATGAACAAAAAGTACTCCCTTGTAAGCCCCATAACTAATGCAATAAAAATAATTACAGGTAAACTTTTGTTTTATGTTACACAGTCTCAAATAATGATGCTAAAAAGGGACTTGTAAACCAGTGTCTAATTGTTTTTTTAGATCTCTGGAAAACATGTGCAGATTAATCACACATAGTTCACTGGCATGAGCAATCAAGAAAGCCAATTAATACTTTACAAAGCAAAAAAAAAAAAAAAAGTGCACAATTTATACTTTTAGAAATCTTCCATTGAAGGAAGGCCTATTATAATAGCCTTTGAAGAAATAGTTCAAATCACCACATTCATATTTAAATATGGGAAATAAAATTAAACACATTTAGAATTCTATGATGTTCTTCTAATATGTCTTGAACTAAATAGGTGCTTAATAAATATTTATTGTTAGATACACACACTTTGACCTTTGAAAATAGAACATACATTTAATTTCCTGACTTTCAAACACAATGCTTGAGCATAATCATGAATACAGTTATGTTTCTGGGAGATAGTAGCCTGGAAAGGAAGGAAAGACTGTGATAAATTACTCCTCAAATCATATTCTTTTCAAAGCAATGACGCAGGTCGGCAGCACCTGCACTTTTTATCATGTTAAGTATAATTTTCACACACACACACACACAAATACCCATCAGATTTGTAATCACGGCTATATGAAAGAAAATATCTTAAAGATAGTGTGGTTGCAAACTCAACTAAGTTCTGCACTTGTTCTGAGAAAAGACTGGCTATGGCTACAATCTATTGCAGGAAATTTCGGTGTTGTCCTGTCCCCTGCAGTGGATGAATTCAGCCCTTTCCACCATTTGGTCACAGCAAAATGTTTATTCACAAACAGCATACTTACTCCTACGATATCAACAAACAGACATCCAACATAGACTTTCACTTTTGTTTTCCTTTCTCAAAGCCTCTCTGAATTATATCTCCTGTTCGTTAATGATAATCTCCCTGGTAAACGAAAGTATTGTGCCAATGGATGTTACTGAGTTACTAATCAACTTTTCTATGTTTGATAAGATATTTCTGGAGATTCAACCTCCTTGAAAATTATTTGTGTTGGTGGAATATCAGGAACATAAAATATTGTGTCTGAGCAGACTTGCTCCCTTTTAATCTTTCTAGTAAAAGGTCACCTCAGGACCTGGTGAGTTTACTACAATCAAATTTGTAACTGGAAGAACAGATATTTTCTGATGTTCCCTGAGGAGCTGGTTTGCAGCTTGGCCAAATAATCTGAGAGTAGAAAACTAAACGGATCCAATACCAACTGTGGCTCAGGCTCACTGGCTATTATAATCATTTTTACCCAGAAAAAAAGGAAAATCAAATTAAGGCAAATAAAAAAAAAAACTTATTAGGAAATTTTACAACTGCCCTCAGAACCCTTAAAATGTTCCCGTTCTACATTTTCTAAAAGTACTCCTTGTTTTTGTCATCTTCAATTATTACATTATGGACTAAGCAGAATGTATAAAGCAAAGGAGATTTAGCTTCAAGATATTAAGCAATACTCTTTACTATTGGAAATATCTAAAATATGTTTCTAATAATGACAGACTAGAAAGGATTTTAATCTTAGTTTTTTTGTCATACACTTAAGTGTGTTTAACAATTTTTATAATCCATATGTTGCTGAAAAAGTGTTTGGATTTTGGTATGCATATTAAATAAGTTAACACTAGCTATTGTATTGTATAAATCCTGAAATCTCCACCACTTAGTATTATTGAAGTTTATTCCTTGCTTATTTAAAGTTCAACTAGAGGCAAGGGAGGGGATAGGCTCTATTTAGTGGTTCAGGAACTCAGACTGATGGAGGGTCTGCCATCTAGAATACATGTCCCCCAAGGTCACCTTAGACATAGACATCCAACCAGCACACACAGAGAAATAAAGACTGAAGGTTCAAATGAGAGATTTTTATAGGCCAGTGTTGGTAGTTAAATACATCACTGCCACGCACATCCTAGTGGCCATAACTCAGTCACAATAAAGGTAGGTTTGGAAATAGTCTTAAGAAGAAAAGAAAGAACAGGGAAATAGTTACAGTAAACATTTAATCACTGTCTTTTGTAGTCCTTTATTTCTATTAATATCCCCTTAATTGACATTATAATTTCAATATATGTTCCTTTAAAAATGTTTGATCCCCAGATATAATTTTTAAGCCCATGAAAGAAGCCAAAGAACATTCTTCTCAAATTATGTGTACCTGCAGATAGTGAATTTCTTTTAACTCATTCTGAACAATAAAAGAATATTTTATATATATATATATAAAATCATGGTTAATAATGAGACAGGTATTTGTTATAAATATCAGTTCATGTAAAAGAGAGCTTGCAAGGGAATAAAGGTGTAACATATGTTGACAGTACCTAACCACATCCACTGGAACCCTGTGTACATGTTCAACATGCCTATCCTTCAACAGCCACAAGAGTTACTCAAGGCTCACACCTGTAACTTCTCCAGTAACTTCTGAGACTTGTCCCTGGGTGATTGAAATCACTTATCTGGGAGTTGCCTTTTACAACCAGATGTTTAATAATTGAAAGACTGGTAGGGATTACAAAAGTTTTTGCTTTCTTGCCTAATACTGGGACAGAATCTGTACTGCAGTGTAAGCTCCAGAGTTCCTTGAGGAATAGTTGGAGGCTGGACATCAGCTGACGCCAGGACCTTGTACTGCTTCTGTCCTTTCTACCTAACTCCCTTACAGGTTTCTCCAAATGCCAGTCCCTCAGCAAGTCTCTTTCAAGACATGTTTCGATCTGTTTCTAGGGAACTGGACTCCATACAGAAGATAAGTCATTTAAAATATGTTTTTAAGTCTCTGGCATCTCTAGACATATTTAGTGCAGGAAGTAAAGCTGCAAAGACTCTGAATTTACATTTTACCTTCTGGAAAATACGTCTGTACTGTCTCAACGAATCAGGCTTTTCTTGTTTTACAACTACGCTGAGAATCTTTGGTTTCCTTGATACTCATCAGGAGCACACATGAAAAACTAGGAATAAATATAAGAGAAAAGAATAAAACTTGAGAACCAAGATCCAAGGAAAGTAAGTTGGCCTCAGCAAGTTGATGAATAGAAAAGATGGCAATGCAAAGTAAATTGATTACTGGCAGGAACTATTTCAAGTTAACGTTGAATCAGTAAGTGCATGTGTAATTAGAGTCGGGTATATTTCATGTCCTAAAACAAATTAGGCATGCACTGAATGACTCTGGCTTATACAAGGTTAGCTTACATTAATAGAATATTTTTAAATAGATGTAATTATTTGGAAAATTTCAATGTACTGTATAAATCTGGCAATAATTGCAGACAAAAATATAAAGGTGTTACATTTGCCAAATTAATATATAGATGTTTTGCAATCAAAAGAAACTTTCAGTAAGTGTGTGTACGTGTGGAAACTGATAAGTTGATAATCATAATTATCTGTAAATGTAAAGGGCAAGAATAACAGATTATAGTGAAGAAGAGCAATTCTTATACTCATCCTACTGGGTATCAAGATCTGTTATAAAAACTAAAAAAGTATGAATGAGGAATAGATGAATGAAACAAAATGGAGTTAAAACACGACATTATACCTCTACCCCAAATACATATCCACATCTTAATTGCTGTAACCATTACCTTAAATGACAAAAAAAACTTTGCAGATATGTTTAGGCACAAACCATCAAAGAGATAAATAATTGAAGGATTTATTTATAATAATAGAGGGTTAAAAATCAAGAGAAACAAGAATGGATATATAAGAAAATCTACCCTTTGGATATATTAGATACCTAAAATATTTTTATTTTAAATTAGCAAAAGAGAAAAATGATCTCTGTGAATCGTCTAAACAATAGACCAGATCACAAGTTTCAGTTAGCAAGAAAGATACAACAATGCTAAGTTTATATATGCCTAGTAAAACAGCTTCAAAATAAATAAAGCAAGTGTTTATAATAATATAAAGCTAAATAAATATTACATATTACAGGCAAAGTTATATATTTTACATACAAAGTTACACAGACAATCAAGTTTTATAAGGCTACAGTTATGTATTTAAAGACAAATCTACAAATCTAGAGAATAAACACACACATATAAATCTCTTGAGTATCCAAATGTCAACAATAGAAAGAGTAGAAAGAGTTGTATATATACATGGTGGAATGCCATTCATTAAAATTTCTTAGAACACAATGAAATTAAGCTAGAAACAATAAGAAAATATGACTAGACAATCCTATATTTGTAAGTTTACAATACAATTGCAAATAAAGTAGGCCCTCCTAATCTGTGAGTTCTGTATCCACAGATTCAACCAACCACAGATCAAAAATATTTCTCCTCAAAATTCTAGAAAGTTTAAAAAAACAAAACTTGAATTTGCTGCACACTGGCAACTATTTAAATAGCTTTTACGTTGCATTAGATATTACAGGTAGCCCAGAGACAATTAAAGTACATGGGAAGTTGTAAGTTAAATGAAAATACCGCACCATTTTATAAAAGACTTCAGAATCCCCAATTTGCAGTGGGTCCTGGAACCAATTCCCCATGGATACTGAGGGACAACTGTAACAAATGGATCAATAAATAAATGACCATGAGAATTTTAATGTAGTTTAAGATGGATCATATAAAAATACAAGGGATACAGCTAAAAGACTACTTTGAAGAAAATTAAGCCCAATGTATGTATTAAAAGAATAAGGACTTTTGAATTAATAAAGCATTCACTCTAAGAGCTAAAGGGGGGAGGGACCAAAATCAGCAAATAAACCCAAAGAAAGTAAAAGGAAGGAAATAATAAAGATTAAAGTAGGAAATAATAAAATAGAAACAAACATATAATAAAAGATTCACAAAGCTAAAAGTTAATTTTTTGACAATATAAATAAAATGTAAACATCTGTAGTGAAACTGATTAAGAAAGAAGGAAGACACCGTAAAACAATTTCACGAATGGAACGGGTGCATCACTACAGAAACTTCAACATTACAAATATATCCAAATGCTACCATGAACAACATTACATCAAGAAATTTGAAAATGTAGGTAGGATAAAATAGACAAATTCCTGGAAAATTCCAACTTATAAAAGCTAACTCAAGAAGAGACAGAAACAGTGATGGAATCCAGGATTTACAGAACCATGGCTCGTCACAGTTCCAGATATTGAGCCCATGCAGACTATGCAGTACCAGGGAAAGTTTGTTTCTTTTGGGTAAGAGTGATTCTCATCAGTCTGCTTTGACAGTTTCATCCTTTATATAAGCACAGTTTTATTTCCTCTAAAAAAATACTGGATTTAAATTTTATCAAATATTAACAGTAAGTTTTTTGGTGGCTAGTGCTGTATTTGTTATATTATTGGGGGATTTTATTTAGTGTTTTAGTTTACAAAATAAAATTTTAAAGTAAGTTTTAGGAAATGTAACATACTTGATAACACTGCATTTTTGCTCGAGTATATTTTATTTAAAACTTATTTAATAGAACGAATACTCTATAAAATTATTTAGCAACTTCTGTATTCTTTAGCAACTTGCAAATGTGAAAACTTTTTATGCAGCAAGTTGTTATGAATAATTCTGAAAACCTGAAAGTAAAAGTATATTATAGAAACATTTATTCATAGCTGGTGTTTCTAAAATGTAAAGTGATTTTCAAGAGAAGTTAGTGACATATTTAGAAAGCCATTCTCACATATATTCACTGAACATTGTCAACTGGTCTTCAGTGTTATAATATTAGTCAGGTACCACAGCTAGAGAACCATCTCTTGCACAAACGACTCAATTTTCTAAGGCCAGGAACAATTCTGGGCTTTAAAAATCATTTTAGTTTCTGAAAAATCTACTTCTCATCTCTCTTTTTATTTAGATGTTGTTTTATCTTCTACTTTCAAAAAATTGGAAAGAAAGTCGTTTTTATGAAATAAAATATGTATATATAGATGTAAATATAGAACTTAGGTCAATTTTTAAATCCTCATTTTAATAAACAGCAATAAATTAATTTTCTTGTATCTGAATTATAAATGTGAGCACTATCTATGATTTGTTCAATATAACTTGATTTTTATCTCTCTGTTCCTTGAAGGATAAGTTAAATTAGAGTACTAAATAATGACTCAAATACAATGCTACACAGTCTTCATATCAAAATATTCTCTAATCATCAGGGAAATGCAAATAAAACCCCAGTGAGATATCACTTCACACCTGTCAGAATGGCTATCATCCAAAAGACAACAAATAACAAATGTTAGTGAAGATGTGGAAAAAAGAAAACCCTCATGCACTGTTAGTGGGAATGTAATTTGGTAAAACCACTATGGAAAACAGTATGGAGTTTCCTCGAAAAATTAAATGTATAACTGCCATATGATCTAGCAATTTCACTCCCAGGGATTTTTCCAAAGAAAACAAAAACACAAATTTGAAAAGATATATGCACCCCTACGTTCACTGCAGCACTACCTAGAAGATATGGAAGCAACCTAAGAATCCAAAGATAATTAATGGATAAAAAACATGGAATATCACATAGAATGAAGAATGAAAAAGAATGAAATCTTGCCGTTTGTGACAACATGGATGGACCTAGAGAGCATTATGCTAAGCAAAATAAGTCAGACAGAGAAAGACAAACACCATATGATTTCAATAATTCATGGAATCTTAAAAACAAAACAAACAAACAAATATAAAACAAAAACAGACTCATGGGTGCAAAGAACAAACTGACGGCTGCCTAAGTGGAGAGGGATGCAGGGTGAGTAAAACAGATGAGCGAGAGGGAGATTAAGATTAAGAAGTATGAACACCCAGTTATAAAATAAATAGGTCATGGATGTAATATACAGCATAGGAAATGTAGTTGACAATATTTTATTAACTTTGTTTGATGATAGATGGTACCTGAGCTTACTGTAGTGATCATTTTATACTGTATTAAAAATATCTAATCAATAGACGTATACTTGAAAATAACATAATATTGTAAATCAATTATATCTGAACAAATAAGAGGCATAGAGAGAGAAATGCAACCACATATTTAAAAAATTTCTTAAAAAAGACTAAGAATATTGGCAGCATGGGGGGAACCCCGCTTGTCCCCTTGCTTATGTTTGCATAAATTGCCATAAGCCTTTGAAAGGAAAGTTAGCAGTATCTGTGATATTTAATATTGGCTTCATTTTTATCCCAGAAACTTCATTATTAAGGATTCTATACAGTCACGTGTATACAATAATACAAAAGTGCTCAGAGTCATATTGCTTCTAGTAGCAAAATTACAGTGATAGCCTAAAAGCTTATTAATAAGAGAATGACATTAGATCACGTTACTGTGAAATATTATATGGCCATTCAATAAAATCTTTGTATAGGAATGAAAATATAGCTTGAATACATTGCTATGCTTAAAAACCCTCTTTACCTTTTCTAATCATACATACTGGGGAAACAGATTCACACACTGGTGGTGGAAAGGGAATAGAAAATTATAAGAAGAAAATGCTAATAAAAGAGCAAAGAAGTATATCAATTTTTCAGTTTAAATGTTGGCTCTACCCTTGAAGAAACTAGTTCAAACAAAACATGTCTTAATTTTAACAATTTTCTCTCTGATGAGTCATTTAGGAAAACTACTGTGCCCTGGTGAATTGCCTGATTTACTACTACTGTAACGTATACCACAGATTAATCTCACATCTATTCTATAAACTGCTACGGCATGTATTCATCATTGCTCTCATCATAGTCACGGTGTTTTATCAAACTTCTGATGGGTCCCCTGCAGCTAAACACTATTATCATTGACGTGTTAATGCAGACTTGAGGACTTGCGATGAAATCTACGTCTACGTTGTACAAGTGAGTCAATCAAAACAACTTTGTCATCCTTCTAAAATGAAAAAATAGAGCACATAGTATAGAGTACATGTTCAGTCTGAAGCAACTGAATAAAAAAATAAATCTTACTCTAGTTTTGCTAGTCATCCCCATTTAGATCTTCAGGGCATTTCTATTCAGATCATGTCAAAAGTCAGTTCTCCCCATTAGTTGGTTGTGACACTAAAAAATGTGTAATTCAAGTTTCTTTTCTCTACAAAGTAATATCTGTAAAGATATTTCATTTGATAAAAAGGTGAAGGGACTGGAATGAGAAGTTTAGACAGATATTTCTAATATATCCATATCTATTTTAGGTCCCCAAATTTCAAACATGAACAACACAATTTCTAATCTCTTCAATTCACAGGTGTCTCTTTTGACAATTTTCAACTCTCTTGAATATCCAAACCCTCAATCATGGAAAATAATTCAATGTTTCTTAAATCACTCATATAATCAAGCTAAGATGATGCATGATTAGTCATTGTTATAATGAAAGGGGAAGATGTAAGTAAATATTTATAAATGATAGTCAAGATGTGATCATTCTGATGAAATTCATTTTTCCACAAAAGCTGATGAAATAATCATTTTAATGTTGACAACCTTTTTTGGACAAAAGACAATTAAAAGTAAGTATTAAACTATCAAGGTTGCAATTTATTCATCTTATGAGCTTAAATTGTTGCTCATAGTACAAAAATGTTTTCATATAAAAACCTTCATATAAAAATTTCACTTTCTTATAAAAATTCCAAGCTGTTTTAAGTTTTTTATTGAAAAAAAATTTCTTCTAAATGATGATGTTATTCAGTCCTCAGAAAAATCCCTTAAAGTACAGTATGTAATCTTCTTATTAGAGTGAGAAATCTAAAGTTCAGGCAGTACAGGATACTTACACAAGTTCTACAGCACAGATGAATAAAGCATGGACTTGAGAACTAGACAGTCTGGGTTCAAATTCTCCACTTTTCATTTATTGGGTGACTTTGTGGAAGTTACTCAAAACTCTCTGTACTTCAGTTTCCTTATCTATAAAATGGGGTGATCGAAATGATAGTACCTTTTCCAAACCCTTATTATGCTAAATAAATGAGTTTAAATGCTCCTAAATAGTTCTTGGCACATAAGTACAATATTAAGTATTGGATATTATAATTATAACACTGGTAACTGATGAAGTCTACACTTGAATTTAAATCTTTTGATGCCAACTTTAGACTTTGGAGCAAGACAAACCTGGATTTCATTCTTACTCAATCAGGCAAAAGCTGTGTGAATTTTAGGTGAGCAATTTTATTCATAGATAGAATAGGAATAAAAATTCCATGTACACATAATAGACTTATTGTGAGGATTACATTTGTCAATATAATACAGAAGCTAAATAGTGCCTCATATAGACCAGCAGTACAGTAAGTGATAATTTCATTTTCAACTCCTAGACAAGTACTTTAATGCCTCTACTTACATATGATATGCTGATCAATTAATATTTACTTAAAACTTAATGCACACACACAGGCTCTGCTGGATTTACTGACTCACTTCTCAAAGGTACTCCATAAGGCATCATCCTCATTTTACAGATGAGGAAACCAAGGCAGAGAAAGATCAGACAATGTATCAAAGATCATTAGACTAAGTGATGGGATCAGAATGAGAATCTGAACAGTGTCGTACCCAATATTGCATTCTGTGGCTTCAGAGTGTATCCATATTTAGATGCAGTTCCTAACATGATAACTTTTTTAAACAGAACACATAAAACTGGTATCTATTCTGGTAACTCAGGAGTCAATACTGCCTAAACATGCTTCCTACTACCAAATATTTAGAAATACTGGAACAAATACAAAAAAAAGTTCCCTCAAATTAAGCAATATGCCCAGAGGTTAGAAATGACAAAAGAGTGGAAACAAGAGTTTTAATCAGTTGTCAGGGGTACGCCAATCTCTACAGCTGAGAGACTTCTGACTTAACAGGTACACAGTGGACAGAAGACTTTGGAATCAAGCAAGGTAGGGGGTTGGCATGCCCCACAAAAGTCAGATCCTTAAAGATCATTTACTGGCCCAAAAGGGGATGGACTGGGAATACATCTATCCTGGCCAAGGCTCTAAGTGGAAGAAAATGTCTCTGAGAATTTACAATCACTGGATTGAGATTCAGTGGTTTGTCCTGCAGTTGAATGAATGTAAGCTCACAATTCACACAGATAGGGAATGAATGTTATGAATGAGAATTGGCAAAAACAACACACTTTAGTCCCATGAGAATTTTGTGCATTTAAATTATAATATGTGGAATACAAAATTGTATATTAAATAGAAATTTAATAGTCTATTATAGAGGAAGACAGGATTTTTAAAGTAAATTAATTAATTACAATGATGAAATAAATGCTTAAATTACTAGTAAGAAAAATAAGGACCTGACTAAGGAACATCGATTCCTTCCACAGGACACAATCTTAAAAGTCTAGGCATATTTGAAAGGAAATTAGAGTGTATTTAAGGAAACAAATGCAATCATTAAAATAAAATATAACTCCAAGGACAGATTAAACAGCACACTTGACACTGCTAAAGATAGATTAACAATGTGGAAATATGAATCTGAAGGTACAACCCAAAATGTAAGAGATGGAAAATAAAAAGCTCATGAAATGTGAACGCGTGGAAAGTTCTCACAGAGGTCCAATTTGAGTTCCAACCATCTGATTCACGGTGCATATTGATGCAGCATTCTTAATAACAGCAGAAGACGAAAGAAAGGGAAAAATGTTTTCAAGATGCTGCAAAAAGTCAGAGTTAAAACATACTCAGATTAGGACTCTTATTGAAAACCGTGGGTGCAATAAAGACATTCATTGTGACGCAAGAATAAAATAAAGCCATTTTCAGACAAATGAAACTTTACCATCAATATTCACTAAAGGAATTTCTGAAGGATGTACTTTAGGAATAAGGAAAATGTAAAAAATGATCATGGAGAAACACCTAACATTCACTACAGCAAGGTGAACAAAGAAATGAGAAAGTAAGTACTAAGATGTAATTGAAGAGTAATTGAATAAAAAAATAATAGTATAACAACCTCTATTTGGGGAATAAAAGTTCAGTGTTTGAGTTCTTTCTGCCAACAATAACATGTAAGTCAGGACTGATAGGTCAGACATAAAATAGTTTTAAGGTTTTATATTATTCAGAAAGTAGAGGTTGATTTGCTTTAGACCTTGTTAAGTACAGAAAAATTTTAAAGTACCCAGAAGAATACATATACAGTATTTAATACCCAAACAGTTATAGGAAACTTAGGTAGTGCAAAAAAAGACAAGAAAGGAGGTTAAAAAAATAGAGAAAGCAGGTCTTATAGAAAGCACAATAATAAGGAATAGATAAATCCAAATATGTCAGTAATCACAAGCAAGGTGAACAGAGTAAGAATGTTTGGTGATCAAAGATTTTCTGGATACAAAAGAAAATTCACTTGCATACTGCTTTACAGATTTACATTAAAGACACAGTTTGAAAGTTAGGGGAAAAAGAAAAGAAAAAATGCCTAGTCAAATCTAAGGAAAAGAACGCTGCTGTTGCTGTATTAATTAGAGGCTAAAATAGTCTTTTAAGACACAAAACACTGTCAGGGACCAAAAAGGTCATTACTAAGAGACAAAATGTTCACTTTTTGTTCTGTTCTAAACTTGAAAGTTTATTAACACAGCCTCATCAAGCAAACATTCTCCATCAAATGGAGATTTTAACTTTCTTACTAAATTGGTAGCTCAAGTTGACACAAATTTATGGAAACCATTTTAACAATTCAGTTTGTCAGTTTGCAATCTCTACTTCCCAAGTTAGAGAATGCATACTTATCAAGCTTATATTAATGCATACACAAAATGTCACATTTTAAGCCATAAAGCCTCAAAAATATTTCATAATTTTCATATAAATGACAATGCCACTAAGTTAGAGATAGATTTCAGAAAATTAGAGTACTCAGAAAAAACCCATATACCTCCAAGTAAAACTAACATACCACCTCAAATTATCTAACTGCCCAAAAAACAAAACAAAAACAAAAAAAATGAGATAAAACAATTACAGTATAAATTGAAAAATAGAAAGAACTGAATGATAAAGAAAATACTACAAATAAAAATACGATGCTTACAGCTGTTGGGAATTTAAAGAAAAACTTTTTTTCTGTAAGTTTTTATACCAGAAGATAACAAGAAAATAATTAATGAGCTAAGCTTTCAGTGTAAGACTTTAGGTAACAAACAACAGAAAAATTAAAATATAAGCAGGAAGTAGTAAAAGGAAAACAAAAAACAAGTCAAATAAGTAAAAAGTTGTGTTTAAGTCAACTAGGCAAATAAAACAGACCCAAACCTCTGACTGGTGTACAAAAAGAAGACAATTATGGACAAAGCATAGGTGAAAGAGAATTTTAAAATTACTTTTATGCCAAAACATAGGTAAAATGGAATGTTTTCAACAAAATAAAAAATTTAGCAAAACACACCCCAAAAAGTAGAACAATTGAATATACTTATAATTATTTTAGAAATTAAATCAGTCGATGTGAACCTACATATCCACTTCTCAAAATAAAAAAAAAAAAACCAGAAACAAAGCACAAGAGTATACGGGTTTTCAGGTAAGTTCACTATGTTATCAAAAGAATGGATGATTTCACTGCATTCAAGCTCTTTCAGGAAATATAATATTGCCAACTCATTTCATGACAAATCCAGAAAAAAATTACAAGAGAAATTGAAGTTTAATATTATGAAAATGGTTCAAAAATTATAAACAAAATACTAGTGATCTGAGCCTTTCAACATACAAAAATAGAATTGGTCATGAGAAAGTTTGGTTTTTACCACTTATGCTAGGATGATCTACCAATTAAACATTGGTTAATATAATTTGTCACATTGACATATTAAAAGGCAAAAACATATGAATAGCTCAATAATCACTGAGAAGTATTTTTATAAAATGAAACTCCCACTCAAGAATGACTAGTACATTAGTAACTTAGATGTGATATAAAGTATTGGTGACAGAGATGGTATACTGATCAAACGGTCCATGTTCCCCTACATTTCCCACAACTTGTAGCTAGGCAGAGCCATGTGGCTACTTATGCCCAATGGATTATGAGTAGCTTATGGACAATTTTCCATTTTTCTTTCCCCAACATGGCCATAAATGTGCCACAAGTTGAAAGCAACTTAAATCCCCAAAGGGTTGCCTAGACATGAAGCAGAATTTGTGTCACGCCAGAAACAAACTGCTGGTGCATTAATTCAATGAGATTTTGTAGTTCTTTACTACTGTGTAGCCTCTCCTACCATCAGTAATACAGACAAAGACTTCATAACCATAATTAAGAATGAACAGCTTTACAACTCAGTAGGAAAACTGTAAACTACACAATGAAAAAATTGGCAAAAGACGTGAACAGACATGAACAGACACCACAGAAGGTAAAACTGAAAAAACTAAAAATGAAATAAACATAAAAGATCCTCAACCTCATTATTAAATGGAAAAATGCAAAATAAAACCAAAGGGTTTATAATTCCATACCTATTCTATTGGCAAAACTTTGAATATCTGACAGTGTTAACTGTTAGCTAGAAAGTTGAGCAACAGGAACTCATATATGGCTGGCGGGTGTGAATTGAGACAACCACTTCAGCGAGCAATCTGGTAATATTTTGCAAAATTGAAAGTGCTCTAATTTCAACTTACGCTCAAGTGCTCTGACTTCTATTACCCTTTCCCTGACCCTCCAAACAGTCTGAAGCAAATCTCATATTGGTGCTGAATTACATGAATTTCCATTAGAGTTAAAAGCAGACATTAGTTACTTCAGGGGTTCCCAGAATCCAAACACAATTTCCCTCATTGGGGAAACATAAGATGTTAACCAGAGAGGTTTACTATTTGTAAGCAACAACCTTGATTCCTCCCTAACATACTTGAGGCTAAAGCAATTATTTTTTCATACCTGTGTGCTCAGCATCTAATAGAAGACCTGGTTCACAGTAAGCACTCAAACAAGACTGTTCAATTTCAAATTATTGAGTAGTTCCCAGGTACAAATTAGAGTCTATGCAATGTGGCTCATTAGGGCATTATTTGTAATATCAGAACAGAAGCTTAATAGACAACATTCTAAGAAAGTTCTTCAGAGATAAATTCATTCAGTATGCAAGATTTGGCCTATTTTATGTAACTCCTAATTTCTCCTCAATTTACATGTTATTTTCAAGGTACTATTTTTCTCTTCTGGGAACAAATTATCTGAAGAACCCAAAGTAACTGTTAGGGTGTTGTACTTCAGATGTGATAGAAATCTATTTAATTTAGGAATGAAACTAGAAAAAAATGCAATAATTCACATATATATGAAATGCATTTTCATTTTACAAACATATATAGCCCTTTCCTTCTCACAAGCTCCCTGTGTTCAAATGTCCATGAAACATCTGAACATAATGAGACCTGAAAACTTCCCAAATTGAAAAACGCAATGGCTTTGCAAAACCAGGGAGACTTAGCACTGTTTTTTCCTTTTATATTATTGTCGTAAGTATTCCATGGCATATTCAGGGAGATCAATATGGCTTTAGTTTTGTTTTATATAGCTGGACAGGCAGGATAGTGACCAAAAGTTCATCTGGGTTTTTAATTGAATGTATTCCTAGAGATGAACCAAAAGAGATCAGAATGACTTGCTTTTACTTTCCTTTGGGGACAACTTGCTGGCGTGGGCAATGCTGAATTACCATTTTGCCTCTTTTGCCTTTTTCTCTTCTTTTGAGTTTGTCCCTTTGAGCAACACTGCAATAGCCTCTGGCTATGCAATTAGGTGCCTCTGTCTGCCTCCCCTTCAATCTTTTTCTCCTTATTAAGCTAATAGGAAAATGTTAAGCCCCTAGGCATTTACATCTATTAATAGGAAGAGGAGATTAACTGTCACCCTTGCATGGATTCATGATGAGTAGACTGCTGGCAGAGTTCTTTTATTTCCTCCTTTTTAGCAACAAGAAAGCCATGGACATCTTTGCAACATCACAAAGTGGCTCTGCAGTAGGGTTTCTAATCTGGTCTATGATGGGAGATCGTTGGTCCTCCATCTTGAATTGTTCATCCCCAGGATTAGGACAAAGAAAACAATTAGACTTAGTCCAAGACTCTCATTTTATACATGAAGAAATAGAGGTCATGTGATGAGTCAGAGGGCAGGCAGGTAATTAATGACAAAGCAGAAACAAGTAGAGTATCTAGGTGAAACTAAGCCATGGACACCTGTGCTCGCAGCACAGAAAGCCAAACTGACAGCGGGTGTTTGCAGCAAAGTAAAGGTTTATTGCAGGGCATCAAGCAAGGTAGTGGGAGACAAGTTTGAGAACCAGTCCATCGTAGTCTCTGACTTATGGGTTTTTAAAAGGGAAGAGCAAAGAAGCTGGGGTTAGTCGTCATCTTGTGACATTTCAGGAATCAGGATGTCTATGGTTTACAAGTCTCTGGTCTGGTGGTCCATGACCCAGGGGTTTGGGAGCTTATCTTGCCTTGGAGAAACACCCTGAATTTGAACATTAATAATGTTATAGACAACAGCAATTTTAGACATCTGACTCCGGTTGGTTGGTTAGCAAAGGACTGAGGTCAGAGGGGAACAACAAAGGGAACAACACAAAAGAATAAAGCTTTGAATAGAGGGGTCAATCATGAACTTGGCAGAGGAACTTGGTTTTAGGGGAACTCATTTTCATATGTCTCTATTTACTTTTATAAAAATTCTGGTATTTTTATATCCCTTATTATTTCAGGACCAAGATTTAATATTTTTCATAAGTGAAAAATTTAGAAAATTATTTCTAAGAGAATAAAAAGAAAATTTATGAGCAGAACTGCCTAAATAGAATTACTGGAAAAGGGTTAGTTGAAAGGAAAGATGTGTGTGTGTTTGGTGGGGGGGGGGGGGGTATGAGACATTCCAAAAGAGTTTTTACTTAATTCAAAAATGCTATTTTCAAACCATCTGAGGATTCTCAATTCACATCATTCATGAGTCTAGTTTTTTTCCTACAAAAAGACAATTTTAAAACAGAATTGTGTAAGTTAAAATTAGCTAACACAAAGAAAGAGAGGTAATTTGTTGCATAAGAAAGTGATTTGCCAAGTGTGATGCCTATAGAATGAGGAAGGTCACATTAATATTTCTTATACCATAGCGTTATGAAGATTTAATGAGTTGATATTGAGACAGGAGAGAAGTGGGCAAGGCACAAGCACTGAAGGAATGATGCAGCCATTGAGGACAGGACAAACTGATTAGAACCAAGATGGTGGAAGATTTGACTTCCAGTAGACCTTGAGCCTCACGGCACACCCATAGGCACCATGACAGTTCCTAGGCTGAACATAACAGATCAAAAAATGGGCAGGGGCCCGATTTGTGGAATTCCCTGCCCCTTCCCCAAAGTAGTTGGAATAATTCTCCTACTTATTAGCATATGAAATTACCGAGCCCATAAAACTTAAAAATTCTGCACCTCTAGGTCACTCTCTCTGTCTTCTAAGATGGCCTGTCCTCTGTCTATGGAGTGTGTATTTACTTTTACTTTAAACTAAACACCCCACATCTCTTAGCTTCTCTCCCCCTCACCTTTTGAGATGGTCCACATTCTGCCTATGGAATGTATATCTCCTAAGCCATTTTCCTTTCTGAACTGGACCCCACTCTGTCTATGGAGTGTGTATCTCTCTAAATAAACTTGCTTTCACTTTACTATGCCTTGCTCTTGAATTCCTTCCTGTGCAAGGCAAGAACCTATTCTATGGCAAAAATATAAGTAACCTACTTAGAACAGTGCCTGGCATAATATAAGCACTATGTGTATCATGTCCTCTTGCCATTAACATATTATCACCCTACAACTAATCTATGGGATTAACTGATTGGAATTTAGCTTCAGGAATGGCCTTGAAGAACAAGACTACTAGAAGTAATAGATAAAAAGAGACGCTTTTTAAATTCCTATGGGGAAGACAAACTTGAGTTGAGTGCATCACTGAGGTACATGAGAAGTAAGGATGCTTATGGATGTAGCAGCCTCTACATATAGTTAAGAAGTATTTGCCACAAAAATGCAATAGACAACAAACCTCACTGCTTCACATTTCATCATGAGATTTCAAAAGGTATGCATATCTTCTGTGGATAACAGGGCTTTACTTTCCACAAAGAATCCTCAATTGTTTCCCTGGTTCTTTGAGACAACCAAGCTGTTTCACCTGTCCCTGGCCTAGTGTCACTTCATAGGAATCTGTAAAGAAATCTGTAAAGGAAGAAAATACTGAGACATCCTTTGACTAGGAAACAAAGGAAGGAAGCCTGTCATCTTTTATTCTTTTTCCCTCTTTGACCAGTGCTTTTCAAACTTGAATGTGCATACAAATCACCTGGGAAATTTGTTCAAATGCAGATTTTGATTCAATAGGTCTCCCTGGGGCCTGAGAGTCTACGTTTCTAACAAGCTTCCAAGACACGTCAATATTGCTGGCTCAGTCTTCATACTTTCTGTAGCAAGGATATTGATCATTTCTGATTTTTAACAACTGCTCTTGATTCTTCACGGACTCTTAGATGACATTTCTTCTGTAGTCTTCCTGATTCAGGCACTTAACCTTCCAAATGCACTTCTGATTCTCAGTCTTCCTCACTCCAATTCATGGGTCACCGCTGCCCAAGTCACCTTTTCCAAGTAGTGTTTTGATCTCATTCACCCTGCGCTAAAAAAAGCCTTCAGTAAGATGCCCTGCCTAAGATTCATTTACTAGGCATCAGCTATGTGATGAGGGCTCTACTTTATCTTCAGAAGACAAAGATGAAAAGACACAGGGTCTACCTTGAAAAGCTCAAATATAACTAGACAATTCTAAAACAATTTTTGAAAAGGCAATGCATGAGTTCTGTGAACAAAAAATACTGCAAACCATATCAGTAAACAAAGAATGCTGAAGCCATCAAGTCATCAGCGGCTGCTGCCACCCCCCAGTGAAGACAAGCCTGCAGCCCAGCCTCTGCAGCCACTCACAATGGTGCACTCTGAGGGGACTCACAATAAGAAAGGACAATTTACTGGCACTAGATAGCTAGGTGCTTGTCAAAGGAATGAATTCAATGAGCCCAAATGTTTGTTTCCTCCCATACATAGAAAATCACTAAATTCTTTAACTTGAGATGCCTGGTTTTCTTTAGATAACAAGTAATCTTTTATTGTTCCAACTACCTGGTCTTTGTTGTAAAGCTCCTATATATCCTACCTCCTCCCCTACCTCTTTGGAGCAGTCCCTCAGAGCGATCTGAGAGGTTGTCATCCCGGCTAGAGTCCTCCCACCAAATAAAACATAACTCTCAACTTTTAGGTTGTGCATTTTTTTCAGCCGACAGTTTTTATAAAAGTGGCAAGAAGGGGTTTAACAGGTTACACATTAGTGTATTAAGGGGTAGATAAGTAGCTTTGAAAATAAAGTAGGTGAAAATGACAGAGGTTATGGAAAAAAAAGTGGTCATCAGAACAAAGGCAAAAAGGTAGTAGTGAGCTGCTGAATGTTTAACAACGGGCTCTGGGGTAGAGATGTGCATAATTGGCCCTTGCAAGCAGGTAAGAACAGACTCCAGCACATCACTTATTAGAGTTATACAACAATGTGGAAAGATGAGCAGGGAAAGTTGCTTGGTGTTACCAGACCAGAGTACAAATTTGCTTGCTATTACTCAAGATTTTCCCCAGGTTAACTTGACTTTTAGATCTAACAATTGCTGGGTGAGTCACAAAACCAAACTCCTTGGGCGTCAATTTGATTTTCAAGAAACCAAGGGATTGAATCAGGCAAAATCTAAAAAGGACTACTTCTCCACTCTTATAGGTGTCATTAAATTTTAGCCATTATTTACTATCATTCCCCTTCATATGCACCATATTTGAGCAGCCAGACTTTCTAAACCATCTCCCCAAAGCCTTGTAATTTTCCTTCTTTAGGTCATCCTATAAAAGTAAGGTCCTTAGCCAAGCTTGCTATGCACAATAGTAGGCAAAGGTGTGATTTAAGTTCACTTTCATTAGAGCAACCATTGCTACCAAAGCTAGAACTGTGGTTTTTCAAATGACTCAGTTGAACTCAAAACATATAGAAAGTAGTGTCAGTTGGTGTGACATCGTATTTTAGCCAGCTTTTGGCCAGAAAGATGCTGTTCTACCACTTAGAGGTATGCTATTTGGAAAAGATATTTAATGATCCTGTATCTCTGATTTCTCATTGGAAAAGTAGAGATGATAACTGGACCTCTGAGTTTCTGAGATGATTAAGTTGAATATGATAATGAAAGGGAGCAGGACTCTGTGCCCCCCTCCCACCACCCTGCCTCTTGTTTACAGAAAAGCTCAAGTCTCCCAGGCCTCCCTGAGTCATAGAAGAGCAGGTTCAAGCAGCTGACTAGGACAAGCCTGCAGGCCCTGGGGGGGTGGCAATCTCTGACCACCTATCTCAATGACTAACTGAGATTATTCCTTCATTTCCCTTTAAAACTTTCATGGCTGAACAGAATCTTCAGAGTTTTTTTGAAGTGGGGATGCTGGGTCCACTACATTGCAGGCATTCTGATTAAAAGCAACTTTCCTTTTTTGTTACCAAGGCTGTTGCCCCCAGGATCATTCCCCTACCCCTTCCTCAAATAGAAACCAATTACTCTTCTCTAAGTCTCAGGAGGCAGCTGCAGAGAAACGAGAATTGGTTAGAGCCCACCCAATCCAAGATGGTAGAGGATTTGATTTATTGTATGCTCATTGTAATGTATTACATGCTGAATGATACACCCATCAGTGCCATGACAGTTGATGATTGCCATGACAACAACTGGAAAAGCCCATACAAGGACTGAAAAACTCAAACAAGGACTGATTGGCTCCATCACACCCAGAAGGAGGACATGACAGCAGAAACCTCCCATAAGAGTCCACATGGCCCTACTGCGGGTGGAGCTATCCCTACCGCCCATCTTGGCTGACGGCTCCCTGCTCGAGCACTTTTCATTCCTTCTCCCTGCTCGAGCACTTTCCTTCAGTTTCCTCCTCTGAGCAATAAAGTAGCTGTTCACCTCATTCCTCTGCTTCTGCTGTGTGAATTTTTTCACAGCTGGCGGCAAGGACCCACACTTTGTTGGGCTTCCTAATTTAAGGGTCCTTTCATCTGCCAACAATAAGATTAAAGTCCAGTTTAAGTGGCAGGCATGTACTGGATTCTCAGTAAATATTAGTGTGATGGTAAATTTTATTTGCCAACTTGGTTGAGTGGGGTCCCAGATTTGATTAAGGATTATTCTGGGTGTGTCTGTGAGTGTGTTTCTGGATGAGATTAACCTTGATGGCCTGAATAAAACAAAAGGTTGAGTAAGGGAGAATTTGCTCTCTGCTTGACTGTCTTCAAACTAGGACATCAGTTTTCTACTGCTCACAGAATCTTGCTGGAAGTTTCACAATTGCTTCTCCTGGTTTTCAGGCCTTTAGACTCCAATTGGAGACACACCATTAGCTCTCCTGGGTCTCCAGCTTGCCTATTGTAAATCTTGGGACTACTCAGGCTTCACCATATTTAGTGAGCCAATTCCTTATTATACACACACATATTCACACACATGCCCTATTGGTTCTATTTCTCTAGGGGACCTTGACTAACACAATCAGTTATTATCAGAAAGACAGCTCAAGGGGACCAAGATTCACAACCATTTACTCACAGTTAGTGATCTTGTTACCAAAAATTCTGTCTCTGCACCCTGAAAAATGAATTCAAACTCAGAGGCACAGTTTTAGAGTGTCAAAAGAACCCCAACATGGCCATTTTAGGGCCCAATTTCCTTCAACTCACAATCAAGCACCTGCAAGCATATATAATTCAATGAACCATCCAAAGGGCATTCTCATCTGATTCTAAGTGATCTTAGAAGTAAAATCTTTCCAATCAGACAGACTTTGGCCAAAAGTGCTCTGTGGTGGAACAGAACCAGAATTTCCCATTTTACAAGACAGTAGGGTAATCACAAAACATGAGACACAAGATAGAAACCTCACATGGCCATACACACAAAAACACAACAAATCCAAGGCACTGTCTGATTGAACTGAAACGGTACTGCCCATTTTGTCAATTCGTGCACACTTCTACACACACACCAAAAAAACCTTCAAAAAACTCTTACACATTCAAAACCTCGACTGGTAGGTGGAAGCACTAGACCAAAGTTTCAGATTATAAAGGCAAGCTTTACAGATAACAGATTACAGATGACAAATGCCGGCGCGAATTCGAAAACACAAGGACAAATTCAAAGCACGCTTCCAAACTCGCTAAGCCCGGGACCGCTGTCCAGCCGGCGCCTGACAAACGGGCTTTCCCTCAGGGAGACAGCCCCGTCGCATGGGGGTGGCTCGCCTGCCTCAGGGAGTCCCCGGAGAAGGTCAAAGGATCCTCTGTCCTCAGCGGGAAACTCACCCTAGTCCTGGCCAAGGAGTCGCGGCAGTCCTAACAGTGGTCCTTCAGCTCTCAAAGGTGTGCAGCAGTCAAAGGGCCCGGACGGACGGTAAAGCAGAAGGAGGAAGTCCCCAGGGCAAAGAGACCCCCCAGCACCTGCTGGGCCTTGATCTCTCGCGTTCCGTTTCCCGCTCCGGAGCGTCAGCTGCCGAGGCTGCAGACTTAAGGGGCTCAGGCAGAAATTCCCTTCTTAGAAAAGAGGGGGACATCGTGCCCCACGCTGGGTGCCAAGGTTTGTTACCAAAAAATCAGCCTCTGCACCCCAAAAAGCAAATTCAAATTCGAAGGATTTGCCGGGCAAAGGGAGTCACAGCAGACTGATACCTTCAAGACTGTGAGCCCATCTTGGGGCTGGGGTCAGGAGGTTTCATAGAAAAACTGGATGGAACAGAGAAAGTGGTAACAATCAGGGCATTTTATGGGGTGCTACATTCCTCTTAACCTCAATGAATCTTCAGGAGCAACTCCAGAGGGCCTGTCCATTCCTCTGAGATAATTAGCTTCTGTTATCTCCTTCCTGGAGCACAGCCTCTGGATTAAAGTTATTCTCAGCAAAGAATGAATCAGCAAACAGTTTCGCATTAGGTAAGTCAGTTTGTTAGTTTGCTTTATACTTCTTCATTCTGAGTGAATATTATGGAAGATCAGATCAGAATGCTAGAAAACTTTTGCTGTTACAATTACGGCTTCTCATTTTCCATAGCCTTTCATGTCAGATTAGCCCCACATTTAGGACATATAACTCTAGAATTTTGGGGATTGGAAATTTATTACTTTAGACCATAAATGATCTTTAGAACTCTTTGGTGTCTATGTTGGTTATTCAAATTTCATTTTTGCTGTACCAAGAGTGAGTCCTTTGAGGGTTAAAGGATGGGTAAGATGACTGTCCCTGAATCTCCTGAAGGTTCTATAAGGTCTCATATAAGGGCCTTCTATCAGAATATCCGTGTACAGAGTCATCTTACTTTTTCTCAGGCTTCTCATATTTAAAGCCACCTATCCCATGTTACATCCTGAAGTCTGATCAGAAGATGAGCCCCGATAATGACTTAAACATGCCTTCTCTCCTACGGTAAAATCTTTTTTACCTCTGAAAAAAATATTTCTCACATAAAGGTCCAGCTTTAAACCACCTTGTCCCCAAATCCTCCTCTATATTGTTTTGAAGTAACCTCTGGTTCTTCTTAACACTCAGGCATTTTCATGGCTAGATACTTGGTGGGGATTTCTTACATGCTTCATATTTTCTAATTGCTTCACAAAGTTTTTAGAACCTAAAAGGCAGAGACATCCTCTGGTATGTCTATGTACTGTAATCCACAGACCACTCTATATGCTAGTCATGTTAGTATTTTCATAAACACTTGATAGTGAAGATGGTGATAAATGGGTTCAGCGCTGGGATAATGTCCTTCTTCCAGGGCCACATCCAAATGGAAGGTCTCTTTCTGGAAGGACAGTTAAGGTGTTGGAGGATCCAGAAGTGTGTAGACTACATCTGGAGAAATGTGTATGTCCATCAGGACTTTTTTGGGTGCCTTGATAACTGTTTTCAAATATTGAATAACCCTCCTGGGAGACTGGAATTGGATTATTATTTGTGACAGAATATTCTGCACTATATCTGCATTATTACTTTCACTTCAGGCTAAGCCCCAAGACATTATGGCACTTGGGTTGCATGGGCCAGTTTGAAAAGAGGAGGAAGCCCAGTGCATGTGGGAATCAAATCTATAGGCCCTGACTCACTGTCTAGCTATGCCCAAGGGTGGATAAACTGCACTTCACCTTGTCCAGACCAACACACTAATATATAATGGTTGGCTCAGAAAGAAGGCAGGGCTGAATCTGGCACTTAGTAGTTTCAGTGCCTGCAGCTGAAAAGGGCTAGAGTGGGCAAGACTTAATATGGAAGAAAGTGACAGAAAGAAACATTTCATTTCAATATTTTTGAAAATGTGCTTTTATCACTATTTTTAAAAGTTCTTTGGTTTTTGAGAAGGGATGGGGAATTATATCATGGAAACATTTTCCGATAAAACAAGACATGCTTTCAATAAGAAACAAATACTGAGAGTTCACCAAGTTGTTCAGTCCTCTCTATACAAGTGGCAAACAAGCAAACACAGAAGAATAAAGGTAGAGAGAACCTCTGAGTATGGAGTCAAGTTTACATACGATTTAACAGGCACCATCTACCACAAAGACCTGTAAACGCTGACATTGACATCAGATACCTTTGATACCTTTTTTTAAAATGAACTTTATATTTTGAGCAATTTTTGATTTACAGAAAAATTAAGAGGATAATAGAGCTCCCATGAGCCTACACTTAGTTTCCCTGTTATTAACATCTTAGCACATACATTTGTTATAATTAAAAAATAAATATTGATATATATTCTTAACTAAAGCCCATACTTTAGCCAGATTTCCTTAATTTTTAACTAATGTCTTTTCTCAATGCCTGGATCTCTTCCAGGATACCATATAACTTTTACAAATCATGTCTCCTTAGGCTTCTTTAGGTTGTTTCTGAGACTTTCTGTATTCTTGATAACCTTGACAACTTTGAGGAATATTGGTCAGATAGTTCGTAGAATGTCTCTCAATTGAGATTTTTCTGATGTCTTACTCATGATTAGTCCATGGGTATAGGTTTTGAAAGGCAAAATACAGAATTGAAGTGCCATTTAGATGCCATCATATCAAGGATACATAGCATCAAAATGACTATTGGAATTTTTCTACATGGTTTAATTTTAAATCAACTTGAGCAAATTCTCCCCTATTCCTAGGTTGCTGTGAGTTTTTGTTTTTGTTTTTGTTTTTGTCTTTGTCACAAATGGTTATTGGATTTTGTCAAATGTTTTTCTGCCTCAATTGATAAGATTATATTGTTTTCCTTTTTAACCTGTTGCTGTAACTGATTACATTGGCTGGTTAATTTTCAAATATTTCATCAGCCTTGCACACCTGAAAAAAATCCCACTTGGTAGTGGTGTATGGTGTTTAATTTACTTTATACATTATTGCATTTGATTTGCTAGTATTTTGAAGATTTTTACATCAATGTTCATGAAAGATACAGATCTGTAGTTTTCTAGTAATGTCTTTGTCTGGTTTTGGTATTAGGGTAATGCTGGCCTCATGAAATGAGTTAGAACAGATTTCCTCTGCTTCTATGTTCTGGAAGAATTTGTAGAGAATTGATGTCATTTATTCTTTAAATGTAAGGTAAAATTCACCAGTAAAAAAAATCTAGACCTCTTGCTTTCTTTTCTGGAATACAGTTGAGACTTGAACAACATGGGTTTGAACTCTGCAGTTTCACTTATACAGGGAATTTTTTCAATAAATACGTAATACAGTGCCACATGATCCATGGCTGGTTCTCTCAGGATGTGGAACCATGGATGTGGAGGGCTGACTGTAAAGTTACACGCGATTTTTTGCGTGCACACCCCTAACCCCCATACTGCTTAAGGGTCAATTGTGTATTAAAATGTATTTCAGTTTTTTAAACAGATATAAACTAATAAAGGAGGTGGTTGGGTGTGGGCTCCGATGGGTTGGTTTGCATTTGAAAAACACAGTTGCTGGCAAGTTGCTCACACCCTCTAGGAATCTGCTAACCTTGAGAGAAGCAGTTGCTTCAGAGTCAGCAAGTCCTCAAATGTCAAAACATCAGAATACAGATAATAAAAGACATGGTTGACACATGGACTCCAGAGACTTCCACTCCAGGTAAGCAAATTCCAATTGTAGCCCCATGATTTGCTCGTCTCTCCAGATTTCAGCGTGAAATTTTTCCCTGATGGGTCCAAGAAGAGTTACTGATTTTCAATTTGTTCAGCTTTTTCTGATTGCAAGGAAGGAAGTGATGACTTCTCACCCCATTACATGTCAGAACTGAAACCAGATGTCTCCAACCAATTTTTAATTGTCCTGCTGACTTTAGTTTCATGCCAAGCTGAACATATTTGCAGTAGCTTCCAGATTCAATGGAATTAGACTGAGTTTATTTTTATAGAACATTTTGCTCGGCCTGGGAGTGGGATGACAGGCAGTTCATTCATACAGTACCATGTGCTTTTATTTTGCTTTAAAATGTAAGATAAAAAGATATAAAAGTGTTATCGCATTTTTTTTAGGAAACTGCCAATCATTTAACAAGTTAGTTATTCAAACATTATTTAAAGCAGCTAGGAAATAAATGAAATGAAACTACGGTAATTTCTTTTGTTATCTGCTGACAAAAGGAGTGGATATGATATTCTGGCTCAGGTTTGAGTATTGATTACTAATTAGCAGCTGGGTATTGTCGATTAAAATTAACGCACAGCCTAAAAGTTGAGAGTTATGTTTTATTTGGTAGGAGGACTCTAGCCGGGATGACAGCCTCTCAGATCACTCTGAGGGACTGCTCCAAAGAGGTAGGGGAGGAGGTAGGATATATAGGAGCTTTACAACAAAGACCAGGTAGTTGGAACAATAAAAGATTACTTGTTATCTAAAGAAAACCAGGCATCTCAAGTTAAAGAATTTAGTGCTTTCCTAAGTATGGGAGGAAACAAACATTTGGGCTCATTGAATTCATTCCTTTGACAAGCACCTAGCTATCTAGGGCCAGTATCTTGTCCTTTCTTATTCTGAGTTCCCTCAGGGTGCACCATTGTGAGTGGCTGCAGAGGCTGGGCTGCAGGCTTGTCTTCACTGGGGGGTGGCAGCAGCCGCTGATGACTTGATGGCTTCAGCATTCTTTGTTTACTGATATGGTTTGCAGTATTTTTTGTTCACAGTATCTTTACAAATAGTTCACTCCTATATTTCTCAGTTTGTGGATCTGTATAATATTGCTCACCTTTCTAACTTACAGCGCAGTTAAGAACATAAAAGACGTGAAAGCTTTGAATCTGTATTGTAAAACACTAGAGAAATGTAGAAAAGAAATCTCCTTATTACTAACTCCCATGCACATTCTCCCAAGTGTAGGTTCTAAAGGGGGCAGAGAGCTTCTAATTCTGGTGGAAAGAAACCACAGACTCAGGACACATGCGTGTTAAGAATGCGTCATTTGGGCTCCCAAATAGAACACTGATGGAAGGAAGACAGGTTCTGTAATTCTTGAATCTCTTACCCTTAACTGAGGGACAGAACCTGAAAGACTCTGACGTGAGTAGAATAAGTGAGCATAAGCAAAGGAGGGATAACAGATAAGACCTGTCAAAATGAACAACCAAGTGCATGGTTTCTCAGAAAAGTTAACATTAGGAAGTTTTAATCGCTTCTGTGATGGCGTATACTCCTGTTACTGGCTGAAGAAGTCAATGGAGGTGGGGGGTGGGGTGGAAGTCGGTGTCTGGGGGGTGGGGGCGTGGGGAGCCGAATCCCAGCACAACTTACCACGTCTATTGGCAAGACAAAGAGAGGACTTATGTTCCTGTCTTGACAATATGTCTTTTTCTTTAGCAGTAAATTCAACCCAAATGACAAACTACAGACAGAAAATGATCATAGACTGCGCCGTGGATAATAATACTGGGCAGCGAACTCTATTGCCCAATAAACTTTTGTCCCAGATGTATCATAAAGCATAGAGGTGAGGGCAAAAACTGCCCCTCTATTGTCTGTTTTCCACCATTGTGCTCCTATTTTTTAACACTGATATGAAGTTTTATATTACTCACTAGTTGTTTGTATCTCACTTCCATAGCAAATACAACATGTCTGGCTAAAGTCTAAATGAATGTACTTCCCCAGGATATGCAGTCATAGGAAAGAGTGAGAGGAAGAGAGTCAGCATTTCTTGAGCACTTACTGTACACCCAGCTCTGTGGGAGCTGATGGATGTGTATGTTAGAAGGAAGCAGATGGCAAGTCAGGCTAAGTTGGATTTGGATCCTTGTTTACACAAGCTGGGTGACCTTAGGCCCTGTGCTTACTCTCACAGAAACTCAGGCCTTTTTTTTTCTGTTCTTTGTAAATTTGGGATAATGATACGTTCTGCCTTAAAGGATTTTGGAGATTGGATATATGCAAAGTACTTACTGCTATTCTAGCACAGAGATGTCATGTATTTTTTATTTGCATATATTGTCTCAGATCATCCTAAAAAGCTCTGTAAATTAGGTATCTTCCTGCCCCATTGTATAGAAAAGAAAGTGAAATTGAAAAAAGTTAAGAAATGTGCTCAAGTGAGGAATATGGGAGGATTTGAAGCAGAGTTTTTCTGGCTTTCATATCTTCCATATCCATAGCTCTTTCCACTCTATATGAAATTGTGGAATAATGAAATTTTCATATGTAATATTAACGTAGTATGTATGTTATATGTCATAAGTCTTACATAACATCCATGTTATATATATCCAGCCCTTTCTATCTTCTCTTTAATTTAAAATATTAACTTTGCTTATGTCTTTCCAAAAGCCCAAGGTTTTGAATCTGAAGTGAAGTGGTAATTTATCTCTCAATCACATTTCTTTGCGAGAAAAATTCAGACCACTCTCACACTGTGAGAATAGGTAAAAATTTCAGCAACTCCCAATTTGATTTGTGTGTTCAGACCCCATATGGATCATTGTGTCATATGAATTGAAAGGTGAATAGTTGAAACAAAATAGCAAATAAATAGCAAAATAATAAGACATATTATGATAATATTATTTGGAAAATGTTTAAAGACATTGATAATGACTTCTATAAAATTTTTAATTTATAAATTTATATTTATAATTAAACTTGTGTTTGTCTTTGATTCCTGTGTGGCAAAATTGTAACCAGTTCTGATTATCAATTCATTTTCAAATACAAGAAAAATATGGACTAGGCAAATTAAACTCATTACAGAAATAACCTGCATAATAAATTTTATAAAATAGAAAAAAAATGGAAGAAAATGTTTGAAAATACACCATTATACCTGGAACCCTTTGATTCCTTAACTGGTAAAAGAACTGTGATTTCTTTAAAGGCTTAAGTTTTTAAAATTGAAAAAAAGGTGTTTTTTAATTTTTGAAATTTGACTGCAGATAAAGTGGAGTCTAATCATATCAATTTTATTTAATTCCCATGATGTGTTTGAGAGAGAAAAATGTAAATGAATTGTGCGTGGAATGCTGCCATATTTTGATTATGTAAATTAAAATTTTAATGTAGCTTTATTAAGCAATTTTCTCGATGCTAATGTTTAATGAGTAAGGCTAATTTTCTTTTCCTTGTTTTTACTAATTAATGGTACTTTCATAGAATTTTTGAAAGACTCTTGCTTAAATTTTAATGAAGCCAGTTAGTGCCCAGAAGAGACTGATAAGACATTGGTTGCTGAAAGGTAAATAGGAGGCCTTATTATTTAAAATAGGCCATTTCTCACACACATGCACTGAATAATGAAAAACCACATTTTCATAGTGGAGTGGGAAGACCCATGAAAGTGTAAAAATCATACTGAAGGTAGTGACAAAAATAAAGTTAGATTCATAAATATTGTAAATTTACCTACTCTGTATTAATGCAATAGAAGTGGGAGCAATAATAAATATGTTTATTTATATTTGTTTTTAAAAAACAACTTCTAGTAAAGTCCAAGATTTCAGAAATAATTAACTCAAACTACAGTGTTGATTGATGGAGGAAATTAAGGGAGAACTTATAAGATTCTAACCTTGATCTTGAAATTTCTTGTTAAAAGAAGATCCTGAAATAAGCAACATACCTAAAGAGGTTTTGTTGGACACTATCTTTGAATTTTGTTCTATATCCTACTTTATTTGAGCACTGCAAATGGAAAAATTTCTATGAAATTCACTACTGGAGTCATAATTTTCGTGCATTACAATCTAACATAGCAAATTGATTAGCAAAGCATATTTGGTATGTAAGACATAAGGTTTTCACTATGTAAGTTAAACACTTGGGACATTTAGTGCACATTCATGGAATATGAAGTAACTCTTAAAAGTTATATTTAATCTTAAAAAGTAATTATATACTTCTCTTTACTTTTCTATAAACCATGAAGTGTCTCAAAAAAGTAGTCTGCCCACACACAATACTCTAAAATTGTAAATTAAAGATAAAAAAATCAATCATTTACCTTGCATTTTAAAAAGGCACTGAAGGTCACCACAGTGGATGATCAAAGTCTTATCATTAAGTAATAATGCTAGCTAATAAAGAAAAAGTGACAGAATTAGAAAAATCACAATTTTGCAACCCCTAATGAAATAATTGACTCATTCAAGTATCATGAAGAGATGATAAACCATGAGATGGAAGGTTGATGAAGCAAATATTTGTACATTGTCACTTAGATTACTTTCTAAATGCAACAGAAAAGCCTTTCCAAAGAACATACCTGGCCATCACTACCATAGCCAAGTGATCAAGCCTAAAACCACTAATAGTGGTATCACCTAAATCAAAAGCTTTCTGCTATGATTCAGTATAAAATATACAGTATTATCAATGAAATATTCCTAACAAAAATTTATTCAAAAACCTTTCAAGCCTTTAGTCCTAACTCAAAACATTTCTCCAGTAATTTTATTATCATATTAACATTAACAATCTATGAATATTTGTATTTCTCCACATCCTCTCTAATATTTAAGGTTCTTTTTTTGCTACTTATGACTCTCTGACTATGGAATAATTTTCAACAATGTTTTAATTTTCATTTCTCTGATAACTAGTTAACTCGCATACATTTTTACACAATTTCCCTTCATGGCCATCCATAGTTCCTATCCTCTGAATTATGAGCTTGTAGAGTCCATTTTTGTATTTGTCACAGGTATTTTACAGAACTTGTGCATACTTTGTTAAGCACAGGCATATCTCAAAGTATTGTGGGTTTGGTTTCAAATCACTGCAATAAAGCAAGTCACACAAGTTTTTGGTTTTTCAGTGCATGTAAAAATTATGTTTACACTGTTCTGTAGTATATTAAGTGTGCAAAAGCATTATGTCTAAAAAAAAAGTATATACCTTAATTTAAAAATACTTTATTGTTAAAAAATGCTAGCCATATATGAGTCTTCATTTTTTGCAATAGTGACATCAAAAATCACTGATCACAGGTCACAATAATAAATATAATAATAATAATGAAGTAGGAAATGTGAGAATTACCAAAATATGACATAGAGACATGAAGTGAGCAAATGTTGTTGGAAAATGGTACCAATAGACTTGCTTGGTGGAGGGTTACCACAAACCTTCAATTTGTTAAAGATGCATTATCTCCAAAGCACAATTAATCTTTGACAAAGGAGGCAAGAACATACAATGGAATAGACAGTCTCTTCAGCAAATGGTGTTGGGAAAACAGCAGAATGTAGATCAGTGAAGCTAGAACACTCCCTTACACCATACACAAAAATAAACTCTAAATGGATTAAACATAAGACAAGACACAATAAACCTCCTAGAAGAAAATATAGGCTAAATATTATCTCACATACATCTCAGCAATGTACTCCTAGGGCAGTCTACCCAAGCAATAGAAATAAAAGCAAGAATAAACAAATGGGACCTAATTAAACTTATAAACTTTTGCACAGCAAAGGAAACCATCAGCAAAACAAAAAAGACAACCTACGAAATGGGAGAAAATTTTTGCAAAAGATGAAACTGACAAAGGCTTGATCTCCAGAATATATAAGCAGCTCACACGACTTCATAAGAAAAAAAAATAAACAACCCAATCCAAAAATGAGCAAAAGACCTAAACAAGCAATTCTCCAGTGAAGATATACAAATGATCAATAGGCACATGAAAAAATGATCAGTATCACAAATTATCAGGGAAATGCAAATCAAAACTACAATGAGGTATCACCTCACACCAGTCAGAATGGCCATCATTCAAAAGTCCACAAATGACAAATGCTGGAGAGGCTGTGGAGAAAAGGGAACCCTCCTACACTGTTGGTGGGAATGCAATTTGGTGTAGCTACTATGGAAAACAGTATGGAGATTCCTCAAAAGACTAGGAATAGACTTACCATATGACCCAGTAATCCCACTCCTGGGCATAAATGCAGAAGGAACCCTGCTTCAAAAAGGCACCTCCACCCCAATGTTCATAGCAGCACTATTTACAGTAGCCAAGCCATGGAAACAGCCTAAATGTCCATCAACAGATGAGTGGATAAAGAAGAAGTGGTATATTTATACAATGGAATACTATTCAGCAATAAAAAATGACAACATAATGCCATTTGCAGCAACATGGATGTCCCTGGAGAATGTCATTCTAAGTGAAGTAAGCCAGAAAGAGAAAGAGAAATACCATATGAGATCACTCATATGTGGAATCTAAAAAAAGAAAAGAAAAAGACAAATGAACATAAATACAAAATAGAAACAGACTTATAGACATAGAACACAAACTTGTGGTTGCCAAGGGGGAGAGGGGTGGGAAGGGACAGACTGGGAGTTCACAATTTGTAGATACTGACAGGTATATATAGAATAGATAAACAAGATTATACTGTATAGCACAGGGATATATATACAAGATCTTGTGGTAGCTCATGATGAAAAAGAATGTGACGATGAATATATGGATGTTTATGTATAACTGAAAAATTGTGCTTTACACTGAAAATTGACACAACATTGTAAACTGATTATAACTTGATTAAAAAAAAAACTGAAATATGCCTGTATACGAAAATAACTTTTGTTAAGCATTGGTTCTCAACCTTAATTACACAATAGAATCACCTGGGAAGCTTAAAAAATGTCTATTCCCAGGCTGCTGATCTCATACGATGATTGAAATCTTTTTATTTGTCTTGCATAGGCCATTACCACTCTATTTTAATACTTTCCCCCTTGGCCTTGGACCTTGTCACCTATATGTTACATTTGATCTCCGTTAAACCACCCACATCTATCTTTTTTTCAGCTTTCGATGAAGCATCTGCCCAGCTCACTGATTATGGGCTGGTTTTTTTTCTTTCCACTTTTGGTATACAGAGGTGTTTAACATTTTGTTGGGTTATTGGTTTTATTTAGCACAGCTAATCTTTAAAATGTTGTTTATATGCATTGGTATTTTTCTGATGTTTTGAGGGGAGATGCTAAAATAACTGCACAAGGCTATGTTGACCTTCTCCTTTTCTTTTTTTAACCTGACAGCTACCTAGATCATTAAAATCAGTAATGAAGAGGAGGATATAGCTCAGTGGTAGACTGCATGCCTAGCATGCATGAGGTCCTGGGTTCAATCCCCAGCATCTCCATTAAAAATAAATAAATAAACCTAATTACCCCCCCAAAAAAGAAAACCAAAAAAAAAAAAAAAATCAGTAATGATTTCCAATTTTTTATCTTATTCATTATTCAGTCATTGAGGTAATAAATACGTTTGATTTGCCATCTGTTTGCCATGCACTCTACTAAGCACTGATTGTTGAATAATAAAACCACCATCTTACTGCCCTCCCTCCACAAAAAAAGAAAATAAAACCGAAGAACAAAATGCTTGTCATGTAGCTCATAATCTAATAGGAGAACCAGCCATCAAATAATTTGACAAAATGTAAAATTATAGCTGTGTAGGTATTAAAAAGTGGATACTAATGAAGCTATAATAACATAAAATTTAGGTAGTTGAATTGATCACTAAGTTTGGGTAAATCGTTTCTGAATTGTTGATGGTTGAGGTCTAAAAAATACATAGTGCATGGAAGAGCTAAGTTGCATGCTGCTTTGAAAAAAAACATGTTATACAAATCACGGAAAAATTATCCAATATTAAATGTTTGGTTGATGTCATTTCCTGTGATTAGATCACCAATGACGGCGATAGACTGTTACCAATGATTTAAAAACATCTAGCAGAATCCAAACATCCCAGGATAGATTATATCTTGACCACAAATCATTATGTTACAGGAATGAATCATAATTTTCAAGAGCATCCTACTTCTACTACTCCAACAGATGTGTTTTTCCATCTATGAGTATGTGTAACCTATGCTTTTAAAGAAATGCTAACGTTGGTACCTCTGACTTGGTCTTGGCTGTTTCATGTGAAATTCTCTGATGCAGTCTCATCTAACAGGTATGACAGATTTTTTTGATAATGCCTTTTACATGCTCCTTGTTGTAAGCACCTTGTCATTAAGACTCAATGACTAAACACTAATTAGGAAAAATTGAATACTTATAATTTTCTAGTGAGACTCCTCAATGAAAATTCTCTTCTAAATACACTAGAGTTAGATATCTAATCTATTCAAAGTCTTGGAAAATCATAACAAAATGAAGATAAGAAAAAAACAAGAAATAATTTGAACAATAGAGAACACCTAGAGAACAACAGAACAATATCACTTTTCTATGATAAAATCTGAAATCTAAAGCAAGTGGTAATTAATGTTGGGTTGTCTCTTTTTAGTTTCAGTCACTTAGTTCACTCATCTATAAGGGCAAATAACACAGAACTTCTAAAGTACAATATGCTAAGAAAATTCCAAGTTGTGTTTTTCTAGCTTTATAGGAACATTCACTCCCAAAAGTTAAGGGTGCAAAATATAGAATATCCAATTGCACAAATATACTGTTTTTCTATAGTTACAAACAAAGCATTTATAAGTAATATTGGGAGAATGCAACATTCACATTTACCACACAAACGCTGGCAAATTGTTAATATTCTCCGAATGTAACTCTAAGTAAATTTTATGGGGAAGCTTCCTTATTTGTACAAGCAGCTGACAGAACTGGAGATGGTTAACTTGATGTAGTAGTTGAATTAAAATGGAAGAGTGAAAATAAATCCAGTGGAAAGATGCAGCAAAAATATGAGGGAAAAAATGAAAATTATAAAGATAACTCATTAGTGAAAAAAAATCCTATATATTAATTCCTTGAAGTGTAAGGGATTTTATTTCAGTGCAAGTGACCCTTAAGTATATGCAGAAAATATAAACATTACCTGGTTTCTCCTAGCTACTCCGTCTACAACAAATGCAACTTAAGGTACATCCATCCTTTCAGAAAATGTCAATTTCTTCTTAAATATGTACGTGCACAGTTATGTAGTTTTCATAAATACATAAAGGTCAACAAATCATACCTAAATTTTTAATATTGCAGTTATTTTTAGTTTTCTTCCTTTTTCCCCTCATTGTCCAAAAGAGGACTTTTGACCTGTTTAGCATTCTGGGATATTCCAAAGCATTAGCCCTACTGATACTGGGTGAGCAATATAAAAAATATTCTGATAAATGAGAAAGATCTTATTTTCAGTATTCATTCAGAGCACATGCACAAAGTAGGAATTTCTTAGGTTATTTATAATGGATTCATTATTTCCATTATTTCATTCATCTACAAGTTAGAGGTAATGACATTAATCTTTCTCTAAAATTTTGCTTTAGTTATGGTGAAAATTGAAAAGTCCTAAATGCTCATCTACCTACCAAAAGGTTAGTTTGCATAGTTGTTCTAACATATATACACACATATACACATAGAGGAAGGATATCTTTAGTCCATGTCCATGTGCCCTTCACCATCATCCATAACATAATAAAATAGTACCGAAGAATCAACCACCCCATTAAAATCAAACTCTGTGTATTATTATGTTAAGTAAGAGTTTCTTCCCTAGCAGCAGTTGCATAATTGTGTTCACAGAGTCATAGGCGATTACAGTAAACACATAGCACATCTTCCCTTTCACTCTTAAAATATTCTGGGTTGAAAAATTCTTCCAAAATATTTTTAATATTTTTAATTTCTAAACAAAATAATAAATGCCTTTGCTAGGGGACGCTTCTGTCAAGGACTTGGCAAAGGTTTAATTGAACTACAAACTATAATTGCCATCTGAGCACTTAAGCTCCTGTGTCAAGGGACTAGCCCTCAAGAAGAGATGGGCTGCTCTTACACAATGGGCACATTTGAGAAGATGGTTGGCACTTAAGTGACCAACTTGGATGCCACTCTTTGCTCCCCTTTGTCAGTTTTAATAGTAAATGGACTGAGAAAGTCATGGTGACCAGAAGTTCAGAACCCATAGAAACAAAAGTCAAGACATCAGGAAGACAAGTCCATTGGAATTCTGTAAGAGATTCTCGGACCTTACTTGAAGAAATGGATATGAGCCAACAGAGAGTGGTCTATAAAGGAGGCTGGCTGTATCATCCACACCCTCTTCGGGGTGAAAGGCTTTGTTACCTCAACTGCTGGAAATATGGCCAGACATCCCTCACCTAGCCGTCCCCTTTGAGGATTGCCTTAGCTGACACCTGCTTCACTTAAGGCCATTCTTTCTTCTCAAAGCAGAATACAAAAAGTGCTTAATTGACATGGGGTAAACATTTGGTCTTTCCATCCAACTTTTGGGGCGGCTCTGAAAGTTTATACCATTTTGAGATTCCCAATAAGGTCAGCTGATACGTTCCTTAAGCCTCTCTCCCTCTGCCCAATCTAGCTCCCTTTCCTTACCTCCCACAGGTGTTTTCCCCAAGAGCACACTTCATAACAAATCTCCTATTGGCTAAAAAAAAATCAAACAAGCAAACAAATCAACTATGAAAAATGGCAGGGGATTTAGAGTGTAAATTTCAACTCCTTATAATTAAAAATAATCTTTACATTGTTCTTGTTCTATACCTGTGCTGTATATGATCATTCAGTGTCTCCATTCCCACTCTTTATATATTTCTACTTCAGAGGCAGGAAAGCTACATATTATTTCCCCAGAATCCAGTATAACTAGAATTTTGCATATTGTTCAGATTTCATCACTGGTTGGAAAGCCAAGAGAGAGGTGGTCCTCCTAGTGAGAAGGAGGCCATTTTCCAGGGGCTTTTTCTGCTGTTGAACAAGGACAGAGACATTTTAAGCCAGAAAGCCACAAAGACTTCTGCAGATTTTACTTGCTCATGACTAGAAAAGAAGTACCCTATAAAGAGAAGCTTCTTACTACTGTACCTCATATAATCCTGAATAAAAACTCTCAATGGATTAAGACAGCACCCCTGATTATGAGCTCTTTGGGGACTATAAATTTAGGTTTTTCATATTTCAGACTTAAAGGTTTATATTTTATAGTGTTACTAGCATGTATGTTTTTAATCAATTTAAAATTTCAGGCATTAAACATTGATAAAAGAGTATTAGTTTTCATATTTGCATCCAGAAAATAGAAGGCTGATTTTTATTTTTCTCACCACAACTGGTTTGGTCCATATGAAATAATGTGAGACATCTTAAGAATATAAATTCCCAACCTCTCTGCCAAGCTTTCATCACCAAACTCTACAAAAATTTCCAGCAGACTTGTTATATGAAATTTTAAGAACTGAAGTTAACTTGTTTCTATTTTCTGTATTAGATATTCTATTTAGAGGAACAGTACACACTTTTTTTAACTTTAGGCTTTGAAGTATTTATTTCTTGAAGAGCTTTGTGATTCATCCAACCACTTTAAAAATACCCCATATAACATTTTATCTTCCAGGAATCATTTGCTCAGTAGGACAATTCTCACACTTTAGGTTGAAGTATATGGTTCTTTAGGTCATGTGTGTGGTATTGTATTTCTGTACTTACCTTACAAACACTAGTGATCTGAAACAGATCTGTATATGCTAAGAACATATTTTTTAAAAATAATAAATAATTTCAAATAAGTAAGCTTTTCACTTGCAAAAACCTATGCATTTCATCACTTTGATGGCATTCATTTCACATAAAAGTCTATGTTGTAATCCTTCTGTTTAACTTCTTGTATAAAAATCTTCCCCACCTCACTTTACATTCACTCCCAACCTCCTTTCCCAATAATCATGGCCTCGTTTGGTTTCTGGTGTAATCTACAAATGCTAAAGACAAAGCTAGGAAATGTTCATTTTTGGCAAAACTTAAAACTCTTCAGAATTAATGGACTCTCTGGCAGTGAATAAGGTGATGTCTGAAGCTCTCCAAGGAGTATGTTTTGATACAAGCTGATATTGATTACAAAAATATCATCACTGAGATGAATATTTATCTTGAGTCATGTATTCTTGGTAAATATATTTCCAAGAATATTTTCATTTCAAGAGCTAATTTTAAGGTGGTGTTTTTAAACTCCTAACTTGCAAAAATTCTGCATGCCAAAGGGAAACGTAGTTTCCCTATAGAGCTATAAGGGCTATAGATAGAAAGAATATGGTAGATTACCAGGGCTGCCCTAATCCTATTAGTTAGATAATTAAACAGAAGAGCCCATATATAGTTAGACATCCCAATTTGTATTTCTCCTAAAGCTAACAAGCCCCTTGTAGTTAATACTAATAGAGAGTAAATTTTAAGTGTTACTATTATTTGGTAAATAGTGAGAATAAATAATAGCCACTAGTATTTATTTAGCACTTACATGCCCAAGCTCTTAACTACAACACAATACTTCACAGTTTATTCAGATTTCATCTCTGTACAGTTAGGTCCCATAAGGTGGCTGTTCTCTTGCTCCCTGTTCATCTCCTGCCTAACTTCGCCCTGCCTTGCCCTTATCTTAAGTGCATGATTGCCTCCCCCACCTAAGTTGAACATTTAATTCTGTAATAACCATCTGCATGGTCAGCCAGATCCCCAGCTAACAACTATTCTAGCCCTTGGGGCAAAATAGCTCCAGTATGTTCGGTCATTAATAGGAAACAGTTCCCCTGGCAACGGTGGCTAATCCAAAGAACTGTGAGAAGATGCATTCCCTGGCAACTAGGAGCCTTTCTGATGCCATGCCCCTGTATCTGTTAGCCTCCTCCTCCCCTGTGTAGCCACAAGATCGCTGCCCAGTCCTGCCTGCTGTAGGCCCTACAGGATGGGATGCTCCAGGACCTTTGCCTCTGACTTGTAGGATTCCCTGTCCAATAAATCACTGATGTCTCTGTCGCTGACTCCAGGTTCTTCTCTTGGTCTAGCTGCTGGGCAATTACAAGGACTGTAGGACTTTGGGGCTCAAGCCAACAATATCTATATTCTATAACCCTCCTAATTCTCAGATTCCTCTGTATCTCATATTGTACCCATCCAGGCTGACAAGCAGAAACCTCCCTAGTTACTTGAAACAGAGGAAACTTAATAGAGGAATTGGTTATAGAAGAGTTAGAATGGTCAGGGAGTGAGAGAAAGTAGTTTTACTCAGAGCCTATCTCTAAAGTGGGGCCACCATACCAGCAGAGATTGCAATGCAAATGCCAGTAAGTCGAGAGGCAGGACACACACTGACACTGCAGGAGCTTCAAGTCCTCTCTCAGTCTGACGTGCTGGTGCTGCCTCCCCGCCCCCCGCCCCCCGCCCAGTCCCCCCATGACTGCCAAAACACCTCCAGGAGCCAGCTAAGCAGAAGCCACGGCAGAAATAATAATGACTTCCTCTCTTTTTAAATTCTAGCACAAGTGCCTCACTTTGGCAGAACCTAACCAGCGAACAGCTGGCAAAGGAGTCTAAGAAATGTAATTTTAAGTTCCCATCCCATAGCACAAGGCAGAGTAAGTGTGAGACTGAACTCTGATAAATATTTGGCACATTTATTTATGCAACATTCCTTGAGAGACATTGAACAATTATTAAAATAAAACAGTTTATTTCGGAAGAACCGGCATATTCTAATACAGGAAGGGTGTGCTGTGCTGGTGCGGGCGTCAGAAGCAGCGTTCTCATACGAGCATCTGTAAGGTTGGGTTGCTATTAATAGACCCTCAGTCCCTTTCAACAGCTTTTATGTTGCACTGGAATAATTTACTTATTAAAAACAGCAAATGATTGTATGAGCAAATGGGTGTCTAATAATTGGCATTCAACTGATCTTTAAATATCTCACCACTATTAGACCTGAAGCTGCTACAGGTGCAAATAGAACCTATAATACAAACTATGGATGGTCAGATGGTCAGTCCGGTGAAGGTCTTCTTTTAGAACATGGTCTTAGTTGGAAATAGCCTTTTTTTTTTTTTTCTTTTGATCCCAGCCCATGCTTTGTTAAGTAATAAGATAGTTTCTAAAGCACATAAACACTTCTGGTACACTGTTCTCCAGACTCATGGATTTCCAGATACATTATTTGAAGTAATACTTAAATTAGATTGACAATTTGTGTGTGTGTGTGTAGAAAGAGGGCAAGATAGGGTGACAGAACATCACACGTGTGTCTGAGTACTTAGGGATACTGATATCAAGGCTACAGTGTGAAAACAATACCTCCTGTGAGAATTTTGGCCAAAGAGAAATCTACTGTGTGTGTATTTTCCCTTGTGATACTGAAATAGCTCAGGACATTCATTTTCCAAAATTGCTAACTGATGTAGAGGAAATGTTTCTAATGTTACAACTCTAAAAGGAATGTTTCCCAGGTATTTCTGGTCTACCAAGTTTGGACCTTTTATTTTTTCCTGGCTTACTGTTTTTAAGTGAAAAATAGCTAATAAATCACATCAAATGGCTTTTAATCTTTCTTTTCTTGCATTTTAATTTGTTAAAAGGATTAAGATTATATAGTGCCCAATGCTAAATCATCCTTGTATTTCTAGGGTAACTCTGTGGGCATCTTGTATTAATCTGCTTACACTCTACTGGATTGCATAAACAAATAGGTATTTGGTATATTTGCAATTATTTTGAATTACCTTGGGATGTGGTTATTTTGTCATATTTCAAATATTCATGTTCTGCTGTGGAATCAAGGATATTACTCTGACAGAGGGTGTTGTGAAACTATATGTTTCTACATTCTGGAAAAAATTTATAGGACATAAAACTGTTACTTGAAGTTACCTGGCTCTAGTAACTTTAATTAAGAGCAGAAACTGGATGGAGGGTTTGGTTGACTTCCATTTACATTTTTTGGTGGGGAGTTAGTAGAAGATTCAAGTTTTATACAGTTTCATGAATCAATTTTGGATATTTTTATTTTCTGAGCTTTATTTAATCCATCCATAAAATTTCAAGTTTATTGGTAAAATTTTAATGTAATTTTTATAAAAATGTTTAGTTTCACATGTGTGATTCTAACACTTTTCTCTTGCCCAATACAGTTTCTTAATATTTGTTGCCTAGTATTAGGTACCAAATTGTGTCCCCCTCAAAACTCATATGTTAAGTCCCTAACCCTTAGTCCTTTAGACTTTGTCTGTTTCTGATAGAGCCTTTGAGGAAGTAATTAATTTAAGGTAATGTCATTAGATTTGGGTCTTAATCCAATCTGATTAATGTCCTTATAAGAAGAGAAAATTTAGATCTTCAGGGAGAGACACCAACGGGGTGGGCACAGAAAAGAAAGGTCATGTGAGGACACAGAGGAGGTGCTACACTCAGGCTGAGAAATCCCTCAACAGAAACCAAACCTATCGACACTTTGATTTTGGGCTTCTACCCCCCAGAACTCAGAACATACATTTATGTTGTTTAATCCACCTGCTCTGTGCTGGTCTGTTAGGGAAGCCCTAGCAAACCAATACATCTTACCAAATCTTTGTTAATTTCCTGGTCCTTTCTCCAGAACCATCTTTTTGCTTTATTGATGAACCCCATTGTTTTTATTTATTTTATGTCTAACTTATTTGTTTTTGTTTTTATTATGTTTCCTCTGTTTTAAAATGTAACTTATTTTATTTTCTTTTTATTTTTTCCTAAACATTCACATTTAAATATATATATACTTAACGTTTATTTCATCCATTTCTCTCTGTAGTTTTTGCTCTCCATTAATTTCTACTATCTGTAATTTGAATGGTAATTTTTTTTTACTTCAAGGTACTTATAAGGGGTTTAGTTACAAAAAGATAGATTTTGTGTTTCATTTCTTGCTATCATTTTGGGACTAATTTCTAGAGTATTGGATCACTTTCAAAGAAGATATATTATTTCTAAAGAAATAAAATTTTCCTTGCCGCTAAAACTATGACTTACTTTTAATTAATCTCATTCACTCATTCATTCAACAAACTTTCGTTGAGCAACTTGTTTGTTCTTGCCAGGCTCTAGAAAAGGCAGGCAAGAGCATCATGAACCAGAAACAGGGTCACAGCGATGGAGCTTACATTTGAATTGAGGGAGACAAATAGAAGTAAGCAGTCAAATAAAATAATTCCAAGTCAGAGTCATAATAAGTGCTCTGATAAAAAAATAAATATATGAGGGCTGAGATGGAGACTAACAAAGGGGGTTCTACTCTAGGTAGGGTGGTCATGGAAGACTTCCCTGAAGAGATGACACTATCTGGGACAGCAAATTAAAAAAGAGGTCACCATGAGAAGAGTTGATCGTAAGTGAGGGAAGAGGGAGCCCCACAGGAAGCCCAGAGCCAGGGGCTGCCCAGGGGAGAGCGAGGTCTGCCCCTGGGGAGTCTTTCCTCTAGTGTTGAGGGTAACTTGCTTTTTATTCTAGAAAGGATGATTTACCTTCTGGTGGCCTCAGTAGCTGTGGCACTGTTCTGCCTCTCTGGCCCCAATGCCCAGTCTGCAAATCTGCTTGGTAATAACATCCCCTCTTTTTTGGAGAATTACATACACCGATTTAACAAGCGGATAAGTTCTTCCACATGGCCTTTTCTTTGGGTCAGCCTGCACCACCACCTCTGATGGTGGGATTATTATGGTTGTACCAGGAAATTCAGCTTTTGGAAAGAGTTCCTCTTTGAGATTGCAGAATCCTTAGTCCCCTTGGGTTTCATCCTCAAATTGATAGAATTTGCTTTATAATTTTCTGAATTTCTATTTATTCTGTTTTGTGGATGGCACTTTTCCAGCTTGCTGGTACTTATGAATTTATTCTCATAATTATATTTTTTCCATCATTTCAGTGGGATTCAGGAAATGACTAGAAGTAAATTCTGTCAGAATCTGTCAACAGTGTTTGCACTGGACTCCAAGAATTTATTTCAAAAGTATCCTTTTATTTATTTAAAAACATTTTATGGAGTTCACAATTGTGACTGTGTTAGTATGTTATTTCATATTAGTTGATGAAAACCTTATAAATATGTCATGTCACCTGCTTTAGGATTTGTTCTTTATTTTTTCCTGTTTTCTATCATGTTTCTGTATTCCTCCATTATATTACTGCTAGTTTTGTCTGCACTACTAACTAGGTATGATAATTGGTATTTCAGTAAATTACTTAATGAATGAAGAATAAAGCAGAATGATTTGGTACCTCATATACATGCATGTAAATGGAATAAAAGGTAACCAACATTTATTGTGCCTTTACCAAAACTAATGCACTTTACATATTTATTATGTAATTGCACATTATTATGCCATTACACATTAAAACAACCCAGGCTTATTATAGCTCCACTGTACTCATTTATTTTCCTAAGACCCCCAGAGTTAATAACTAGTTTAGCCAACACTAAAACATTTATTGATACCAAATTCTTGTCCTCTCAATCCCAACAAAATCTAAAAATTCATAGCAAATGAAGCTGAATGTTATTAGACAGAATTATCAGGGTTAAGAAATGATTCTGAGAACTTTTAAAATACACTGACATGGAAAGATACCTTATATTCAGACAGGATTGAAAGGAGAGAATGGTTAACTACAGAAGGGTATTTCCAACTAAACAGGAGTAGCTACGATTTATTGCCACTAGTATTACCCCAGAAACTCAATACCGCTCTGTGACAGTTTACAGGAGAACACAATGATTCCAGCGTCTGTTGCTATGAGAACATTGATTACATTTGTTTGTTTTCTATTTCAAGCTACACATTTCTCACTCTAGTACTTTTAATAGTTACAAAAGAATGATCAGTCCTGCTTATCACTCATCTTTCCCTTGGCACATTGTAAAAAAAGAAACAAATCGGTCAGGATAATATTTCATAAGCTTAATACATCACTTAATTTCTAGCAATAAATTTTGTTTAAAATATTAAGTAACATAACAATAAATATTTACATATTTTTTAAATTGAGGTACAAAACTAAAGAAAAATAACATATTTCTTCATGGGAAGACATCTCTATTATAAAGAGATGCCATATTACTCTATACAGCATGTGACTCTGTGTGTGTGTATAATGGTGCTGTTACAGGAACTGAATCAATCAATGAAAAAAATCTAAAACTAGTTCCCTGTAGAAATTAGTAAATAGTAAAGTGTTTTTCTAGCCATTTAAAAAGAATGAATTATTCAGTGAGTGTTATTGGGAAAGTTAGCTTTCCATTTGGGAAGAAAAATGACATGCCTACGTCATAGTATATATGAAAATTTACTCAAATTCCATTAATATATAAAGTTTAAAATGAAACGAAAAAGTAAGAGGAATAAAACATATAGAAAAAGAAAAGCTCCCAAGTAAAGATCAGAAAGATCTGATTGCACAATAATGCAAAGCTTTTATAATGAAGGATATTGTATAAAAATTAAAAGTATCCAAGACAAATAAAAAATTAAAAGAAAACTAACACTGGGAGAAAATCCTGAATATATATATATATACATATTCCATACATATGATAAACCTATTCAAGGGTTGGCATCCATACTGATAAAGAAGTCGTCTTAACTCCCCTATTTCCTTCAAAATAAAGACACCCATGTAATACTATTTTTTTGCCTATCAGATTGGCAACATATTTTTGAACGAGAACTAATATCTGTTATTGCTGAGGATGTAAAGGAATTTTCACACTTCTATATCATTAATAGAGTATAAACTATAACACCCTTTGGATGACAGTTTAGCAGTATTTACAAAGCATGACTCTTTCCTGTTCCATGATGCAGCAATTCCTCTTCCATCAATACTTACTTTGCGGATGAGAACACTCATTACCACACAGGTTAATCAGGGCAATAAGTTGGCAGGCTGTTCATTAACAGGCAAACAGATTGTGCAATTTTTTATTTTAATAAGTTCTATATATTGTCATGTATTAACTTGGGAAGTATTCCATAGTATAGTAAGTGAATAAAAGTAACTCCAATATTCTATGATCATATATAAGTATTTTTGAATCCGTGTATGGACACTGATTTAGGCAGGAGTACGTATATAGACACTCTTGTTATTGTGCAAAAATAGATCTGTTAATGGCACTACTTCTGGAAAACAATTGAGCGTACAGAGTAAAGAAGTAATGCGTTTCAAAGCAACAGATGATGCTTCTGAAATAAAAAAAATCACTAAAACAAAGAGGCTAAATCAAACCAATAAGCAAGAGGGAAGAGCCCACTGAGAATGCAGTTGTTCTTTGCAAACTGCCTGCAGTGAGTGGCCATGTCATACAAGGCTAACTTTGCAGTTTTCATTTTTCCCGGTAACGGGTATTTTTGCCTAACATCTCTGGACACACATTAGATGAATAACTACATAAACAAAATTAACTACCCAATGGAGACAATTTAGCCAGGTTAATTCAGGGGAATGGGAAGATAGCACCTGCATCTACTTTATCCTTTACTTAAAAATAGAGACTTTAAAAAGATAGCAGTTGCCGTGGAATCACCTCCTCATGAAATATGAAATCTAGGAACTTCATCTCCTTCTATTAAATCTCAAGCATCATCAAATGCCCGTGTTCCTTCCTCTGCTGAAGAGAACTGGTTACTATAACAACCACTGCAGCAGCATTACTAACCACACACAAACAAAACCCACAGCCTCAAACCGATGAATATTTCTGTGTTCACAGTATTATCAGGTCATTTAAAAATGGATAGAAACGCAGTAAGAAAGAGTGAAAATGGAAGGGATTTGAAATTATATATTAACCCAGAAAGCAAGTTTAAACAAAACAGAGGGCAGAAGTGACTAAGGAGCGAGGGTGGCTTCCACCTTCCTGCTTCAGGCCGTGCTGTTCTCTTGGCTGGGGCTGGCAGGGTGACAGCTCTACAGTTGTCCAGAGAGGCAAGATGGCAACTTCAACTCTCCTACTAATGTGGGGGCTGCGGGTGAAGTAGAGAGAGCTCACTACTGAGGCCAGACAAAGCAATGGGTATATATTTCCAGAAATGCACCCTGCTTTTGCAATTAGGTCTACTGGGAATGGTGAGGGCAACTGAATCAAAAAGAACCACCAATTCTGAAGCTTTTATTTTTACTTGCTGTAAAATGGAGATAAGTTTTCTCCTCCCTTCCTTATCACTGTGAGTATAAAGGTACATAATCTTCTTAGACAGTGATTTAAAAGCTATTAAGCTTTATAAAATGTAAGTAACATTTCTTATTAATAAAATGTAAATGACCAAATATCTGCAATTTATTGATAAGCTACTTTTTTCATACTTTTTAAAATACCATCATTTCTCCTCTAATAACAAAAAAGTTTACCCTGTATCTGACACTCGAACAGTATCCTACTAACACTTCTCAATAAATTTAAGACTCTTGTGAGTGAAAAAAAGAAAATGAATTAAAAAATGTATCCAAATATGGATGGCTGTAGTGAATTCTGGAAAAGAGTGAAGTCTGTGACTGTCAAAAAAATGTAACCTAAATCTCAAAAGAAATGCTAACTTTCATTTAAACACTCCTGCTATAGGTGTAATTGGCAGTCAATCAGCAGCTTAATACTTTTCAGAATTTAACTGCATTTAAAATGTCAAGTTCTTGTTATGCTGCTAAATATATTTCCCTTCACTTAAGAGTGTAATGACCTAAAACAGTTTTACTCATTTAACGAAGCCATTTTTATAGCTGTGAGAGAGTAAGTATAAAAATGACAACCTCATTTTAGCCCAGCTATTCTGAAACTAAGACATAGTCAAAATAGCTTGTTTTAAACAGAAACAAAAAGATGTCACACCACTTTGTCTTGACTGAGTTCATGTACACCAAGTTCTGGTAACTGGTAAACTCTAAAAATAGAAATTTATAAAAAATAAATGTTGGTAAGCATTAACTACTGAGCTGAATTATGTTCCTATAAACACTTATGAGACTTTAAAAGTTGTAGATGACTGTCTTGTTTGTTAAAGTAGAGGAAAGAGTGATAGACATGGTAGAGAGGGTGTGAGTGTGTTGGTTTAGAAGTAGTATTTGGTTTTCTTGATCAAGTGATATCTATGATTTGTTTTACGGATCAGCACATGGACAAAGGCAGAGTCTATAGAAGACCAGGGGAGAAAAGACGCAGCCCACAGTTCCATCCCACAGCGTCCTCTGTGGCTATGGAAACAACAGCGTGTTTCCAGGCTTCAAATTTGATGTAGTCTTATCTTCATAATATTAAAGATAATATTAAACATAAGTTATTTTCTCCTTATGTTATAAATAAAGATTTGTTTTGTTTTGTTTTCTACTGAAAATCTTTCTGTCAGAAACATTTTGGTTTTCAAGTTTTACGTTTTTGTGGTTGTTTGTTTGAATGTTTTCTAAGGAGCTTCAAATCTTCATCTTGATCTCTGATTCCCTTGTGAAAAAATATGGGAAGATAAGATTTTACAAACTGAGAAAAATTGAGATTCTTATCTAATTAATGAAATGTGAGCCAGTGGGAGCTGAAAACATAGCACAATTTCAGACAGCATTTTAAAGCAAATTTAGTCAGAATATAAAATTTCTTCAAAGGTCCAAAGCCCTTTATCAATTTACTATTGTCCATAAACTCTAGGTTGGGATTCAAATTGCTCCACCACTCATCACTGTCTCTCTATACAAATCACTCCAGCAGCCAAATATGCTAGTTATCCCCCATCCATACCAGCTTCTATGTCTTTGTTCATTTAATTCCTCCTTGGAATACACTGTATTTCTCATTATTCTTATCCACACTTGACTAGTCCCTCTAAGTTTAGCTCACGTTCCTTCTTCATGAAGTTTGCCTATCAGCCTTAAATAATCTCTCCCTCAATCCAAATCTTAATATACCTAATGCACACTGCTCACTTGGCACCTAATGGGATACTGAATAGTATTTGTCACTTATACAAAGGTCCTTTCCGTTTAACAGTTTTGCACTAGGGCAGTCGAGCGGAAAGTAAAAGGGTCACATAATTTTTGTAATTCCTCAGGAACTGGCAGATTTTCTTGAATAATAGTGGTGATAACCAGATACATTTATGGACCCATCATTGTATTTACTATGCAGGAAAGATATCGAACCTAGTTCAAGTCCAAACTTCACCATTTATTAGTTTTGGCATTTTCATCAAGTTCCTTAGTATCTCTAAGAAAGTATATTAAAAACTTCACAAGTGTTATCTCATTTAACATTCAACATGACCTTGCAGGATGAGCTATTATTAGCTCATATTTAAAACTAAAGAAAATGAAGCCTGGCTATCCCACCTAAGGACAGAAACTGGTAAATAGAGGGGCCCAGATTTCCATGATTGAGAGCCAGAGCTCTGGTCTTACCCAGAGGGAGGTGTAGTGAACATACAGAAAGACAGCATGCTGGGTGTATACCTACCTAGTCTTTTACCTGCTGGCAAAATGGATTTCAGGGTTATTTGGGAGCTAAGAGGAAGTGAGCCTTCTTAAGTACAAGAAGGCACATGAGGTCCAAGGAATGTCTAACACTAGCAAGAGGGAACTGTTAAAGGACCACTCCCTACTTGCTCTACTGACGCCAAAGCTAAAAGCCCTGCTGTTGTTCTCCCTCACCCTGGGAGACTGGGCACAATTGGTTAAATTGGCCCTCAAGTTTTCCCAGATCAGAAAGTGCAGGTCCTAACAGATGAGGTCTGACAGTCAGCTAGCAACAGTTACAAGGGTAGCTGTCTTCAACTACAACTGGGCGTTTGAAATTGAAGTTGGTTTCCAATTAACCATTAAAAATTAAGGCAGAATGTATAAAGGAAGAACAAGAAAACAGCTCAAGCACTTTTGCTTTTTAATAGATTTGACCTTTTTAAAATGGAATTTTGTGACAGGCTATGCCACAAGAAAACCTGGAAGAAATAAAACTGCAAAGTTCTAAAAATATGAAGCGTAAATTGTAATTTTAAAAAAAGCTTAAGCCACAATTCAGCTCAGGTGTCCTAAGTGCCCTCAGTACCTCTTAATTTGGTATTTAATGCTCTCTAAACCACGTATATAGATGGTCTTTATCTGCTGCCTCTCCCTCTCTTACCAGTTTCCACTCCTTCTGGCTGCACGATCAGATCTATTTTGGCATTATTTCACTTCAAGTATTAGGTTGATACTCACTGGCTACTTTTCTCCAGGGTAAAGTTAACACTAAATGCTTATTTGTGTTGATGTCTCATTTGCATTAAAGGCCAATGTATTATAGAGGCCAATCCAGAATGAGGAAGACCTGTTTTATATCCTATGTCTTTGCAAAAACTACTTGTAAGATTTTGCCTAAGTCACAACGTTTTTTCGATCTCAGTTCTCTTATCTACAGAACAAGTAAAACTTGTTCTAGATTACACCTGAGTATTAAAGTCTTTAATTTTATGTCTACCTATCTTAAGATCAAATCTACTTATCATGCATAGCTTCAGTAATAGTGATCTCTCCCTTATCTTCTTTAACTTTCTTAATCTATCTTTATCTTCTTTTATCTATTTGTGTTTCTTTATTAGTTACTAATCATCCTTTTCAAACTTTCTCTACTCTTTCACTATTTTCAGTCCTCATCACTTTCCTCATTCATGAGATGTCAACTAAATTGCCAGCGCTTAACCATCAATCGTTAATTTCCTCCTTTTACCAGGAACTCATCTTCACCCAATTTATCATTTGCCACTTGCCTCAATGCTCCTCATTTTCCAAGAAGGCTTCTAGTCATGATAATTAATCAGCCAATTCGAATTATTCCTTTCATCTGAATCTTCCCAGAATTTATGTTACTTTATTTATTTACACTTGCTTTAATGTGTTTTGTTAAAGTGTCTTCTGGGTTTTAATGTTTATTCCTTCTCTGTGGCAGAGTGCATGATCCTCACTAAACATTCCATCTTTACCCTCACATTTCCCAGCCTCTTTGCAGTTAGGTAAGGCCTTGCGAATAGTTCCAGATAATGGGCTGGGGAGTAAGTAACACGTTTCACTTCTGAAAAAATCAGAGAAGAGTTCAACCTTCCAATCATCTCTTCCACTAGAAGAATACATGTGCCAAGTCATGGCATCTCCACTGGCCTGTGTCCCCTAGTGATGCTTTAGGACAAATCTCCCAAGTGGCCTAAGCCAGGCACACAGTGAGAGCAAAAGCAAACCTTTGTGTGTTAAGCCACTGAGATTCTACTGTTTGCACCTAGAGAATATAGTCTTCAGAGTTAGTCAAATGACTTTCGGTAAGGGACCATTTCTTTAATTGATTTTAATGGTTCTCTCCACAGTATACTGTATAGACTTCTATACAAATGTTGTAATCAATAAATACTTTTGACTACATATCTTTTATTGTTTTGTGTACTTTCCCATAAACATAATTGGTCCCAGGAAATGTAATATGATAAAAACAAAATCAATGATAATGACCTAGAACTCTTCCTAATACCATTTTCAGTGTTGCACTTCAGAGGTTTGAAAAATCAATTAAAAATTTTGTAAGGAAGAGAGTTATCTGGTATATCTGTCAGGAATTAATCAGAGAAGCAGAACGCCTAGGAGTTACATGATTAAGATACTTACGATAGAAACCAGATCTTACACGATTAGGGGAAGGAAGCACTGCACAAGCAAGGGTGGCAAAGTGGGAAGAGGAGGGTCAGAGGAGATGCCTACCAGTCGATCGGAGAAGTCAGCTAGTGCAGCCCCAGCCGTAGAACTTGGAAGGGTGTGCTGGTGGAGACGTATCAGGGAAACTGCTGCCTCTCTGGTCTTCGAGCCACAATCTGGTGATGGGCTCTGGACTACTGTTAGTCAACAAGACCAGCATTTCGGCAGAAGCTGGACACGGAGTGGAGAACAAGGAGAAGCTGGAAATGTTTACCTCCCGTGGGTCTGTGCTGCCACCACACCCAATAATTAAGACCTTCCAAGAGGAAAAGTTGCTACGTCACTTCCACTTCCCAAATCTCACACAGATTTCCCTGTTGGCCGATGTAACCCAGAACCATACAAAGAAGGGGACATGAAGACTGGGCCTATCAAATCAAGGGAAGTTAAGTGAAAATCATCGTCAGCCTGAGGGCAAAGAAAGTGAGTTGAAGATGGCCACGCATTTTTTATTCCTTCTCCATCAATGGGTGGAAACAATCTCCTTTCCTCTTATATCTCAGCTGGCCTTGAGACATGCTCTGGTTTGCAGCATAATTGAAGCTATGCCTCTCCCTGCCCTAAACATTAAGAGACATTACAGGGAGTCTAACTGACTGGGGCCTCAGCTGCTGTCCCCTGGGATCCACCCCTGGGTTGGGGCCAAGGACATATGGGAAGATCCAGCTGCTCTGAGCTAATGGCTGAGCTTGGCAGGGGCATGAATATAGACACGGGAGTGCTTTAACTTTGGCTTGAGGATTCCTTATGGGCTGAGTAGAAACATTATGAGAACTGTGCTACAGTTCCTTTCTTCCCTCCTTTCTTCTCCATCACAGGTGGCAAACCCTCCATGGTCTTCTTTCAGTTTACCCTTCTTAGGCGTTTTTCCCAAGAACTTTCTTGTGCATCTAATCCCATCTTGGTAACTGCTTCTTGGAAGACCTGAATTAATATAAACAGCAACAAATCACTGAAACAGTTGACTGTTCCTCCACATGTGCTTGAGACAGACTTCATGTCATGGAAATAGGTACAATAAAAGTGTTTTGACAAACGGTCAGTTTTTTGTGGCTATTCCTTTATGAACTTTTTATATAAACCACAAATTAGAAAAAATACCCCTTGTTCAAGCTGGGTGTTCTTATTTTTTTTTTTTAGTATGAGGTGTATTAGGAAAAGAAATACTGCAATCTCATAAAAATATAAAGTCTTCAGATTTCATCTGCTTACAATGAGCAATCAACAAATCCTTATTGAGTGCCTGTTGTCTGAGAGGTAAAATAGCCCTGAAGAAAATAAATTGCTAAGACAGTGACTATCTTACAGAGGCATGTATTGTGCAAATGAGAACATGAATATGCAAATATAACCAATGATATTGCATGACGTTTACCCCTGGTTGCTCTGCTCTCTCCATCTGCTCGTTCATGACAGGACTAGACTGAGCAGGTATTAATCCTGGGGAAAATCTGCATTTGGCTGGGGTTTGTAGAAAGAACGGCAGGTAAAGGAAGATAAAGAACCAGCAAAGGAGACAAAGTGAAAACAAAAAATAACTAATTATAGACTCAGTAAGAATAGAATGGTTCATGGAAAGGAAATGGGACATTCAATGTAAGCCAGGACTTTTCACACTGGCAGGCTAATTTGATCCTCAAAAAATAGCAGCAAAGTAGAGAACTCTGTCCGAATACAGGGAACTTGATGCTGAGAAAATTTGAGGAGCTGGAGCATCAAGCATCTGTCCACAGCAGAGCAAGGATTCAATACCACTTCTAATGTGTGTAAACATGGTAATTTGTTGCAATTCAGAGAATGAGAAAGGAAATTCGAAGCTGCAGAAGCTAGGAAGAAAGAAAACAGAGAAAGGAATTACATTTAGCAAGTAGGTCATTTGAAACCTTGAAAATTGCAAATTCATAGAGTGAAAAATCCCATTTGGAAGAGTATGGACCCAAGAAACTACAGAGCTCTTCAAAAGAAGTTAGACTTTAAAATTTATAGTTTTTTTCTTTATTTTTTATTTTCTTTCTAATTCTGGCTGATGGGAAGTGGAAAACTCTTTAAACTCCCCAGTCAGAGCTCTAAAGAGAAAGGGCTATTCAACCAAGCAGATGAGCCCAGTGAGGTTTTATAACAGCCTCACATACTGAGTGGTACTATGTGTCAGACAATGCTTTCAGTGTACTATCTCATTTAGTCCTTCCCAGAGGAAGGCACTATTTTGGACCCATTATGTAGACAAGGACTGTGATCCACAAAGTTAAGTGAAAGTACTCGAATTCACATAGCCTACAAGTAGTGAAGCCAAGCTTTAAACCCAGGGAAAAGTCTGGTGTTCACATCCTTTATAATGTAACTAATGTGCTAAAACTATATTTGCTTATTTTTTGAAAAAAAGTGTTAGAATCACATTGTTCCAATTCCAAATGTTAGTAGTCAGTGTTAGCAGATTTGGATGTGTCTTAAAAGAAAAACTAGAAGCAGTAACAAGCAAAAATGTAGATATGTGCATATATAATTGCTCCTTTTAAAACACGAACTATCACACAATATATGTTCCTCTACAACTTGCTTTTAATAAAACAGTAATTTTTAATATCAGCTTAAGAAAAAACTTCTTTTTTTATTATGGCTACCTAGTCTTCTACATGAATGTATCATACTGTCGACTGAAATAAATGCGCAGCGTAAAAATTGAGAGTTATGTTTTATTTGGTGAGAGGACTTCAGCTGGGATGATTGCCTCTCAGATTCTCAGATCGCTCTGAGGAGTTGCTCAGAAAAGGTAGGGGAGGAGCTAGGATACGTAGGAGCTTTACAACAAAGACCAGGTAGTTGGAACAATAAAAGATTACTTGTTAACTAAAGAAAACCAGGCATCTCAAGTTAAAGAATTTAGTGCTTTTCTATATATGGGAGGAAGCAAACATTTGGGCTTATTGAATTCATTCCTTTGACAAGCACCTAGCTATCTAGGGCCGGTATCTTGTCCTTTCTTATTCTGAGCCCCTCAGGGTGCACCATTGTGAGTGGCTGCAGAGGCTGGGCTGCAGGCCTGTCTTCACTGAGGGGTGGCAGCAGCCGTTGATGACTTGATGACTTCATGACTTCAGCATTCTTTGTTTACTGATATTGTTTGCAGTATTTTTCGTTCGCAATACTTTGTTAACTAGTCCATTATTATCAGGCATTTAGATTGTTCCCAATAATTGCTACTACAACCATTGCTACAATTAATAACCTTGTACTTACTTCATCTTGCCTTTCTCTCAAGCTCCTCAATCTTATTCCCATACCATGCTACCTCTCTGAGGGACCCAAATCAGCCTTCTTGAAATTATAACGCTGAGAAATTTTTTTAAGTAAGAACATTTTGAGATGTGCCAACCTCTTACTGTTGTATTTCTTATTAGGCAAGGAGGTATAAACATGAATGTTCAGCCCAGAGCATTTGTTAAACCAATAGAAGGAATGGAGACAATGTTTTAAAAAAATTAAGGCTGAACAGAATTTTAGGAAAATCGGAGGTGACAATCAAGAACAGCCATAAAGAGATCTTTTTAAAATAATGAATCTCCTGATGTTTTAGGAGAAACTACAGTGCTATTCTTTGAAACTAACCTCCTGTATATGTATACACCAGCTAACATACTGCATGTGTATTGCCAGCTAATTCTCTCACCAAACATTTGCATGATGCCTAGACATACTTTAAAGAGTTCTGGAAGCCAGAATAATTAGGTCCATAGGTTATTTTGTTCTTACCCATATTAATTACTTATTTGGAGAGTCAATTCATAAAACTGAACCACTATCTTTGGTATATCTCTTTTATTTTGAGCTCTCTGGAGGATCCCCGTTGTATAAACCCACAGTAATGTTATAAATGATAGCATTCTTGTTAATAACAAGGACTTTAAAAAGGTTAATGCTTCTGTTTTGAAGATATTTATTAATTGTATCTACCTTGCTTTGAATATTTGTTCCTCCCGTTCCTGCTTTCTGATTATGCCAGTTCCATTCCAGTGCAATCTTATCTTACCCTATTAAGAAGAATAAACTTTATTAAAGCTCTTTAAGGGCAGGTCAGTAGAGTGAGACCCTTGTATATTAAAGTCAGAAGCTTAGAGGATATTCAATAAATGCTATTGCTATGATGATGATAAAATGACATTTGCCCAAGAATTAAGAAGAGAAGACTTTAGCCTTAGATTTCTCATCTTCTGTTAACCCCTGATAATCAGAGGTGGGGCAGTATCCAATTCTTTACTCAGAACATCAGTAAGAAAGGGTTCACTGTTATATATCTTGGTTTAGAGATCTCCACAACATACAAATGATATAATTAAAATATTTCTCAGATAGGCTAATTTACCTCTAGCTTTTACCCTCAACTAAATGATTATAAACACCTTACTGAGTGAAGCTATAATCGTAAGGATAAAAGAGCAGAAGCTCTTTCTAAAGAGAAGGTGAATGCAGAAAATCTTTATATTCTTCAAGAAAGCAGTATCTTTCAGTTATAAATTCATTATTCAAGCAATCATTGGGTCAACTTTGCTCCAGGTACTAGGATAAGAGCTGATGGTGTATAAAGATAAAGTATGATCCCTATTTCTGTCTAGCAGGAGACATATATATATAAAGGAATGTTATAGAACAGTGTAGCTACAGTAATAACCTTAAAAACTAACAGCCAGAATGGCCAACAGGTTTTATTGCATCTGCTAAATCTCATAGGTAGGTGGTAGCTTCTGCATCATGGTTTACAAGTGTCTGGAACTGAGTCAAAATCATGATCAATTGGTGATGACTGCTACGGGATAGAGAAGGTCCGTCTGCATGTTGTCTATTTGCGGTCTCTGCTATGTGGTGTAGAACAGGTGTACACAGGCAAGGGTGGTGATTCAAACTTTTAGAGAAGAGTTAGCATCTGTAAGATCCTTGAAAATTGGACTTCAATATGGAAAAGGTGGCAAAGTTCAGTTAAAGCAGAGGGAAATGGAGGAAGAAAGGCAAACGTTATAAAACAGCCTCAGGGTGAAGGTTAGCACTCTCTGGAACTAGAAAGTAGGTTGGGAGGGAAGCAGGGAGCAAGACAGACTGGAGAATTCAACAGGAGTCAATCACAGCTTCCATTTCATGTGTGCTGGGGAGCTGGAACCTAACCCCCTCGGCCAGTGTGCCCAGAGCTACTGTCCATAGAACAACGGTATCAGAATTACCTGAGATTCTTGTTAAGGCAACCAAATCCGAATATTTGCATATGGGGCTGAGATCATTTTTCACAAGCTCTCTAGGTTATTAAAAGTTGGGAGCCACGGTAGGAAACTATTACAGCATGAGACTAACACTTTTCAGGAAATGTTCATGTTGAGCAATTAACTCACGTTCACAAATATTTCCCACCTAGAAGTGGTCCAGGCTGACGTTCACTGTCAGCACCCGAATCCATAGCCTCTCAGCATCCCCGTCCCAGGCCGAGCTGCAGCAGCATTCCCAGCTCATTAACTTAAGTTAGTAAGAACCTTAGTGTAGCTGGCAAATTATAACACTAGAATTTCATTGTAATTGGAAATATGTATTCAGCTTAATTTGAGTGTTTTGGGGGAAACTGGAGCAAAAGGAGGAATCTCATCCTAGTCAGGAACATATTTTCAGCAGTGGTGATAAAAAGCTTTAGAAAGAGAATAATTCACTGCAGTCAAGATGATCCAGGTTACAGCTGGGTTTGCAAATCACCTACTTTCACTTGCAGACTTTTTCTGGTTTTTTATAGAAAGCACGGAAAAAAGAAAACCTATTTAATGAAACTCCCTAGTTCATTAAATGAACATTCCTGGTAGTTAGGTAGCCTACAACTAATTGAGATTAGTTCCCTATTTACATACTTTTCAGTAGACCTTATTTATTTTCTTTAAATGTAGGTTTATAAAATACAATCTGAGATTTTGGATAGAGAAAAGAAAAGAAAATCGTGGGAGTTGGGATTTAATTCCTCTATAAAAATTATTATTGTTATTTTTTATGTCTTGTAGAAAATATTTATTCTCTTCATAACACCTATTGACACTGGCTCATTTATTCACTCATTTATTCAAAGACTATTTATTGCCATATTGAAAGGTATTGGGGACAATATAGTGGGCAAGAAACAGACTGATCTCCTGCCCTCCTGGAACTCCAGGTCCAAGGGAGGGGAGCACTATTAATCAAATAACCAACCACATATGAGTCTAACTTCAACTGTAATACATGCTTGGAAGAGAAGTCACATTATGCCATGGGAATATTAAACAGGAGAAACAAAGCACATTTTTAGTGTTATGGAAAAATTCCCTAGGGAGTGACAGTTGATTTTTGAGTTGTGAACTAAGGGGAAATAATTATAAATTTGGGGTGTGGGAGTGGATTCTAGGTAAAGGGCACTTGATATTTGCAGGCCAGGAGGACAAGTTTAAGGAACAATAAATGTGGGCAGAGGAGGGGGAGCGCTTGTTGTACAAGCTGAGGATAAAGAGTTATGCAGGTGCTAGGCAACGCAAAGTCACGTTTTATTCAAGCATGTAATAAAATCAGTTAATGCTTATTAACCATATGCTATATGCCAGGTTCTGTGAGTTTATTTTAAATGAATGGCTGTAGGATACACTGCGGTGTTTCCCAGAACACCACCCGCTTCGGGACAGAGACATACATTCCCCCAGCCGCTGGGAGTGTTGCCTACAGACACACAGCCCAGTACCTCTAGGTGAAATTTCCTCTGACCAAAGCAGCTGCCTCCTTTAAAGTTATGCCCATTCTCTGTGGAAACCCTCATCCAAAGACTGGTTTATGCTGATGTACAAAGGCCTCCCTCTTTACTACTTTAAAGTGAAAACACATCTATGGAAAATAATGACGTTTTGTTTTATAAAATCTCTCCTTGAATGAGTGAAACACTTATTTTGACTGTTGAACTATCAGACTATACATAATCCAGAAATATAGAGTATTTAACGTCATATCAATATGTACGCTGCTCTGTCTCCACATACAAAGTGAAAATAGTGTACTATCAGTAAAATAATCAATTTAAATGTAATTGGTTAAGTCTGTTGGAAGAAAAGAGCAGATTTGTGGAGCTGGTTTTATTGATCAATAAACGGTAAATACTGTTGAACCTTCCTTCTTTACCTCTATTCCCCAACCTTCATGACATATCCTCTGGTTTCTCCCCAGACTTTTCTGATCATTCCTTCTCTGTCTCTTTTAAGGATTCTTCGTGTACCCACGTTCATGTGAAGTCATACAATTCAATTACTCTTTTCTCTATGACCGTTCTCATAATTTCACCCATTTTTATGATTTAGTTATCACATAATGATTTTGTAAGCTCTTTTAAAATCCCAAATTAAATCCCCAAGCTTAAAATCTGCATCATCAGATGTTTGCCATACCATACCAAAACTAGATGTAAAAATCTAAAGCAAAACAAAACAAAAACTTTCAACAAAAATCTCAGTTTTTTCCCCAAAGATCTTTCTTCCTCCATTGTTTCTATGTCAATTTTTGGATAGATTTATGAGTTTTCCCTCTTAAATATTTCTAAAACCAATCCACTGCTTTAGATTCCAGCCTCTACTTGGCAAAAGCAGGTTTTCTTTATCTCTTGCTTTTGCTTTTGCCTCTGACCTTATCTTCCTTAGTTCAACTTTCATCCTACTGCCATAGAAGTGATCCATGGAAAACTCAAATTCAGTGTGTCGTTTCCTGGCTAAGAAGCCTCCAATGCTTTCTTATTTTCTACAAACTAATTACAAAATCCTTAGGCTGGCACATAAATTTTTGAAGCTGTGGCCCCTGATTACCTTTCTAGGACTAGATCTTACCTTTATTAAAATGATTCATGGAGGACTTTGTATAGTATTTAGCAGTGCCCCCAAGTATTTTAAAACAAATGAATGAATGCTAGAAATGTACTAGATTATCATGTGTAATTGGTCAAAGAGAAACACAGGCAACAAAGGGAGGATGTGGAGTAAAGTTCATTGTCAACAGCTAAGCAGTAGTGTGGCTAACAAAACAGCTGATAGGGCAACCTGAATAATATGCTGTCCCAATGAGACAATTTGTACATTGATTGGTATCTGTCTTACTCTAGGACTATAGGCAAAAAAAAAAACCACAAAAAAACAAAAAAACAAAAAAAAAAAACCTTCTCAGAACAACTGGGCAAAATCTTTTGAAAATAATGTACTCCATAACATCATTCCTATTTTAGTGGTCATTTGTTGTCTTGAATTACAGACAACTTTTATGGCAATTAAATGAATGTTAAAGGCACTTTTAGAAGAAAAGTGTATTTGCTTTCACAATTTTTTACATAAAATTTCAAGAGCTTGGCTTTAAAATTCCTGCTATAATCAATCATTCATTAATTTTCCTAATCCTTGGTTAGGTGAGGTTTAAATGTAAGCATCAAGAAAAATTTCAGTTATATTATACATATTCAAGTAGAAGATTGGACCAAAAGGCAAGTGACTGATAACAATAGGTAACAGAATACTAGATCAATTAAAATTAGTTTTATTGATGCAATGTACCAAAGGTTTTCATTATGAAATTAGGATATGTGTGCATTTGCTCACTGTCCCAGAAAAGCATGCTGCTGAAGTAGGTGCATACGTGATATCTGAACATAGATCTACAGCTATAGCAGCAAATGTGAGAGTCAAAATCACAGCTATTCATATTTAACCTAAACGATACAGATGGTTGAGTCATTTATGTTTTAGCTTAAAAAACGTATTTATCTGAGCTTTCAGTTTTATTTCTCCTTTTGCATTTCAGAATTTAGACCACACAGCACAGAAGGAAAAACACAACCATGCCTTGGCATTACTCAAAGTATTTAATTAGTTAAAAGATAAACATTGTCATTTACTTTTTCAGCCCCGTAGGCAAAGTTTGCTTTATTTAAGGAAAAGAGAATGAATTGCTAAGCAATAAGTGGGTGATTCAGGGCTGCATAAATGCACCTCCTGGAGTATTCAAACCCTTATCCTTCATCAAGCTCAGGATTGAGAGTCAGAATTATACGGACCGTTTCCCCATCTTGCCACTTTGCCATCTGTCCTAAAGTAATGATTATTTTTCTACAACAATTGCATCGTGGAATCTTCATTAAGGAACAAACCACTACTTGGAACAATCAGGCTGGCACTGAGGCTGTTGGCCCAACAAAGCACAGTATTCACAAACCCCACATGCTCCACATATGTTGGCCCCATTGCAGACAGAACTAGAAGCCTACAGTTTTACCCTGACTTGAGAGCTGACTATTGAAGGCTAGTAAATTAAGCAAATCAAGTCAAACACCAATTTTAGGCAAGGAGCAAAAGTCAAGACCTTAAAATCTCCTTAATTGTGGGCAGCACCTGGAGAATTAGACACTTTCGCTGACTGGTGTGTTCATTGACCGCGGCTCCGTTTAAAGCTTCCTATTTGATTCTTACTCTTTTCCTTTATACTCTGCTGTCAGCAATTACAGATACCTGTTGAAATGGCTCACAATCACTGAAAGCAGTGAGAGATTTTATGTGTTTGACAATCTAATAATGTCATTCTGTACTAATTCTCCCTAAGGACTGATATAATTTTGAATGACATGTATGCTAGGTAAATATATCAGATCAGTGTTCTCTTTGTTCCTTTGTTCAATACTATGCAATCAATACCTGCGCTAGCATATAGGCTCATTATGAAGAGCCCTGAAAAGAAAGGGATGTTCAAGCAATTGGGAGATGGCTGTGCGTATGTATTGTCATGCGATAATAGAATCAAAATAGGTATCATCACGCTTATTGCTGTTTTATTTTCTGGTGTATTATTTACTTCTTTTGCTTACATTCTGCTTGCTTCTGTTTGGCTGTGATCAAAAGTAAGACATTGGCAAACATAAGTTACTTCTGATGCCTAAAATTTTCTATGAATTCTTTTACTTTAAAGACTTAAAATAGTTAATCATAAATTTTCCTGCTTCTAATTGCTAACAGAAATATTTGGGGTATTGTTGGCCAACTCAAGAGTAGAGAACACTAGGTCGGTATGGAAGCAATGGTGAGTTGACATACGTCACATTTGCTTGACTTTATCATTCAGACCCCCTTTTGTCTGTGCAAAAAGGTGGAGTGTTCTTCTAAATTAAATATAATATTCTAATAGACAGTATAAAGAATTAGGAGGAGAAGCTTTCCATAATGTATTTGTAGGAAAGCTGAAAATCAGCTTCTCTCTTTCAATGAACAGTAGTTAGGAATTTTATTTTACAAAAATAATCTACCAAATTATTACTTTATCAGTAACAGTTGTCCTTCCCAGAAATACTAAACTAACATCTCTAATAACCATGCTTTTCCAAGCTTAAATTAAAAATATTGTTAAGAAGGGTCCAAGATGGTGGTGTAGGAAGATCCTGAGTTTATCTCCGCCCATGAAACACTGAATCTACATCTACATACAGAGCAATTTCTCTTGGAGACTTGAGGGCTGATTGAACAGCTACTGCACATAAAATACTAATAGAAATGGGTGAGAAGGATGGAAAGACAGTATCCAGGGGATCCCCACCGCCAATACAGCGAATTGCAGTAGGGAGGGATATTGCTAAGGGGTCCAAGGGCAGACTCTCTTGCCCTGGAACACTGCAAAAAAGCAGAAGTTTAAAGGTCACCTAGATTATACGAGAAGGAAATCCATTTACTAACCTTAGAGCTTTTGCCAAACAAGCAGGGAACCACTGCTGAAGCTGTCTCTGGAGTCAGAGGTGCTGGTGAGCCACCACTGAGTCCGGCAGGGACTCCACCTGGACCATGTTGCTGTAGCCCCAGCTGCCTGCTAAAGCTCCCAGGCACAAGCAATCTACACAGGGGACACTCCCACACAAGACCAAACTTTCAAGATCAGAGGAGATAGCTGTTTTGCCTAATTCATTGAAACAAAAACTGAAAGTCAAATAAATTAAGGAGATAGAGGGATATGCTCCAGACAAAAGAAAAAAATGAATCCCCCTGGAGGAGGGGACCCAAAGAAAGGAAGATAAGTAATTTACTCGATAAAGAGCTCAAAGAAATGGTCATAAGGGTGCTCACCAATAGAATATTATTCTTTTAGAAAAAAAAATAAAATCTTGCCATTGGAGGCAATATAGATGGATCTAGAGAGTATTATACTTACTGAAATAAGTCAGAGAGAGAAAAGCAAATACCATAGGATTTCACGGATATGTGGTATCTAAAAAACACAGCAAAGCAACAAACAAAGCAAAAGAGAAACAGATTCATAGATACAGAAAGCAAACTGGTGGTTGCCAGAGAGAAGAGGGTGAGGGGACAGATGAAGTAGGTGAAGGTGACTAAGAAGTACAAACTTCCAGCTCCAAAATAAGTAAGTCAGGGGGTGTGAGGTACACACAGGGAGTATAGTCCATGGTACTGTAACAACTTGGTAGGGGGATGGATGGTGACTGGCTTTATTGCATTGATCATTTTATAATATACAAATATATCAAATCACTCTTCTGTACACCTGAAACTACTACAATATTGTATATTAATTATAACTCAATTAAAATATATTGTCAAAAGTAAGTGAAATAAAGTTTCATCATTAAGATTGCTATTAAAAACACAGAAAAAATGTGTTGTCAAGGAAATTAGAACCACTGAGCATTAGCAGCATGAAAGTAAAATGGTATATCTACTTTGGAAAACAGTATAGCAGTCTCTCAAAAAATTAAAAACAGAATTACGGTAGTATTCACTAATTCCACTTTGGGGCATGTACTCAAAAGAACAGAAAGCAGAGACTGTACCCATGTTCATAGTAGCATTAGTCACATGAGCCAAAATGCAGAAGCAACCTAAGCGTCCATCATCGGATGAATGGATGAACAAAATGTGACCTATCCATACAAAAGAATATTATGCAGCCCCAAAAAGGAAGGATAGCTTTTGCTGCATCTTATAGATTTTGTGTGGCTGTGTTTTCATTGTTGTTTGTTTCAAAGTTTAAGTCCGTGTCAATCACAGAATCACTATTGGGGAAAAAAAAAAGAGGAAGGAGATTCTGACAAGTGCTACAGCATGGATTAGCCTTGAAGACGTTATGCTAGGTGAGATAAACCAGTCACAAAAGGACAAATAATATATGATCCACTTATATGAGGTACCTAAAGTAATCCAATTCATAGAGACGGAAAACAGAATGCCAGGGACCAGAGGAAAGGGAAAAGGAGACATTGTTTAATAGGTAGAGAGTTTCAGATTTGTAAGATGAAGAGTTGTGGGGATGGATGGTGGCAATGGTTGCACAACAGTGTAAGTGTACTAGAAAGCACTGAGCTGTACACTCAAAAATGGTTAAAAGGGTAAATTTTGTTATGTATATTGTACCTACTACAATTTTAATAAATAAAATAACTTTTAAAAGAGTGAAATATTTAAAATAGCTGTTCTTTCTTTGTTGTGTCATTCAACAAATTCTTACTGAGTTTTTCCAAGGTGCCAGGACATTTTCTAGCTCCTGTGGTCCATCAGAGAATAAAACTTACAAACATCCCTGTTCTCATAAAACACACATTCTTTTAAGGGCCATCCTTTTAGACAAATGGAAACTATCTCCTGGAGTATGGGGGACACCCCCTTAAGCGCCAGGGCTCCTGCTCCAGTCCTGTATAATCCCTCTGTGTAAGTCACGATGCTGCCATCATGACAGTTTTTCTTCCTTATCAAGGACCTGTACGACTCAAATGTGATTGGTGAGTTCTCTGCCTGTATTATTATGTTTCATAGCTAAGGCGACATAATTAAAGATGTGCTCACCTTGCTTCCACTGGTTTACATTTCCCTTGCACTCCCTCTGTTCCACCTGCCTGACTTTTTCAGGGGTTCAATCAGCTACTGGAAGCTCTGTGGACATAGCCAAAATAAGAAATCAGCTTCCATGATGAGCGACTTCCATGTAAGTGCCCCTGCCTGATCAGCTAAAGCAGCAGGCAGCCTCAGATTCCTGAAAATGAAGAAATGGATTGCTATTAAAAATTAGAGAAACCAATCCATTTGAAAACATGAAAGTGAATGTGTTGTATACCTGAGGGAAAATCATCTGGAAATTCAGAACAAAATGTTAACAGTAGCAATTAATTTGTATTCTTTTTAATTATGTATATTTTCAATTTTGTCCATAATGAGCATTGCAAAATAAAAAATTGAAAGGAGAGAAAAAAAGCAGAAGAAAGAAAAATGAAAATGTCATTGTTTTTTATATTGCAAAATGCTAATATCCTGGTAAATATGGGTTGTTCGGGACTCACATCTCGGGCATTTTATGACCTTATTTCCAACTGAGAGAGTCCTTTTTGTAAAAACACTGTTCCCCATCAGAGTTAACAATGAACTTTATTTAATACCATCTGCAGATTTAATTAATGCATGTTTACTTTCTCTTTCAGGTGATTAATGTGAGAGATAGTAAATGTGAGGTCTCACTCCAATTTCTTCAGCATTCCACTTGATAGCTCCCCTTTCTTCATTAAGAATGATCATTACCTCTAACATTTTCTTTATCCCTCAGCTAGCTTTTAATTCATTGCTCTGTTTCAAAGGAATATTGACAGGGCCTCTCCGAGAGGCAATGAGACTGTTTAACATCTTTGTAATTACCTTACAATACCCTCTTAATCCGAGCTGTGTAACATAGGCAAAGACCAGGAGACAGACATTGCTCTGCATCTCTGCATTATTGCCTTGGAATGCCACACCAGCCTTTGAGCAGAGCTGTCCTTGGGACTGATGCTGAATATTCCAGAGAATCACAGTATCTACTAAACTGGGTTTTTGAGGCTAGCAATACATAATGGATATAAACTTCATTTTGATTGAGACTGCCTGTAGACATAAGGCTGTTGAGAATTAAAGCACTACTTAACAACTCGAATAGTGCTTTTAATTACTTGCATTGCTTTGTTTTCACTAGTGTAGGTAAGTAGATAGGTTTTTCAAGCATGAAGATAAATCAATCAACAATTCTATTAGATTCAGTCTTTTTGAACCAAAGAATAATTTCATGTTCCAAATGTTTTTTTAAAAAAAAATCAAAACTGTACGATAATTGTCATTGTCTTTCAGGCCAAATGCCACCAGAATATTTTTTATATTTTTAATTCCCACTGGGTATATCATACTCACCTTTTTTGGGGTTGTCTCTGCTGAACAGTCAAGGATGACAACTCACCTCCAACACTCTTCTAATTTCTAATGGGTTCCCCTCTCCTTTAGATAATCCCATTTACAGACCCTGAGGACACTGATGTCATTTGTTACACAAGCCCTGGCTGGCCCCTCTACCCAGACATATCTCTGTGTTCAAGATCTTTGCCCTTTTTTTTTCTTCAAATTTCAATGTAAACATGACTGTTTTGGTGTCTCATTCTCTTAAGACTTGGTTTTAGTGAAAACTCTCTAATCTGATGAACGCAAATGCTAATTCATTCATGAGACTCCACAGTACAGTGTCCTCCATCTTTGATAAAACCTAATCTAGGCTTCCTAGGGACAATTAATCAACTAGAAGAAATGTTTATTATGTGTGGCATGTCAGACACTATTTTCAGACTTTAGTCTTTATAGTTAGCTGGTTGTCAGCATCCCTTAATGCTTCGATACTCAATGACTCTCAGGTCCCTTCTAGACCTAGTGAATAATAATCTAAATTTTAAGAAGATTCTTATGGATTTACATGAACACAAAAATTTGATAAGCACACTTTGAGCCCCATCATAGTAATATTATATATTATTACCACATATAAATGATAAGAGCCAGTATTTTGCATGTTTCCATGTGCCAGTACTGTGATAACTCCTTTACATGTGTTATCTTATTTAATCATTACAATAAGTCTATGAGGCAGGTACTACTATTATTACAATTTAACAGATTAGGGGCAGAGCCTGATAGGCTTCATAGCTTGTTGCAAGCCACAGAGCTGTTATGTGGAGTAGTTGGGAACTAAACTCAACCCTGTTGGATGTCTGACCATGAGAACTCAATCTTCTTTTATATATACACATTTTGCTCATGGAAGTGGTAAATATACAACCCTAGTGGGTCATTACATCTAATACTGGTGGTGGTTACATCTTTAGGTGGAAATTACCAGGAACAGCATTTAACAATTCAAAATGGGTGAAAAAGGCTGAAAGTCTCATAAATCTAAGAGGGAATGATAAGCACGCATGAGCATCTCAGGTACATCCTTTTTCTCCAGGATCAGTTCAGCACCATTGTTAACTGTGCGAAACAGATATCTGGAGACTTGATTTTGCCATTTCCACTTCCTATGTTACCATCTTGGGGGATTTAAGAGCAAAGGTTCAGATATTAGAGATTTCCAAGTAAAGTGGTAAGTAATCCTACTTACTTTTTCCAAGAAATGATACAGGAAAATATTTGAATGGCTGGGGTAGGTAGGAATGGCAATTTTCCTACAAAGAGAAACTGGCAAAGCATATAGAAGTGACCATATGAAATGGATAATAGCCCCAGAGAGGGATTCCAATATTAGTTTACTCTTAAAATGGAAATTTCTCTTTTGATATAAAACCAATAAGATAGGCTCATTTAAATTATATAGAAGTGTTTAAAACAGAAATTGAACCCCTCCTATCTTGTCCTTTACAATCTCCCTTTGCAGAAACAACTGCTGTTTAGCCAGATGACTGGTCTTCAGAGGGCTACTCACTTCCATATCTATCTAACTCCTTACCTCCTTATCTAGCTATACTTCTAATTTTCTCAAACTGAGATTATATTAAGCACTGTGTTTTGTAGCGTGCACTCTTCTATTTCATAAATTGTGAACATATCTTGTGTCAGGATGCACAGATTTATGCCATTATTTTAATGGCTGGAGGTAATCCATTGTATGGATGATCCATTTAAAAAAAATTTCTATGGATAAATTTTTCTGTGTGTCATTTTATTTTGCAATTACTATGCTTCAAAAAGTATCCTGGGTCCGTATCATTGCATACTAATGTGCTAGTGTGAATATCTTTAAGGATAGCTTAATATATATTTAAGGATACATTTAAAGATAAACTTGATATACATTGCCAAATTATTCTTTTTTAAAAAGTGGCATCAATTGACACTTCCTTCAGCAATGTATGAGCCTTTGTATTGGCTACAATCAGACTTTTAAGAGTATACCAATGTGACAGCTGAAAAGTTGCATCTTATTGGTATTTTAATTTTCATTTATTTGACTGTCAGCGAAATGGAATGCTTTCATATAATTACTGACCATTTATATTTCAATTTCTGTATGTTTTTAATGTAATTATTTTGCCCATTTTACATATGAATATTGTTGCCTATTTTATTTTACATGCCTATTTTTGAATATTGTTGCTTATTTTACATTGAATATTGCTATTTGTAGGATTTATTTTACATCATGGGTGTTAATCGTTTTCCCTAAAATAAGTTATTGACTTTTTCCTAGCTTGTAATTTAATCATTTATTAAATATAAAATGCTTAATAAATTAAGTATTTTGTAAGTATCTCTTATACAAATGCTTTAAATTTTAGAAAATAAAATCTGTAAATTTTTTTTTATACTGTCTTAAAACCCAACATACCATATACCACAATCCATTTTCATTCCTGGAAAAATATCATACATGTGTTTATCAACCCAAAATCATATCTTAATACATTAAAGCCCAATGGCTTTAATGACGCAGCTGAAAAAGTTTTTATTTATTTAAGTCCGTCCATTCTATACTGATTTTAGGTCACATTAATAATGATGACTTTCTAAATTATTTTTATTGGAAGTCATTTGGAAATGGAAGTCTACTCATCATAATCTTATTAAGACCTCAGAGTATAAAGTAAGTAAATAAATGCACTGTATTCACAGATTGCTAATCTGGAGTTCACACTTACTGTTCTGCTCTTTGAAGTCTAGTAACTGTGATGAATCACTTCTAAAGACAGTTATTCTTTAAAACAAACTCTGAGATTCAGTAAGATTCCATGTAGCTCTTGTGAGAAGAAAAGAGAAATTGTGCCAGGCAAATCAGCTAAATCAACCACGGAAATTAGTGGAACGGCAGATACTATAGTCCTGTTGTCTTGCTTATCCATAAAGAGAACACAGTCCAAGGATAAGCTAGATTCAGGGCATCTTTAAATATCTGCATTCGAAGAGATCTCAGTTGTTATCTATACCCCAAATCTCTTGCTAGACATAATTATTTAAATTACCTAAACTTAGACAACTCTATCAGAAATGTAGCTTCTGGAAGCAACAATCGGAGATAAGAAAGTGTTCCAAGGGAGTAGAAATGGCAGTTTCTGGAGAGGGTATGTTAATAAAAATGAAATTTTACACAGTTTTAAAAAAAAGATTATCTCCCCTGAAGTGCTGGAGCATAGAAGAGACACACAGTGTCCTTTTGAGGATAGGGACAATGGCAGAACAGAGAGTGGAGAGGGGATACTGTATGCTTCATCTGTGCAGGACAGGTCGGCTTAGAATAACATAACAACAATCCCCACTGGAAGCAAAACTTAAGACCTGTCAACTGCCTACTCCCTTGAAATGACCCTCAGAATAACATTTTGATCAAGAAAAGCAAAGTTTATTAAAGTTATTTCAGAAAGGGTGAGTAATATCTTGACAGGATCTCAGAAGAGGGAGATCAGATAAAATTATAGGGCTTTGATTTTGTTTCAGTAGTTTAATTCAGATTTAATTAAACTTTTATTTGATAAGCTAGCTGTTTGCTCAGGTGAGAAAATTATTTGCCTGGACAAATAGGTTTTTAGGAATTTTCTGAAATTATTTGTCATTTTACAGCATTATTTCCCTGGAAAAGTTTTTCTCCAGGGAAATAATGCTTAAGTCAAATTGACACAGGGGATCTCATGTCCAAATCCTGATAACTAAACTCTGGAGTTTGGTCTCAATTTTGACTTCTGAAGAGATTACCTGAGAACAAGTCCTTTCTGCTTTCTGTCTCCTTGACAGTTATATCACAGTCATCCTATTCTTCAATGAGATTCTTGTTAATTGCTATAGGATAATTTCAGGGATCTGCCAGTCCCTTAAAATACCTTGCATTATGCTTGAAGATGTCAACATTTCCAATTAGAAAGGCTTAAAATAACAATGGTTGGATGAGTTAGGGCATTGGCTGAAATTCCTTAAAATGAATGGGTGATCAGCTCATCAATCAGCAAGTTAAAAGATATTCAGTAAATGCCTTTTCGGTTTTGAAAGGATGAAGAGATAAGAAGAGAGGCAGAAGCACTTTAGCATCTAAAAAGTGGAAGGGAAGAGGAGATAGAAATTCAAAGTAGAAGCAAAAGATGGAGATAGAACAAATGAAGACTAGAGTGTTAAGTATTTGGGGTTAGCTATTACAGGCAATCCCAATTCTGCTTCCTGGGTAATGTGAAGAATTACATTCATACATGTATAATCTAATTATTTAAAATACAAGTTTAATTACTGTTAGCAACCTTCCAAAAATAAAATAAATCCTCAAACCTGTCATTTTTTTAGAGATCATTTAAAATGATTGAGTCAAATTCTACCTAACGGTTCATTGGACAAATCAGTCAAGATACTATATAAAATACTGATACATTTTTAGGAAGTGGGCACAAAGCAGTTTCAGGGTATTTGATCCAATTCTGAACTCAGATATAAAATGTCTACTACTATTGTGAAGGAAAAACTGGGCTGGTCTGACAAGATAACTCATAAGTCTAGGAATGTGAAGGAGAGGCTGGGCTGTGCTAACAAGTCTAAGTATTGGAATACTGATCTGAGTTCTGCTGGACTAACTTGTAAATCTAGGTTAATTAGTGTTGGTTTGCTGTTCATGTTTTTTGCTAGCCAGCTGGATTTTCAAAGATACATATCTGGCTTTGGAATGTTGGTTTGCTGCCTCCCTGCCTCCACTTTTGTGATGATGATGCTGCTAAAGCTGTTCCATGCCTATTGGCCGAATACCCCAAGCTTGTACTTTACCCTATAAAACCTCACGTGCACATCTTGAAGGTGCTCAGAGCTTCGGAGCAGAAGCCCCTCTGAGCCCCAGCTGGCGTAATACATCTGAGTACTCCAACCCTCCGAGTGGTGCTTGTTTCTTGACTGGCCTGTCGTTTCTGTAACACTATATGTAACATCTTTTGTAATATCCTGCTTGACTTTTATTAATATATGAAAAGACATTAAAATACGCCCTGTATTGAGTCACAGCTATAAGATGTTAATACCATGTAACTGTATTTGTCAAAAGTATAATGCCACAAATATGCTGTTTGGGTGTGATTTTTTTCAGCACTTGTTTTTCCCTCCTAGTATTATTTGTCTGACAAGTGGTCTCCTAAGAATACAGAATGATAGTTTCTCAGTAACTAAGCTACAAACATTTCTTCCTGGACTAGCAATGAAAGTAAACAAGTCACAGTTTTCACATCAACAGATTTGAAGAATGGCAGCCAAAACTGTATCTATTATATGTAAAGTTATCTTAAGTATTGTTTTCACTATGTATAATTAAGGCAGGATAACTCATATGTCTTGAAGTATTTACAAATAAATATTTCAAATGATTATTCAAAACACAGCTTTGTTAATTCAATTTGTTAAGTATTACATATATACACTAATGATTTTGGGATACTAGGTAAAAACCATTTTTCCCAGCATAGGTACACCCTTCTGATATATTAAATTCACATGGAAACTTTCTGTTCATAGACATGAAAAGAATAAGAAAGTCGAATATTCTTATTTACAATAATGGTTATTGACTTTGACATCAACACCCATTATTTCATGGTTTTTAAAAAGCTATACCTAGAGTAAGCAAAATTGTCGTTATAATTTTAACTTTCAAGATAAGAATTCTAAAGCCTAGGATTATTCTGAAAATTAAAGCAATGGATTTATCCTCTTTTTTTATTAAAGAAGCACATACCAGCCAAATTAGCAATTATTAGGTACATCTCTTCCCATAATCATTATTTTCCTTCCATTTTATACTCTTGCCTAGAAAACAATCACATATTCAGTAGTCTTTACATAATAGTTTGGCTTACAAATAATTAGAATATGCAAATACATGCTTTTTTCAAAAAATGAAATAATAAAAATTTAAATTATTAAGAGAGATAGTTGCATTGCTTCACTACTAGGACCTAAAAATTATACCAACACATACTTTCAACAGATCATTCCTTGCGTTTTTTGTTTGTTTGTTTTTTTTTGTTTTTTTCTGCTCCATTCTTTGATCAAACTCTAGTCTTTTTAATAGGAGGTTAAAAACAAGTCTCCTGTTTGGGATTTCTGGCTAAGGTAAACTGAGAACAAGATATGCCAAAGAACCCTCACTTTCTAAAGCAATCAGAGAAACCAGCCCTCTTTCTATCTCAAGACTACAGAAAGGAAGGCTGAGAAACATCAGGAGGAAGAATGCACAGGGAAATTTCTTTGTGAAGATCGTCAAAGGGTTGTCTTTTTCTCCCAGCCCATCTGTTCAGAGAAAGGAGACGTCTTTGCCTCCCTCCATCAGTTGGATGAAACTCCAGTGATCTGCTTGGAGCCCCGCCCCGCCCCGCCCCGCCCCGCCTCCTCTGGCTCCTCCTTCCCGGCCTCCATTGCGCGGCGCCCCGCGGCAGCAAGGTGGCAGCGCCATCGCGGGACCGCGAGAGCGGGCGCAGCTGTCAGGGTCCACAGCGGAGGCCGACCTCCTGGGCCGCTTCACGTGGGCCGTGTGCTTAGAGGTGCACGAGAAGCCGGTGCAGGGGCCCGGCGGGCAGGGCTTCTGCTCTGCATGCCTGCAGGAATGTCGGAAGCCGAAGTAGCTGCCTGTGGAGTGTGTCGCAGCTCGCTGGCACCTGGCTTCTGAGCTCCGGAGCTCCCGCGGCCGGCTAAGACCACAGAGACTTCTTGCCATGGCTGCTGTAAAAATTTCTTTACTAAAAAATAAAAAGAGAGAGAGAGACCTTTGGAGGACTTGACATATGTCCCTCGAAGTTGGGCGGCCACAGGGACTGTGTATGCCTTGTATGTAAACAACTGAAAGTCAGAGCCTGGCTGGTGCTGCCTCTGTAGAAAGAGAAACAGAAGTCGGCCGCAGGAACAAGCCTCTCTTCTACCAAGGGCGGTCAGAGGTGCTTGTTTTTCGAGAGCCAGCTGCGGCCCCTGCAGAACTGAGCCAGAAGTGAGTTATCTTAAAAGGAACCCCATATGCAAGGCCTAAATGGATGGCCGAAGTCAGCTCGATAGAGAGGCTTTTTGCAGTAGAAGCTAGGAGCTGAGGAAGGAGTCCGCTGGAGGAAGGTGTCCCCCATCTTGAGAAAGTCGGCTGTGGCTATGGGAGGTCGCAGGTAGGTGGATCTTCAAAGTCACAAAATTACTTCACGAGAAAAACAGCAATTGCGCCTCTCACAGACAGAGAACTCCAAAGACAGATTTAGAGAGCACCATTCAAGTTAGAATTGGTCAACCCTGTGGAGTTATAAGACAGGGAACCAGCTAGTGGAAAAGATGATACAGATAAACAGTGAGGCAGCCATTCACGGTCCTTCCCCTGCAGGCTTCCAAGGCCTCCAGACCTGACGTGTGAGGGAGGAGCAAATGAGAGGGTGAAATTTTTGCTTAGATTAAACTAATATTTTTATACCCTGAAAAATGAAGTTATTAATTAATTCCTGAGAAGGTCTAGAAAATCTAAGGCATCTGAGAGGTAACATGCAGAAAAGAGGAAAAGGATTTGACAAAAGTTTTTTGAAAATAGTAATGGGAAAAAAATAAATCCATTTTCTAATGTGCATTTCTTTTCACTGATTCATTGGTAAATTTGTTTAGCATTTTTCACTATTCACATTTATGCGGTATTTCACAGCTTCTAAAATGATGTTATGGAATTATCACATTTGATCATCACCAAAATCTGCAGATGCCAAAATAGATATCATTGCTCTCCTGTCTGAGGTGGAGACTGGGTCTCAAAAACTGTCAGTTGTCTTTCCCAAAGCTGAATTACTAGTATGAGAAAGGCGGAACTCTACATTAGCACTCTTTCCTCTGCTCTTTGCTGTCAAATGGAATCTGCCAGAAAGAGGTATATTTGGGATTCACTCATGACTGCTAACTACACTATTCTCCTGTTTTTATATTTATTTTTAAATTTATTTCCTTTTAAGCTAAATTCATCACTGCTGGCTCGAATATTTAAGTAGAAAATTAGGAGAGTTACCTTACTGTGCACATAAAACTGGTGACAAGATCTTAACTGATTTTTTAAAATCATTATTAAATGTTTAATGTATGTAGGCTAAACTGTACACAATCATGTATGCAATTTGCTGTGTTTGACGTGTGTGTACACCCAAGGAATCATCACCACGATGAAAATAATTAACATATCAATCAACCTCAGAAGTCTCCCAGTGACCCATCCCTCCCTCCTACCCATCCTGATCTCTCTAGGCAACCAGTAATCTACTTTCAGTCCATATAAATTAATTTGCATCTTATATAAATTGTATAGTATATAGTCCTTTTTTTTCTGTTTCCTTACACATGGCATAATTCAGGGAAGGTTCACTTACAATTTTGTATTTATCAGTAGTATGTTCCTTTGTATTGCTGAGTAATATTTCCTTATATGGATATACCACATATTGCTTATCTATTCATCTGCTGATGAGTATTTGGATTATATCTAGTCTGGGGTTTTTACAAATAGTGCTTCTATAAACATTTTTGTACAAGTCTTTGCATAAATATATACTTTAATTTTATTTGATAAATGCTTAGGAATGGAATGGCTAGATAGTATGGCAGGTGTATTTTTTTCCTAGAAAATTCCAAAGTGGTTGTACTACCTTGCATTGCCAATAGCAGTACATGAGAGTTGCAGTCCCTCCATATCCTTGCCAGAACTTGATATGGCCAATCTTTTTCATTTCAATCATTCTAATAGGTTTCCAGGAGTATTATAGAGTTGTTTTAAAATGAATTTCTCTAATAACTAATCATATTGAACTTTGCTCTCCATGTATCTTCTTTACTGAAGTGTCTGTTCAAATTTTTTGCCCATATTGTTAGGTTTTTGTTTTGTTTTATTTTCTTATTAGTGAGTTTAACAGCTCTGTATTCTGGATTTACTTCCATTATCAAATTTATAACTTGAAAATATTTTCTTCTATATTTTGCTTGTCACTGGATTCTCTTAATAATATTTTTCAAAGAGCAGAAGTCTTTAATTTTGGATGAAGTACAGTTCAGCATTTTTTCCTTTTATAGATTGTGTTTTCTTACTCCTAAGTATTATCTTAGTGTCAATTAAGAAATCTTTGCCTAACTCAGGTCACAAAGATTTTTCTTTGTTTTCTTCTAGAAGTTTCATTGTTTTAGATTTCACACTTATTAAATTTTTGATTAATTTTTATAAAATATGTGAGCTATGGATTGAAGTTCTTTTTTTTCTTCTTCTTCATCTTATTGTCTTCTTCATATAGAGCTATATTTGTTGTCTCAGTATTTAAAAAAAATCCTTTCTCCACTGAATTATCTCTGCACCTTGTCAAAAATAAGTCATCAAAATATATATGGATTTATTTCTGGATTCCCTGCTCTGTTTCATTGATGTGTTTTTGTCCTGACACCAACAGCACACTCCCAAAATTATTGTCATTTATGAATAAGTCTTAAAATCAGATAGTGTTAGTCCTTCAACTTTTTGTTCTTCTTCAAAGATGTTTTGTCCTTTGAATTTCCATAAAAATAATAGAATCCACTTGTAAATTTCTACAAAAATTCTTCCTTGGATTTTGTTTGGTATTGCTCTGAATCTGTAGAAATCCTTGGAGAGAATTAACATCTTAACAATATGGAGGCTTTAGACTAAAAAAAAAGACCAGTATTTTAGATCTTTTAAAAATTTGTCCCAGCAATGTTTTGTAGATTTAAATGTGCATACAGACCTTGCATTTTTTTTAAAATTTATTCTTATCTGGCTAAGAGACTACATAAAAGTGAAAACAAGTTTTCTGAAACATAAGAACTATAGGCTTTATTTTGTAGTAAAAGCGGGGAAGCACACTTCAGCACACATACCGACAGTTGTATATAAAATAAGGCAATAGAGCCTCCTGAAAAATGATTGTGATTCATGTTGTTAGAGTTGCTAAGAGTAGAAATGAAAGGTGGTGGCAGGCGTATGGTTGGAATGAGCTTTCTTTAGAAGGAGATTTAGGATGAGAATGATGGTCAAAAGAGAATGAAGTTTAGGAATCTTGTGCAAATAATTGTTCACTTTTTTAGTGACGAAGTTTAAATTTTTATTTTTAAGCTGGTCTAAAATGGCTATTCATGTCTCCTTGACAAGGTCAGATGGATATACCACTTATTTCAGTATCAGAGAGTTTAACTGATCAGATGAAATAACTATTTTACTCTAATGCTGATTAACACCAGGTCAGGTTCTGTTCGATATCAGTGAAATTCCAATGTCTGGCAACCTTTACAAATTGAAAAGCTAATAATCCGTGATGGATGGTACAGGCACTGACCTCCCTAGAGTCAAAGGCTACATGACTGTAGAGTCTCCTATGACACCTCTAAGCTCTATGTACAATTAAATAATAATGTTAAATGAGAGTTCTCTTGACTTTAACAAAGGAGACCCTTTGAGTTTATGCCCTAAGTGGAATTTCCTTCTCTCTTGCACAATCTTGAATCATTCTGGGCTGTGGAGAAGATATTGGCTCTTGTAATGCCTTGCAACTATGTCAAGTCCTTGAGTGGCAGTTGACAGTTCTGAAAGGCTATGGCCTTAGAGGCTGATGAGTCTCCTATCCATCCTGAGTTCCAAACAGAGAGAGTTATTTTTAACTCCATTATCAGTGCATATGACTGTCCTTACTGGGCAAGTGGGCCAAACTGATGTGGTATTTTCTGTTGCTGAGGTGAGAGAGATGGGAGGGGCAGCCAGTAGTTTCACATGATCCTTTAGAGTAGTAGACAACCTTGAAAAAAAGAATGACAACCCAAATAAAATAAATAAAATAAAACAGCCATTTTAGTGAACTATTCAGGAATAGCAAATGTTTATCATTGAAGCAAATAAAAAGTTACAAGGACTTTCTAGTGTGATTTTTGTATCTAAACTGATAATTCAAGTGTTGATGAGATGATGGTGACCCTACAAAGGCCAATTAAAAAAAAAAATTTCATGACGTTCATTCCATAGAGTGTTTTTTAAAGACACGTTTAATCCTCCTAACATTTTTATCTCCATGGAGAACTTCATTCAACTCACACATTATCCCACTCTTCATAAATCACTCAGCTACAGACTTCAAACTTCAGTTCAGTCAATTCAACACTTACTGAGCCAGCACGTGCGAAGCATTAAATTAGGGCTGGAGGGGATTCCAAGACAAATAGAACATAGCCTTCACCCTCTAGGGGATCACAGTCTAATAGGGAGGAGAGACACAACTATCAATAATTTTAAAACAAGGGAATCTCTGACAAGTGTTCCTACTTCTCTGTTGTGGAAAGAGAGATGAATCCTTGCTATGTGCAAGGATGTAGAAACAGCACTTTTCTTTTACTCATGACTTCTGTAACCTCTTCATAAGTCTGTGTTTGCTTACCATGTTATGACATATCATCAAATAGAATACTTGTAGTTGCAAGTACAATAATAATTAACTAGCATTGGCTTAGTGAGAAAAATAAATTTTATGCACACACTATGTAATGCGGAAGTAGGTGATTCTAAGTGAGATACAGTTACGTAGTATTATTAAGGATTTGGGCTCTTTTTTAACTCTCCACTCTGCCATCTTCAGGAGTGATTTTTCATCATTTCACTTGTTACTCCGTGATTGCAAGAGGGCTGCCTCAGCTGTAAGCATCACTTGCTGTATAACCCACCCAAAGTAAGAGGAAAAGGCAAGATTTGTCACTACTTCTTCATATCAGGGAGAAAAGTCCTGTCCAGTAGCAACTCAGGACGATTTTTCTTACAACATATTTGCCAGCACTGGGTCATGTTAACTTCTTGGGAAAGGAGTAACACTCAGCTTAATTGTCCTTGATCAGTCATATTCCATTTCCTGAGTCTGGGCTGGGGAGGAGTCTGCTTTCCCTGAGCATGTCACTGCTCAAATAAAACTAAGAATATATACACCAAAAAGGAGAGGGGCAGAAAGTTGGTAACCAACAGCATCTGCCAGAACACATCCATGTAACTAAGCGCTCATAACTTATACCGTCACTAACTGAAATGACAACACCATCACCAAATCTAAAATAATTCTTCCCGATAAAGAAATCATGGTGAAGGCAAGGTGCAGTAGTGGAGGATAAGGAATATCCTCATAGCTCAGTGATGGGGTTTTGGAGTGTGACATTATGGGACAAGGACCTACATATGTGAGTCTCAAGCCACATTTCCATTGCCTGAGCAGCTTTTAAAAATATCAGTGCCCATTTTGGATACCTCCTTTGAGTAGAATTATTTGTCCTTCTGTGACTGGCTTATTTCACTTAACTTCATGTTCTCAAGCTTCATCCATGTTGCAGCATGTGACCGGATGTCTTTTCTTTTAATTCTGAATAATAGTTTATGTATAAACCACAATTTCTAATGGATTAGAGTTCCAGTCATGCAAGATGTAAAAGGTCTAGAAATCTGCTATCCAATGATGCACATATAGTTTACAGTACTGTATTGTACACTTCAAAATTTGTTAAGAAGGTAGATTTCATGCTATATGTTCTTTACCAAAATACAAAAAATATGTATCGAAGCCCAGATCACTAAGAGATACAGACTTTCAGATTGAATTGATCTGGGCTGGAGCCTGGGGATTTCTGGTTTTAGTTTTTGTTGGCTGGTTGATTGGTTGATTGGTTTTATATTTCCTGTTGCAGTTCTAAATTGTAACTGATCAAGACAGTCTTAACATTCCCCTCAGCTTGATTAAACTTTAAACAACTTTCTTCCTGATCATAGGCAATTGTCCTCCCTTTTCTTAAAGCATTTAGTTTAGAAAACTTGTGATTGCACATTTTCTTCGCTGCTCCTTTAAAATGTACATAATACTGTTCCCAGCCTTTTTGCCAGTTGTACAACCCAGAAAATGACTTTCTCAAGGACTTGCCAGCCTCCTCTCTGAAATTTAAACATTCAAGGAGATAGCACCCCCATCTCCCAGTTTCTGTGGGAGAGTAAGGACCTAACTTGCATGGATGAGCCCCAGTCAGCAAACAGAGATGGCCTGAGCACAGGAAAAAGCCTTTGTAAACTCAGGAATAACTCAATCTGCTCCTTACATCACACTGATCAACATCCCTTCTAACGTTCTCCAGTGCTTTTTCATTGGCTTCCGCAGTGCATAAAGACCCTTCTGCCTTTTGTCTCAGCATAGTTGGGTATCCAGACTTGATCTGTGCTCTCTCTCCTACTGCTGGCATAGTATAGAAATAAGATTAACTTGTGTGCTCATCTTGACCAGTGTGATTTATTATCTTTCACATAAGCACAGTTGAGAATTTCCAAGTGGCTTTAGAAGCGCTACCGTCAGTCAGTGTACTGAGCCTCAGTAGATCTTCATCTCCCCGTGTGTAAACTGCACCTTCCTCAAAGATGGCTGTGAGGATCAGCTGAGATAGTCACGCTCCCTGACTGGAGGTGGGCACTGGAGTTGCTGGTTCCTTTCTTTCCCTCAGGGACAGTATATGCATAGATAACGTTCAGACAAGCTAACTTCCACAGGCTTCAGTTTATTTATTATAGGTCAACTATGTTACATTTCTCTACCTGTCAATACAACCATACAGAAACTCATTCCACGTCCTAGTCATTAATAAGATTTTAAGACTACAGTGTAGCTTAAAGAGCTGGGATTGAGAGTTAATTGATTTTTCATCTTGAGGGCCATGAGAAGTGACTATAATCTGGGGTTAACCACTAAAGCTAACAAAATAATATTTATGTAGGTTGATTATCTTTTTTGTTGTGTCTAACTTACCTCTCTTTATCAAAATGTGGAATCAAATTCCTTCTATGGACATCTACTCCACTTTGCTTGCTTCCCATCATGCTACTAATACTAGGCTCTCTTTTTTAATTTTCTTCTTTACATTTCTTCTTACATTTAACTTTAAATGTATTTTTGTTTGCACCTAGTCATTAAGCCTCACACTTTCTCAGTGAGTACAGTAGGTCTTGTAAACTCCCTTTAAAAATAAATAAGCTAAGGGAGGGGTGTTTTTTAATAGCCCAAGTAGGCAGCAATTGGAAAACTGGATGAAATTCCCATTATGAAATTCTGAATTCAGTGTATTTTCTATTTTGCTGTGTGAACATATTCTAAAATATATACTGGATTCACCTTTATAGTTCAAGTTTTTATTAAAATATCAGGTAAAATATTAATATCTTGACCCTCAGAGCTGATTCACTCCTCTTCCTTAAACCAACTGCTGAACTGAAACGGTTGATACTATTTTCAGATAAGCCTTTTATTCAAAAATGAACATGGGGTAAATTTTTTTATGATGAGGTAAGGAACTATTTCTCCACCTAATTCAAAACAAGTATTTAATCATCAGATATTTGCTGGATGTCACTTGGTGCCCAGCACTATAATTATTGGCTGGGGAGATACTGGTGAGTAAAGGAAATAGTCTCTGCTCTAGCTGACACCACAGTTTAGTGCGGGTAGTTGAGCATTAATGAAATAAGCTCAGTAATAGACACGAATTACAAACAAAGGAAAGTGCCCTGCAGGAAAAAAAGAGCCTCACATGCACTTATAACTAGATACCTGGCTTTGACTGAAGATCAGGCAAGAACACCCTTGAGGAAGTGACAGGCGAAGAGACAGTGATTAAAGAAGTTAACCAGGTAGGAGTAATTCAGCTTTAATTCAAACCAAAGTGACTAAACCAGGACCTCTGCAGTTTAAAAAAAATATCCCTGGAAAGTGATGCAGTTTGGCCTCAGCCACAATCGGATCTTTGTAATCACATATAGTATGAGAGACCACAGTTACAAGGATAAGAAGTAAAATGTGGTTCAAGTGGCAGATACAATCTTAGAATGTTGCTTACAGTCAAAACCTTTACGTTAATATGCTTGTTTCCTTCTGATAAAGTCTCCCGGGTCTGCAAGCTAAGCTTGGTGCTCCGTGCCTCCAGCCCTGGTCTGGCTCACATTCCCTGTTGGCTCCCAAAAGAGCAGAAACTACCATTATCAATCATTTGTGTTGTCATTACTGTGTGATGACAGCTACTACCTCATAAGCATGCAGTAAAGTTGAAAATATTGTTAGTCTTAACATTTCATCAGTGTTTTTAATGTGCCATTGTCAAGTAGTAGAAAAAGCAACGTTAAAACGGGAAAGCCTGGAAAAGACCCAGACTTGACCTTGGGGATTTAATACTAATGAGACTTTTGTTTCCCATCTGTGACTGAATCATTCTGTGATCCTGAGAAAGTCATTTATTCTCTAAATATCCCCCCTGATAGTAACAGGAGGGGGTTCTTATTTTCCTCTTGCTATGGCTTTTAAGGGTAGAATAACTCAACCTTGAATGCGCTGAGCAAGAAAATTTTCTTTCTCTACTTTGTTCTTTCTAATTTTTACTTTTTAAAAAATTAATGAAGTGTTTCCTTCACTGGTTTCATGAAATCTTACTAAGAATTTGAGGCTACTGCTTATTTTGTAGCAATCTTTAGAAAAATAAGATCATAGATGTGAGAACTTGAGCTCTATAAAAATAAAATCAATATCAAAATAATTTTTGAGCACTCCTGGAACAGATCTTCTGTTAGTAAGTAATAAACATGGATTACCTCATTTAACTTTCAAGACAACTGTATGAAGTAGGTATTATTACTATCCCCACTTTAAAGATGAAAAAAGCTAAGGATTAAAGAGACTAAATCTCAAGGTGGTATATTCAATAAGTATTAGAACTGGTATTTTACTTTGAGTCTGGGTTCTGAATTGTCTCCTTACCTAGCACAACTTGTGTAACTCTTTATCTACAGTTGCATTATTAAAAAAAGAATTAGCATGCTGAATTGGAGGGCATATTCTCAGGGTACTCTTATTTTCTGTTTGTAAACTCAAATGTTTACATCAGGAAGCTTCCCAGGTAGCATCCTTCAGGTATCAGTGAGGTCATTCAAGTAACAAGTCAATACATCTGTTGCATAGTTTTTTCCTCCAGGCCCACCCTCTTAGAGAGCATCTCCAGGTTCTTCACCACTCTTCATACCACTATTGGATGCTGACATGTTTCACTTTCTCCCCAGAAATTCAATCCAGCAACCTCTAGATATGAAAACATGAATCAACCAGAAAGAAATTAATGAATAGTGCCATCCTTCCTACCACTTCTTTGTTGTGAAAACCAAAGAGAGTTTCTAGGGAGGAATAAAAATAGACCAAAGTCTACACCTACCTCCCAGGCTTTGTAACAAATTTCCTCAACGGTGTTAGAAACCATAGTTTCAGCTTGCTAAGGGAAACATTAATAAACTCCCGAGAATGTTCTGAAGATTAGGATCATTCTCGTCTCTTTTTTGTCTTTTAAAGACTGCTTTCCATGTTTTCCTGTAAGTTTGGAAGTTGCAAAACTTTGTTTCTGAGTCTGAACATTCAAACCCAAAATTGTTTGAAGTACGGAGGATGAGAAAACATTTTTCTATTTTGACCTTAAATAAGTTATTCCTGTATGGCTAGACTTTCAGATTCTGTAGTGACAAAATAAGACTCTGTTCACCAAATCTTTTCAGTTGATGTGAAAATAGAGAATAGAAGCTACCATTCAGCTAATTGAGGTAAAAGGTGATGAGGTCTGGGGAGATATTCTAATGATACCAACTCAGTAATGCAAACCAATAAAAATGTTTTAAAGATTAACATGTTAAATGTGTTACTCTTTCACTACCAAACTTCCTAGGTGAGCCTATTATGAGCGGGAAACACTGCTCATATAACTTCTCTGTCCTCTGATTTCTCTAAGGGTATTGGTGCTTACTGTGCATTGTCTTCTACTGTTAAGCAAAGTAGTTAACCTGTCTGAGCTTCATTTGCCCATCTGTAACATAATGGAAAATAACACTGACTTACTGTTAAAGCATTAAATAAAACAATCATACAGAGATGGGCGCCCTCTCCCTATATTTCTTTGTATCTTCTGCAATGCCTAAAATACAGATATTTACTAAGCATTTTTTTCTGAAGATTATCAAGTCTTCATTTCTGATCATTCATTGCTGGTGTTGTCCCAGAGCAATAATACATAATCGGCACATTTTCCATTTTCATAATAACAATAACACTGTTGCCACCCAATAGTTTCAATTTATAAGGTCCATGCACGTGATTTTATGATTTTATGGCCTTCTATCCAAGCTACTTTGTAAAGCCATTAACTGGAGAGTTGGTCTTTGAGACTTCCTCCTCTGGATTTACTGGCTTGTGAATCACCTCCAGGTACTCCACTCACTTTTCCCTGTTCCTCCAAAGGCCTAATCTGCTCCACTCAAAAAGGGCCTTGATTTCAACTAGCTCTAATCTCATTTTGTTAGGGTTCTTCTGAACTTTTAGACTGAAAGGGATTCATCATTCATTCAACAGATACTTGTAGTGCCTGCCATGTACTGTTGCTAAATGTTGAAAAATTATACATGACGCAGGTTGTGTGGGAAAAAAATTTTTTTTGAATTATGGCTATCCCAGTATCAATCAACTCATAGCGAATAAATCCACTTCAATACCCTTACGAGTGGCTGATTTTATAAAGATTAAAATAATAATGAATCGATCCCAAAGGGCTGTAAGAAAGAAGTTTCTCAATTCTTTAGGTGCTGAGATTTAAAGCAAGTGACAGAGACTGGAGAGGATGACAGTTTTTCTTATTGCTGCACACAGGAGCAAAGACATATCTGAATGTGAGTCACCTTCTTCGGCAAGCTTTTGTTTCAGGGCTAATTTCATGTGTTGTCCTAGAAAAGAACAAAGAGAATTAACCCTACAAATTTCTCCATCTAAGACTAATGTGTTAATGGACATACACAAACATTTTGTAAGAAAACATCACAGAAGTGCTCAAATTTATATGAAAATTACATGGATATGTTTGCTTCTAATTTTGATCAAGGGGAAGTACGCAGTGTTAGAAGAATGAGATAAATAAAAGGAAGTCAGTGCCAAGTTTGCTGCTGTTTCCCCTTTTAGGATGAATAAGTTTCATTTTTCCCTTCTAATATTCTGATTTATCTTGGGGGAAAAAGACTTTCAATCACATTCCATATTGTATGTTCTGGAAGATCTTACATCTTATTAATTTTGTTGCCATTCCTTCACAAATACAGAAGAAACTTCTTTTACTGGGTATATAGCAGAGGTCAAAAAAAAAATTCCCTTGACCTTTTCATTGTCTGTTCAAGGAAGAGTAAGAAATAAAACTGGATAAGATGTTTTCTTGAGAGCCAAAGAAAGAGATTGTCATTCTCTCCTCACTCACTGCCCCAGTGAAATCTCTTTCAAGAAAGTTACACCTTTTCAAAAGAGAGTTTGGTCTTCCCTCTACTCTAATTGATATTGGAGAATAGAGGTCTTTGACATCAACTGTTTTCAGTAGTCAGTATTTATTTAAAAATCAGTCTTCATGTTTCTGCTTCTAGAAGCTACCTTGTTTTCTTCTTTCTAATCATCAAATTATCATCTCTTCTACTTTTTAAAGATAACTCATGAAAATTGTCTAAATCTAACATAAATAGCAATATAATCTTGGATTTTTATTTTTTCATTATTTATTTATTATATGACTTGCCTTCCTTATATCTCTCGTTTCCTATTATACCTCCATGCCTGATGCCTGATATGAAAGATAGACATTATTTGTTGAGTAGACTGATGTGTCCCATTTCCATAGAAATCCCCTCCCATCCCCAAGACAAAGGTACTAAAAAAACCTATCAGTAATATTTACTTCTTATGAGTTGTGGTAAAACATATGCGGCTTAAAGTTGAAATTATTAACCCAAATGAAATGTAATTTTTAATAGTAGACTTGGCATAATTTTCCTGTCTAGCATAGAATAATTGTCAAGAACAATGTCTAGATTCATTAAGGCTTGGGCTGAAATTCTGGCTTTAACACTTACTGCTTATATGATTTGTTTAAACACTTGAAATACTTTGTGCTTTACTTGTATCATCTGTGATAACCACCTCATGGAATGCAGTCAGCTTAAATAAGATTATTTGTTTAAAAGGCTTTGAAACAGTGTCTGATCCATAATAAACTGTATTTATATCTTCTTCATCTTACCCTGATACAGAGAGGTCTCTGGTTTCCAGGAACCTCCCAATTACATATAGAGAAATCAGAGTTTATTTTGAGTACAGCGAGAATAGGTCCACCTTAAATTAATTGGTCACCCCAAACCTAAATGCTACTGCCCCAACTTGTTTTTATCCCGTATACTTGGAAATGGGATAAAGAATAAATAGACAGAGAAGGAAGAATACAAATCAGAGAGGAGAGGAATGGATACCTCTCTCTTCAAGCTGGAGTGCCAGAATATGCTTACTGCAAAAGAGGGTGGTGACGCCTGCTGCCCTCATTGCTTTCCTGCCTTTCCAGTTTGAAAATAGGCACTATTTAAGTTCCAGTCCCAGCACCAGCACAGATTGCTTTGGGCAAAAAAACTTTAGCTCTCTGATTCCCTTGTTATCTCCTGCGAAAACGTAAGAGGTCACATGAAATGATGTCAGTGGTTCATTTCAGCTCTAAAGTTGTATAATTTTATGTCTACCTTCCCACATTCTCCTCAGAATGGAATACTTTGACATGATTTTAACAAATGCTAAAATTGTTAGGTAAAATTTATATTTTGCTAATAATTGCAATATTATACAGTAAATATTTTGTCTTAATTTATAAGCAGTAAATATCACCAACTTGTTCATGAGTGGACAGCTATATTTCTCAACGGAAGCATATTAATTCTCACCATTATGATTACTTCAGTCAACATCAGCATTACTAATTCCATCAGAATTGAAAAGCATTGCTTGCAGAGGATTTTATACTAAATGGTATAGCTGTTTATTGGCGAAAAAGTAGTACTTGTGTTTGAAGAATATTAACATTGGGTAAATCATTAGCTGCATGTTTTTGATGATTTGACCTGCATTTTGGTAACTCTTTTCTAGTTATTGGAAATTACCTGTGGCAAGAGTGAAGTTACATTTTTGGAAATATGCAAAATACTTTAGGACAGGAGTTTAGAGCAACATATATCCTAAGAACTTCATCACTGATTATACTGAACTCTGTCCAGTTTCAGGTACGTTGCTTCCTTTGGAAGAGAGCATCTCTGCAGAAAACGAAGGCTGTCTTGATAATGACATATACATAAAGGCTTATTGTATTTTCAATTATCAACATTTCCAGCCATCTCATTATTTTCCTAGTTTCAGGAAGATTCCAAATGACCTTTAGAAACATTTAGAAAAATATTCCCTGATGCAGACTTTAGAGAAAAAAATAATGCCCTGAGCAATCAAACACAGCATGCTACTGTTTGCCTGCCATTAATATACCCCACAGATCTACAGCAGGAGGCAGAAGCCTAGAGGATGTATTTTCCAAACATTTGCAGGGTGGAAGCTGCCCTACTTGGATGGGTATATTTGTGCAGGTGCCTTAAAAAACATCCCCTGATGGGCTGTAGTGAGCAGCTTGTCACTTTTTCAGCAGCTCTTTAACTGTAGTTTTTTTTTTTTTTTTTAACCTTTTAGAACTGGTCTAGGCATTCTGATGTCTAATTTTTCTACTTCATTCATTCATTCATTGTCCACCCATTAACCACAGTGTTTTCATGTGGACTGGAGAACAAAGAGGGCCAATAAAATTAATAATAGTGACACACCTATTAAGTAGTTTTTACCAATAGGATTTTTTTAAGATTTAAAAAAGCAGAAGTCTTTCATTTTTGTTTTTTTTGTTTGTTTGTTTTGTTACAAAACATGAATTTAAAAACATTTAAAAACCAAACCAGAAGAGTGTTTTACTTTCTTTTTAGTAAGTCACAGATTGGACAGATATTTGAAATACTGCCAAATTTCTCACTTCAAATGCAACATCCTCCTTATTCCAATACTTTGTTTTCATTATAGAGTTTATACATATATATATATACATACACACATATATATACACCATTTATAATAGAGAAGAAAGAAAACAATAGAATGAAATAATAGAGAAGGAAGAAAAATATGGAATCACACAATTTGCAGGTTTTTAAAGAGACTTTAAGCTGCTCTTTGAAAAATTTTCTTCACCAATAATACCCGTGTAAATATAGAAATATTTCTTCACCAATAATACACATAAAAATAAAGAGAATAATAAAATAAATTGCTGTGTTCCTATAGCCAGACTTCAACAATGATAAACTTTCTGCTCTGATTATTTCATGAATGATTTTCTTTATTTTCTATAAATAGGTAGCTGGGTCTACTTATTGAGCATCCCACTGCAAGATACGTTAAGAGACACATTGTAACTGGTTGTCTAAATTTAAGTATTATAAAGATTCATCAATAGGTTCTCACAGTGTTGTCTACCTCTTATATCTCTATCAGGTTTTTAACTTAAGGATTTTGGCATCTATTAGTGGTATTGCCTAGATACTTTATTTCATTAGATCTTGAAAAATAGTGACTTTGTAGCTTTATCATTACCCTTGCATTTATTAGCCTTGATTCTTATATAAAGAAGATCTTTATTCAATTTGATGACTCTGAAAGTCCACTGAAGACAGGATAAATGCTCGATTCTTCCTCCCTGTCAGTTCTCAAAATAATGATTTGGTGCCCTTGCAAACTCTTTAGGAGACCAATACATTATATTCTGTTTTGTCATTTTTGTTTTTGTTTTGCCTTTGGAACTCATGGATTTTAACATATTTTATGATTTCTGTCCACTGCAGCCATTATTCTTTTTGATGTTCAAGCTATCTTGTCAATGCCAGAGGTTCTTGGCTCCCTTTCTTTGATGGATTTCTAGCTTTTTTTAAGTATAAAAAGATATTTCAGGTTCATCTTTTACATTCCCTGCCCTAGACTCTGAATCAGCCATTTGTCCAAAGAGTCCTAGTTCCTTTCATTGGAAAGTTGCAGTAAGAGATGACAGTATGAGCGGTAAGGATGCTCCTTGCTTCTAGGACTTTTCAGGACACAGACCTAGAAATATATAAATTTTAGGAAAATTTGCTTTATTTTATAATATGTGTGTATATAAAATAGTTTGTGTGTACACATTATAGAGTTTCAAAGTACTACATTGTCATTAAAAATAAACCTGCCCACTGAAAGCAATTTAAAACCTATGTGGTTCTTTTCAGACCTTAGAATATGTACTTCTACATTTTTGAGTCAAAGTATTGTGTTTTTTAAAGTCATTTGAAATAGCTCTTCTATATCTGGCTATTCCACCAACCTTATATACTGTTGAGTTTATTTTAATTTCCATTTTAAGGGATTGCTTTGGGTTTTTTGTTTGTTTTTATTTAATTTTAACTTCTAATTCATGAAAAATATTGACATGATTCCAAAGTTGAAACTATGACCCAAAATACTTTCAGTTTCTAGCTTCAGCCTCTCCTCTTCATCTTTCCTTCCTACAGAATAACCATTTTTATTACTTTCCAGATTATCCTTCCACGTTTTTAAATTGAAATATAGTTGATGTACAGTATGTTAGTTTCAAGTGAAAAATATAGTGATTTTACATTTAAATACATTACAAAATGATCACCACAATGAGTCTAGTAACCATCTGTCCCCATACAAAGTTACTGGCTATATTCCTTATGCTGCCTATTATATCTCTGTGACATTTACTTTATAACTGAAGGTTTGTAACTCTTAAACCCCCACCTCCCTCCTCTCTGGCAATTACTGGTTTGTTGTCTATATTTATGGGTCTGTTTTCATCTTGTTCTATTTGTTCTTTTTGTTTTGTTTTCTTGGTTCCACATAAAAGTGAGATCATGCAGTATTTGTCTTTCTTTGCCTGACTTATTTCACTTAGAATGATACCCTCTAGGTCCATCTGTGTTGCCACAAATTTTATGTTGCAAGATTTTGTTTTTTATGGCTGACATTCCATTGTGTGTGTGTGTGTGTGTGTATATGTACGTGTGTGTGTGTGTGTGTATGTATGTATACACACACCACACCTTTATGCATTCATCAATCAATGGCACTTAAGTCCCTTCCATATCTTAGTAACTAAATAATGCTGTAATGAACTTTGGGATGTTTTCCACAGTGGATGTGCCAATTTACAATCTCATCAATAGTGCATTAGGGTTTTCTTTTCTATACATCCTCACCAATGCTTGTTGCTTGTTATTTTTTGATGATAGCCATTCTGTCCGGTTCAAAGTAATAGCTCATTGTAGTTTTTATTTGCATTTCCCTGATGATTAATGATTTTAAACATCTTTTCATGTACCTGTTGGCTATCTGTATGTTCTTTGGAAAAAAAAAGTCTATTCAGGCCATCTTCCTATTTTTTAAATTGGATTTTTTTGGATATTTAATTGTATGGTTCTTTATATATTTTGGATGTTAACTCCTTATCAGATATATTATTTGCAAATATCTTCTCCCATTCAGTAAGCTGTCTTTTCATTTTGTTGATAGTTTCCTTCGCCGTGTTCTTCCACTTTTTCTCTTTAAAAAAGTTAGCATATTCTACAAGCTCTTCTTGAATCTATTAGGATTTGGTCAATGAAGCAAAATCACTATGAGTGATATAAAGGATTTATTGTAAGGATTAGACATTACACAATCTGGCTAAGCTGTCCATGTAAGCCTGGCACTGCTGGCATCTGGGCTTGAAGTCAGCAGGACCAGCAGTGAGGAAGGAATGAGTAACATCAAGTGAAGAGAGGGGGAACAAACTGGAACCTATGAAGATGCACTGGAACCCACATCCAGCTATTACCTGAAGCAGCAGTGGTGTCTCAGAGTCTCCAACTCCCCGTCTTTGATGATGTAGGTAAGTTGCAAAAGAACTGGAAAACTTTGCCACTTTAGCACCCAATGTGACTAGTATTCGGAGAAGTTGAGAGAGGAGATCCAGGGGAAACTGGAGGAGCTACCTTTCAAACAGCTGTCCTGTGCCATCCACCACAATGTCATAAACTGTGAGCTACAACAATGCCTGACTTCACACTGACCTGAGTGAACCAAGCAGCTGAGTCTGATCAGTCTTCAAATCCCGTGCAAATTTTGCTTGTAACCAACCCTAATCTAGAACTATGTATGGAAGAGAATACTGGGAAACTTAGTTCAAACTAAGCTAAATTGAAACAGTACAAAGCCACCACAGTCCATCTTTTGTCAACTTACTATCCAATATATATCTCTCTTTTAATCATACTTAACTCCCCAAAAATGTACATTCTGTCTAACATAAAGCAGCTATACCTCATATCACCAAAAACACACTTCCCTCTCCTCAAAAGAGGATAAAAAGTTATTTTATCTCTCTTTGGGTGATTTTTATTCCTTTTCTTGCTGAAGCAAACCCCTCCTTTAGTATTCTATAACTTAAACACTGACATATGATGTTTGTTACTGTTAACATGTTAGATAGTAGAGGATAGTAGAGAGGGAGAAAAAGATGACTTACATATATATATGTATGTGCACACTCCACATATATATACACACATATATATATTTATATCAAAATGAGGAAAAAATACTCATTACTATCACTTCATTACTTCAACCTGACAATGGTTATTTATTTATAACTACCATCTTCCACTACATCTACCATTTCGCCTTGTCCTTGGCAAGCACCCTGGTGAATGATGGCTCTTTGCTTGGACCTAAATCTTTATTCCTGAAAGTCTTGGCCATTAGAATCAGTGCCCCATTGAAGACACCCGTGTTCTCAGCAGCACTCTATGGTATCTCCTGATTTCAGCCATCTTCTTCCTCACCCCTATTGTGTAGTAGCAACCCAGTTTTCCCTTGATACTCAGGATTAATCTATCCATCAAGTGCAATAAATCAATTCCTTTCTTGCCTGCTGATTCCAGTTCACTTATTCATTGCTGTCTGCATTGAAGGTGGAAGCATTTCCCCCTTGTAATCTAAAGCCTTTGTAACAGTAGAGCTCAATATTACAGGTATAGGAAGCAACTAAGAGATCTCTGGGGTTAGAGAGAGACTAGCCACTCCTAGTCTCATTCCTTGATTCCCAGACTCATAAATATTAACTATGGGAGAAACCTTCTGATACATTAGTCACTCATTTAGAATATAAACTGCATCATGGAGAATATGTACCTTCATTCCCGAGGTGTTGTCAACCAGTTGGCTCCATAACTGAGTTTTCAAAAAAGCGGTCCACCCATAAACATGAATCTATTTTATACCTGCTGCAGATTAGTTTTTTAGTCAGAATTGATGCTGTTTGACATATCATGAAGGCAAATAAGGCATGTTGTAAATCTAAGGATGGTAACTTCGGAAGTATTGTGGAAAGGAAGGCAAGTCCACATCCAGAATCAGTGCCACCCCATCCATGATGAATATTGTCAAATGTAATTAACCTGGTAACTGGCAGAAGCTAATCACCACTTATAACCCAGCCTTGAAAGTGGCATAATGTCACTTCCACCATACTCTATTAATTGAGGCAGTGAAAATTCCTCCAAGTTTCAAGGGGAGAAATAAAAATATGTATACTCCACCTCTAGAAGGAGGAGGAGCAGGGATCTTATGAAAATCTTGGATGTTAGATGAAAATATGTTGCCCAATTCCTGAAAAATATAATCAACTATTCTTCAAACTGCTGTTTTTATCTGGTAATAGGTCTTTGAGATCACTACAGGGTCATATAGATAGCTCTCCCTTATTATTTTTATAGCTATATAATATTCCACTATGTGATTAGATTATAGCTTATTCAGCCTGCTCCCTACTGATGGATATTTTAATTGTTTTGGTATAGAAAGTAATATACCAAAATATAAAATATACATTATACAAATAATGCTATAATGAATAGCCTCGTCTATAAATTACTCCTTCTTATTTTTATTTTTTGTATATCTTCAGGGCAAAAAAGTATGCATCTGTAAATGTTTTATTTTTGCTTTTTGATTCAGATACAGTTTAAGGAATGAAAGATTCTGTCCTTCCCTTGAAATGAGCCCCTTTTATTCAAAGATTCTTAGAGAAGTGCATTTGTGGACTATAACATTATACAATACAAATCAAATAATATCCCAAATATATTTTAAAATTATGGTAGTACTACATAACAAAGAAGCGATCATTGAATAGACAACTGTATTAGAATATTCATTATGCAGTATTGTGTTGATTGTACCTTGATGAGAAAGAAAATTAATCCTTCTAGCTGCTCAAACAATTCTGTAAAAAGAGAAAGTTTTTAAAAAGTAATATTGATTTGTTGAGATTTGTTGGGTACCAGCATGACATCTGGCCTACATGGGAAGCTGCAGAAAATAGTGGTCCATGCTGTTTCTGACCTATTGAAAAGCGGACGTGAATGTTGATCCAACTAATTCTCTGGGGATCTTTTATAACATCACGCTACATCTTCCTCTGTGAAAATGAGGTTTTTGCTATGATTTGAGTAAAAAAATGATTCAGCCTATCAAATCTAAGTCTACATGTGCCAATTTCATTGAACTTCTCATTTAAAAATATATTTATATAAGATAATTCAGCTATAAAAATGGAAACTGATAAGTTCCTTTGCTTTTTTTTTGACACTCTCACTCTAGGGTGCTAAGTAACCTAAGAAGTTTACAATGCCTGAAGAAGAAGGTTCTTAAGCTGATGTGAAAGGGAGCTGAATAGAAATTTTTGAAGCTGATGAAATTTCAAAAATTACTCCAAACAAAGAAATGGGGTGTTAAAAAAAGATAGGATTTCAGATGATAGGAGACTGGATGAATCAAAGTCATAAAGGATCAATGTGCATGAAGCAAGGACACATTTTTCTAGGAACAGGATGGAAAAGATGTACAATAGGCACTAAACCAAATATCAGCCTACAGAAATTTGACTCTCCATCAGTCTGTGGTGGCATCCAAAATTTTCACTAAGATTTCTCTTTCCATGCTCTCCTTACAAGTTCCCCAGGTTTCATTGCCACTTTTCTGAGTTCTTTACTGTACACCAGTGTTTTGAAAACTCTTTTGACTGCTACTTATAGTAAGAAAAATATATTGTGATCCAGACAACATATCTATATAACTAAAAAATACAAAACATAAGAAACAATACTTTCCTTCATGACGTTCAATATATGTTGATATTTTGTATTCTATCCAATACTTACTACTCTATTCTGTGTCAGTGAAAAAAAGAATGCTGGTTTTTACCTACTAGGTTGATATTTTGTCTAATATTGCAAAATGGCTTAGAGCACCCATTGTACGCTAATGATTTCTAAATCTTAAACTCCAACCTAGATCTCATTCTTGAAGTCTAGATGTATATACATGTACTTATTAGGAATCTTTATCTACAGATCTTCTTTGTTTCACAAATTCAAGTAACTTAAAAACTTCCCCTCTTCTATTGTCCAGCTTGATAAGTGGAACCAACATTCACCTCATCAGTGAAATTAGAAACTTGGGAATTGTTTTAGATGGATGAAAGAAAAGACATAAATTAATGAGATTTTTTTTTTGAGTGCAAGTAACAGGAATCATAGCTCAAACTCATTTAAGCAATAAAGATATTTATTGGCTTATTAAGATTGGCTTACTCTTTTTCTTTACTGAAGTATAGTCAATGACAATGTGTCAGTCTCTGGTGTACAGCATAATGTCCCAGTCATGGATATACATACATCTATTCATTTTCATATTCTTTTTCATTAAAGGTTATTACAAAATGTTGAATATAGTTCCCTGTGCTATACAGAAGAAATTTCTTTTTTAAATCTATTTTTATATGTAATAGTTGATATTTGCAAGTCTTGAACTCCCAGATGTATCCCTTCCCACCTCCTTTCCCTTTGGTAACCATAAGATTGTTTGCTATGTCTGTGAGTCTGTTTGTGTTTTGATGCCTTCATTAGTGTCTTCTTTTTCTTTTTTTGGATTCCACATATGAGGGATCATATGGTATTTTTCTTTCTCTTTCTGGCTTACCTCACTTAGAATGATGATCTCCAGGTCTATCCATGTTGCTGCAAATGGCATTGTTTTTATTATTTTTTATGGCTGAGTAATACTCCATTGTATAAATATATCACAATTTCTTTATCCAGTCATCTGTCGATGGACATTTAGGTTGTTTCCATGTCCTGGCTTACTCTTAAGAGCAAGAAACTTCTTTACTAGAAGCCTACAGGAAAACTCTTCTGGCATCGCAATGGTCTGATTTATATCACATGCCCATTTCTAAACAAACCACTGTGTTTGGGAAAGTGTCAAGTGCTGATTGGCTTTTGCATACTATAAACCAGTCCCTCTGCAAAGGTGGATGGGATAACCTATCATGGATATCTATTTAAGTTGCCCTATGTGATCAATTTCTCTTAAAGAACATGAATAATATCTCAGAGGAGTGGCTGTCTCAAGGAAGATTGCAGTTCTGGAAGGAAGGAAGAATGGGAAATAATTTTTAGTTAGGCAACCAATACTGCCATTGTCACATGGCAAATGTGTCACATTTCTCTTTTCATGCCTTAGCAACGGTGATTATCACTTTCCTAGTATATGCTCATGTATACCTCCAATCACTGTGAACTGAGCACTCCTGGCAGAGTCTTCAAATTCATCAGAGTTATCACCCTGTGTTGAAATCTATTTGCTATTCCCGCCCTGGATTTTTCCACCTACTATTTCATCCCCATTGCCTATTAAGTCATACAACTCATCTCCAACATAACTCACAAATCACTTCTAACATTATAGCTCTATTTCAAGTTCTAATCTAAAGGCCTTATGTATTGCAAATGTCTCAAATTCTCAAATCTATCCTTCCTTCTGATTTTAAAGAGGTATTTCTAAAATGCAAATATAACCGTATCACTATCATGTTTATAATCCTTCAGTGACTCCTTATTGCTCACAGGAAAAAATTCCCAATCCTTATCAAAGGTGTGCATGACCTGGCCCTTATTTCTTATTCCTGTTGACCACCACAGGAGCCCTATGCTCCTGTCTAACAAATTTCTTACAGCTCTTCAGTTACACTATTGTGATTCATATTTTTCATGCATTGTATACCTTACTTCCTCTGCTCAGAAAGTTCTCCTTCCTTCCTTTCTTTCTCTCACTGAGACACTCCAGGGTTCACCATGGTGTATGTTCTGCCTTGCTGCAACACGTTAATAAACTCAGTTTTGTTTGACAGTGGGTATGGTTTCAGTAGTCTTTGCAATACTTTATGGCATAGACACATAGAAAATTAGAACACTGTTTGTATTCTAATACTGCTGTTAAACGCTAGGCAAAAAGGGAGGCTGCTTGGACACTTTGGCAGGAAAAGGCATCAAATATCCTTTAAAGAGCAAAGGAAATCAACATCTCAGCATACCTTTAACCTGACTTCTAGTTTGAAGAGATCTAGTAGGAGATTTAGGGTGTGTGGTCACATGGTGGGAAAAGAAGATTACTTTTGGCAAGAACCAAGTGTATAAACTCTCACCACAAAATCAAAGCCTTAATCAAAACCTCCTTCCTTATGAAAAATAGGTATTATTCATTACTATCAAGTGTTTGACGTTTAAGGGAAGGATTTGCATTCCATTCCACTTAACCAATCCCTCACTTCTTTTATTAGTATCTTTCTTTGATCTACAAACAGAATGAGGAGTGAAGAGACAGTTTTCTTCATCTTCCCATGTTCCCATAGAGATTTCTCCACTGCAGTGATATTGCAGTGTTTCTTATTTCAACCTGACTGGCCTGTTAGTGGAGCCCTGTCCATGTGGAAACTGGAACCACCTAAGAGGAGAGTCAGATGGAATGAAAAGAAAGATGCCTAAAACAATATCACCCACTTCTTAAGGTTTGTTATTGGAAGTTCTGACTGCTGATTATAAGTATTTGTTTATAGGAGGTGTGAATGGGGAGTAGGTGAGAGTATTAAGCAATATTTATGTTTTTAGAAGAAAAGGAAATGTGGACTGAGAGGGGCAAGGAATGAATAAGGAATGGAGAATGGGTAAGAATAGCAGAAAGTGAAGGTGACCAAAGTTCGTCTCTGACTTCCTTTATACTCTTGCTTTTGCAAGTCAACTTTAAAGGAAGAGGCAAACCCCAAGTGTTGTGGGTTAAATTGTGTCTTCCCAAGAAGATATGTTGGCATTCTAGCCTCAGAGTATGGCTTTATTGGAATAAAGTCTTTCCAGGTGTAATCAAATTAAATGAGGTCATTATTGTAGACTCTAGTTCAATATGGTAAATCTTTATAAAAAGGGGGACTTTGTGCAGTGACAGAATGCAAAAAATGAAGACAATATGAAAAGACGTTCTCTGTAGAGAAAATGGTCATGTGTCTGGGATGATACACTAGGGATCACCAGCAAGTACCAGAAGCTAGGAGAGGCAAGGATGGGTTCCCTTCTAGAGTCTTCAGAGAGAGCATAGCCCTTTCAGCACCATGATTTTCAATTTGTAGCCTCCAGAACTGTGAAAGAATAGATTTCTGTTATTTAAGCTATCCAGTTTTGGGTATTTTGTTACAACAGCTCTAGGAAACTAATATACAAAGAAAGCATCATGAAGGCAGCTTGAAAGAGAATGGTTGCCTGGAAAGACAACAGGCTAGACCAACTCCAACAGGAAATCTTCATAGCAAGCACCACTCTTCTTCCCATGCCTGCTCTGCTCAGGGAAAATGGCAAAAGCTTCTTATAGCCTTATTTTCTGAAGTCAGGAGTTTAGCTGAAGACAGAATTCAGATTACCCAACTCTAACCTCCAAGCCTTTTATATGAAACCGAGGGGAGCATAGCAGGATGTTTTTAGCCTGGTTCCAAGCCCATAAGATGCCTATTTGTCATTTTTTTAAATAGAATTTTTCTATACAGATGTATATATATATACATATATATGTGTGTGTATATATATATATATATATATGCACTAAGTGATGGGTGATTTTGAAAGGTTTTTCTTTAGTAGAATTTTAAAATATTTTTACTATTTATGATTTTGTAAGTTGACTTTAGGCCTATGTTTTGTAACTATTAGGAAACTTGATTTTAAAGTTTTACCAGGAAAATCAGTCATGAAAATAGTTGCTTCTGCCTTTGCAGGATTACCTCTGAGATTTTATTCTTGCTATCACAAAGTTACTTTCATTTCATCATTGAGACACCAACTCAGTACTACACCTTTCTTAAAGATATGCTAACCGTTACTACATTTCTATAATATTGCAAATGCTCCATTATACTAAATAAGATTAGAAAGTTAATATACTTTCAGGTGACACATGAAGATAGACAGAGGTGGCAATAATGTTGATGCCTTTTCATAATATTATTAATTAACCATCTTCACTCATACACTCCTAAAAAGTAGAGGTTGGGTCTATTAAAACCATTTAAAAATATTAAGCTTTAGTTCCCAGAAGATAGGTCTTAAAAAGTAATTTAAATGATGAATATTGCTTAATATTAACATTATTACTCATGTTAATCACATTATTGTTGATATTGTTAGTAATTTAAGTTATGAAAATATTCAATTGTAATCAAATACAAAGTATTTTTTTCTTTTCAAATGTAAATTCCATCATTGCTCCAATCCAATCACATCCCTTGTCAGTCATTGCTACAACCTTTTTCTAGCTGTGTCCTGACTTTAAAAAGGCTTTTTTTTCCCCACATACTATATAATTGGAGAACTTATTTTATGAGAGTCAGAACTATAATGGCTTCCTTAGCCAAAGTCATTCTTCAAAACGGGTTTAAATTTTTGGTTCTAAACAGGTGGAATTGTGGTGTATAACCATTGTACCTCAGAAGTTGTTTAATAAGCACATTTCTAAACTTCAAGCCATTACACTTGAAAAGTAGCTGATGTCATCTATAAGGTATATTTTTCTTTATAAAAAGTTTTAAAATAATCTTACTTTAGAGAAATTGACTTAGTAAGGCCCACTTGTTTTTTTTACTAAAATAAAACACTAAATATAAAGAAAAAAAGCCATAGTCATTTAGCTTAAACTCTAGGTGCATTAGTGGTGTGTAAGCATTTCACTTGGGTGTGTAATAAAGTCTGTTGTACATGTTCTCTTTCTTTGCTGTGTTGGAAATAGGAGTGATGATTGTGTACCTTCTTCACTCACGCACAATTACATGCTTTGCATAGATTACAGTTTTACAAGATATAGAGGATGTGCATTTTATCATTTACATTTTACAAATAATGAAACAGGCTCAGCTAGGTTATGTAACTGATTATTGAGTACAATCTAATTTGTCTGTGTCTAAAACCCAACCTGAACCAGATTAAGCGAGAGAGGATTTGTTGGTGCTTTAGCCAAACAAAAGACAGGATGAGGATAGAACTGGATTTAGTGATGCTTGGGTCTAGCAACCTACAGTTCTTCAGCTCTTTGTTTTTCATTGTTTCCTGCGTTCTCTTTGTGGCTTCTTTCATATCATTTCTGCCTGAGGCTAGAACACAGGCTCTTTTCCTTTTTTGATCCTGAGTGAAAATTAGAGTATTTCCCACCAGTTCCAAATAGAACCCTTATTTAAAAAAAAAAATCGAATTGACCTAGCTTCTATTACAGGTCTACCTCTGGAATGATCACTATTGTCAGGGGCAAAGTTTCCAAGACTGGTTAATTCTGGATCATGTGTACATTTCTTCGATCTCTTATCAGAAGGAGGTGGGGATGGTGGTTGCAGTTGTCCCATGAAAGCAGTAGCTTTAAGGTACTTTCCCGATTCTGGAATTGTCAGTTGGCTCACATCTATCCACTTCGATGCTGTCCTGTCTAATACACAGTCCTATTGTAAAACACCCTTGCTATAATTATGGAGGTTTTAGGTTAAAATTGAATCAAATTATACTTTGAAAGAACATCACAATCACTCTTTCTTTTTTTTTTTTTTTTTTTTTGCTATGCAGCTTTGACCTAGAAACTTCTTATTTTGGAACGATAAAATAAAAACTGTTGTGATAGGCAGGAAGTCATAAAATAGGTTGATATCTTAGTAAACATGTAAGTCTTTCTGTCTACACATCTCATCTCCACCTTAATGCTGAAGCAACAATGTCCTCACAGAGCATTAGTCAGAAACTAGATTTATCAAATTGCATGTTGGTTCAAGAACTTTAATTTGAAAATCATTTTTAACCAAATTCTCTAACCATAGAATATTAGCATATAAGCATACGGCTTCACGTTAATATATCCTATCTGTTTTCAGTGCACTCAATTTGGCTGATGACAGTCGTGGTAAGCTAATCATGTTAGTATAATCAGGATAATATTTCTTCCAGACATTTATAAGAATTTTAAATTAAAAAAAACCTCTTACTTTTCTCTTTAACTGATTTTCCCTCAAGCCTACTCTCCATTGTCTCAGATCCTGACAGATCTCCAGAGAATGACCACAAGACATCATTTTTCAAATTGTTTATCTAGTTGGCACGTATGTGGAGGAAGTAGGTTGGGACAGAGGAGGGAAATGGGATTGAAAGGGTCTGCCTGGGTGGAGAATAAAGAATGAAGATAGTGTATCTACTTTACTGGGTTCCTTATACTCTTTGAAGCTTAGAAATTATTCAGCTTAAATTTACCTGTTAAAAATGCAAATAAATGGTTGTCCTCATCTTTCTTAATTTTTTGATAATGACATTAGACACCTAATCATGTCATAACTGATGTTTAATCATAACTTACACTATAGCAAATCCTCACACATCACATTGCCATTAGTTATTTGCATAGAAAAAGGTTTTATACTGAGCCTTCTAGCAAAATTCAGGGTATTATAAATCAATACCTTTTATTCTTATAAGAGAATCTAGTATTTGACCAAAACCCAGTAGGAGTTTCCAAAGCATAAAAACTACCTAAAATGTATTATTCACCTATAGGTAAGTGTTCTGACTGACTAATTGTCTCTGTAAGTGGGTTAAAACATTAAAAGAAGTATTAGAAAATATGCTAATAAGTCATTCATTGTGGGAAAAATAAATGGTCCAATTTTTAATCCTTGATAATAGTTAATATTTTAAGTGCAATGCCATAGGCAACTTCAGCTGTTAAAGTCTGAAGTAACTTGTATGACTCCTGTATAGGCACATGTGCATTAATTTGAACTTTGATGCCAACTGCATCTTTTGAAAAACAAAGCAGCAGTAACGCTAATAGCTTTGGAAATTGTTTAAAATATTTGTAAAACCCGAATTTAGGATCAGTAGAGCTTATTGTAAACAGAGTTTTATGTTAGTACAGTAGCTACTGAGGGATGGCCAAAATTGTTTGTATTCTGGGCTTACCTCTGCAAATTTAAGGTGCTACTTTTCAGAGAAGCCGATCTAAAGAGTTTCTTACATAAAGCTAAGTTCCAGAATCTATCAGTCTCAGGGTGCTCTAGTTTAAATCCTACTCCACTGAATGTGGGCTCAAAAGGGATAAACACAGGGCTTTTTAATCTGATTATGGTACAAAGCAGATGGCGATTTCCATGAATGATGGGAAAATAAGGGAAAAGATAGACACAAGATGCCTGGACATTTCTTATCCATCAAAAGCATCCTTTGTACCAGCTGTTCTTCTAGATGAAGGAATCAACACTCAGCATGTCACAGACAGCATAAATCTGCCCTTAGGTAGCTTACATTTTGTTTCCAAAGGCTTTACCTGAGTCATTGCTAACCCTTCCAAGCGCCCTTCAGGGAATGCCCTCAGTGATCACGTTGGCCTAGAAGGACTAGGAAGCTTGCCAGCTCAGCTGGTACATGGCCACAATGGGATGGCAGCAGAAGTCGCTCAACTTTAAATTTCAACTCTCCCTACTACACTCTAATGACAGGATTAAAAATCAGAATCTATTTCAAAATAAATAAAACTGACCTTAGTGGTTAACTAAGCACAAATAGCTATTCTGCTGCTTAAGTGATATTGAGATGCCTGTCAGCTACAAGCAACTGTCCGTAGGTCTTCAGAGTCTACCACTGGCTCTTCTACCTCTTGCCCAAAGTTTTGCGGTGTTAGATCTCCTGGTTCTGTCCATGGCAGGTGAAAGAGAAGAGAATGTCAAAGTGGAAAGTTGACACCACTTTGGGTTTGAGAAATACAAGAGGGAGAAGCCCATCTCTCTTCCCAGCTCCAGTGACATGCACATAAATGATGACCCTAACAAAGGACACAGCAGGGAGAATTTAATTTTCAGTATTTTTAAAATTTGGAATTTATAAATTTGTACTATGTATTCACTTTCAATGTACATATCCTTAGGAATGTATAAGTAGCAAGTATTTAGTTTTTAGAAATAAACCTTAGAGAGAAATAACAATACATATGTACAAATAAGGTTAATCTGTGATTCAGGGGTTGATCACATCTCCAGCTGCCTTGTCACCCTAACATTCCATTATCCTATCATAAAATACCATGCTTCTATTAGAGGGAAAATGCCCATCTGAGTCATACCAAATTTAATTACTCTACTACTTATGTAATTACGGAGTTGTCTCAAGTTCCAAAAACATCTATTCCCTTAAAAACTAATAGTTCTGCAATAAAGAAAGACAGTGTAATCTTTTTAGTAGGAGGAATTTAAAAATAAAGAAGAGGTTAAAATATATCAACATAAAAGAAAGGAAAAATACTGAAGTCCTTTTCTCTCTGCCTCCCTCTCACCCCAGGCATGGACAATAGTACACCAGTAGAAGGGAGAAAAGATGGAATTCATTTGACACTCAAAAATATTTATTGAGTGCCCAGTATGTGTCATGCATTGTTTTAGATATCAGAGTGTAATTGAGATTCCTGGATTTTATATTTAAGTTGTGGGTGCCTGATGGGAGTGGAGGGTGGAGAGAAGGAGGCAATTAGTAATTAAGCATTAAAAACAATAAAGAAGTAAATTTGACAGTATGTTAATGGGTGATAAGGGCTATGGAACAAAAAAGGTAGAGTGGTGTCATGGATTGGTGTATCTTGATGAGGTATGAAAGGTGGGCTACAGTATTAAAAATGGTACATGGGGATCCCATTGAGAATGTAAGTTGTGATCAAGGTGAGGGAGTTAGCATATCTAGGAACAAGTATTCCAGGCAGAGGCCCTAAACCAAGAGCACACCTAATTTGTTAAAATAAGTGGCAAGGAGAATGACTGGGATGAAGTGAGTAAAGGGAAACCTGATAGGAAAGGAGGTAAGAGTTAGAAGGGGGCAGATCATGCAGGTCCCTTGTAGGCTTTTACTCTATACAAAACAGGAAGCCTCTGGAGGGTTTTAAGTAGAGGAGAGACATAACTGGGTTACATTTGATAGCATCATTCTGGTTCTCTGTTGAGAATAGACATGGATGAGGCAAGGGTAGCAACCAATCAGAAGACTTCTGTGGTAATTCAGATGGTGATGTGGATCAGGGTAGTAGCTGTGGAGGTGTTAAAAAGTGGTTGGAAATATTGTGAAGGTGGAATCAAGATGATTTTTTTTTTTAACATTTTGTTTATTGAGTTATAGTCATTTTACAATGTTGTGTCAAATTCAAGTGAAGAGCGCAATTTTTCAGTTACACATGAAGGATGATTTTCTAATGGAGAAAGAGAATTCAAAGACACCAAGATTTCTAGACTGAGCAACTGGCAGAATGGAGTCGCTATCCACTGAATAGAAAATCTCTTTGGACTGAACGGATTGTATGGTAAAGTCTTGGATGTACTAAGTTTGAGAAAGAGATGCCGAATAGGCAGGTGCACTTCAAAGGATTCTGACTTGGGGAGAGACACTTGGTAGTTAGCAGCATGTAGGATGTGTTGACATCCATGGTTCTAGGTGAGATCACCCAGGGAATGAATGTACATAGAGATGATGACCAAGACTGCACCCTGGAGCTCTCCGATACTAAGAGATGGGAGAAAGGAGGAGAGCCTAGAAAGGAAACTGAACACAATTGACCAGTGAGGCAGGAGGAAGACCAAAAAATGAAGAAAGTATATCCAAAGGAAGATGTGGTGATCTGCTGAGTCAAATGTTTCTAATTCTGCTAATGGAAATCAGAGTTTTCAAAAGCTAAGTGTGTGAGAAAAATGGATTCACCACTCAGTTGGATCCATATAATTGAAGGAAGAACTTTGAAGGGCTTTTATATATGCAGCTTAACTCCATATCATCCTCTGAAGGTCAGAAAGTTGCAAGTGCACACCGAGAAATCAAGTTGGGAGCCCAGGAGCTGAAAGCATCGGCACCATTAATCTTTGTGAAGGCTGTTTGCAGTTCTGACCTCAATCATCTAGACAGAGTTGATCTCCGGGGTTCTGCGTGTATGAGTTACTGCGTGGTAGGTGAAGGGTGCTGGCCACACTAAGTTCATGTGCCAGCAAAAGAGAAAACTGTGAAACAGATGTGTGTGTGTTTATCTAGGTTTTCACTGCACAAACTTGGTGAAGACGTTTGTCAGCAGAAATTCAGTCAACTCTCTATCTGCCAACTGCCAACTCTTTCTGATAGCTGAAGCAGATTGGTAATTAATATCCTCTGTCATGTGGAAAAAATAGTCATTATGTCAGAAAGAGTGAATTAGCAGAGAGGCCACTGAGTGGTGCCTGAGGAGCAGGGACAGAAGAGGAGGCGGGAGAGTGCAGTTGTGGAGCGTGAGGGTTCACATTTTGTTTCCTCCAGGTGCTGAAGAAAAGCCAAACATAGTAAGTTATAGAACTGTCAAAACCTGAGGTTAACCTGGTTAGCACTTGCAAGACAAGGCTGTACTCTTGGGCAAGAGTAACAGAAAATAATGTAGCAGAAAGAAGGTAGGTGTAATATGGAGTCCCGCCAGCTTACAGAAAGCCAAGAAGGGATCGTTTACATGTATGACAAATAATCTAGACAATATCCTTTACTCGTACTGACAGTTATAGAAAAAGTTTCGGAAAACCAATGAGGTATTCATGTTTGCCAGTCAATGAGTTTCTGAATCATGCAAACATGATACAATATTTTAGGTTAGTTTTCTTCAGAATAAAATTATGAAAATAGATAATATTAGAATCCTTTCTTTCCTCCCTTTCTTCTCTTCTTTCCTTCATTCTTTTAACTTAGCAAATGAAATGATCTTTTATTATTTTCACCCTTTATTCTGTATGTGGCTAGGAATCACCTGAGGATTCACTTCACTAGGATGTGTATATCCTCCATCACCCCTCCTATCTCTGACAGTCTTCCAGGATTTCAGCACAAGAATTAAGGAATTGGGAATGATGCATAGTATTCTGAAAAGTAATTTTAATCATATAATAGGAAGCATTTTAACTTTTCTACTTCAAGTCTTTTTTATGAAACAGACAAAAAATCAATTAATTTCAAATAAGTAAAATTGATAAAATTTTAAAAGTCATACACATTTTACTGTTTCTATTTTATGTATTTTTGGTGCCAAAATTGCACTGGGACCACAATATTTTCTTACTGCCAAGAGGTCCTTAGGCACTTAATTATTTATTTAAATAATTTATGAAATGGAACATAAGCATAAAACTCTGAAATTATTTGTCTATTTGAAATGCTAACAAAAATTTTGTACAAAGACAATATATAGCAAAGGAAAACTAAATTGATAATTTAAATTCTATATACATGCATAAATATTGAGATTTATAGCAAAAGAACAATTTTACCATTTAGTAATGCTTACAATATTTAAAATGTGTAGTTCTTTATGCACAATCTACTTTTATAAATCTTAAAGAACTATGTGCCAAGCGTGTGTCTAAAACAGTTTTTAAATTATTATTCCTTAGCTGTGGCTACACTGACCAAAAAAACAAAAGTTCTGCCCCCATCATAAAATCGAGTCCTTTTTTTCCTACTTGTGCTATTTTTAACTGAAAGTACAACTGAAACTAAGAAACAGTTTACGTTCATTTTTACCCCAAATTAAAAGCATGATGAAAATCTCATTTTTAACCATTACAGAAATGGCTTTAATCATCTAATTTCCCATCTTCATCCTTACTTATTAAAAACAGAATATTAAGTGATTTGTTCTCCCTAGCTAAAAACAAAAACAAAAATGATAACTATATAATGATGATACAAATATTATAGAAGTGGCATTAACAGAAAAACTGCCCTGCATCATTAGTATTTCAGTAGGATTCTTTTAAATATATACATACAATTAAAATTGCCTTTAGAATTTATTGAATATAAAATGAAAGTTGGACACAAATTTATACAAACTATTTAAAACACATTGGTGGTGTTCATTCAGTACCTTAAATTCATGTAATAGCTTATACTTACTAGCAGTTTGAACACGGTGTAGTCATACCAGATGTGTTTGTGTGCCAGCTGAAGAGTGGCTGATTTTATCGTTCCATATTTTGAGATAGTGAGGAAAAATGGGGAAAATGGTGGGTAGTGGCTGATTCCTGGAACACAGACTGTCTGAAGACCTAACTGAATTTTTGCTGCCCAACTGAACTGGACATTTATTCAAAATCTGTAGATATCAGCAATGCATAAAGATTGTGGACGATGACACATCCATTAAGATCTTGAATTTCCTAAATTCTTCCTATTTATTCAATTATCATACTTTATAACTTAAGAATGTATACAAGATTGCCTCCTCTGAGACTAAATTTAGCATCTGTAAATATGATGGAAATAAAGTTGTGATCAGAAAAGATCATCACTTCACAAGTGGTGAAGACATTGTGGGGGGGGGGTAGCCAAAATTTTAAGTTTTACAGAACCAATTTATGCTATGCTTTTAACCTCCCACCAAAAAATAAAAACAGTAAACTTTTTCCTGTTGTTTTATTGCTGTTTTTTTTTCTCTCTTTTCTTTTTTTTCCTTTTTATTACTAAGCTGTTTCTAAGCATCAGGGCAAAATCGAAATTGTGGGTTGTGTTTGCTGCAGTCTGCAGAGCTCTACTGGGAAGCCTAGAGATCTCTGCTGATTACCCTGCAGTCTTTAGAGCTGTATAACCTGGCACTGACTCAGTGGTCACAGCAGGAGATAGTCTAGTTCTCTGTGCAAGCTGTAGGCCAGTCTTACTTTCACCTTAAACATAAGTGTAAGGAAAATGGAAGTGAGGGGAGAGGATGCTTCGCTAGTTACTGCAGAAGAGGCTATTACCCAGTATCCTAGAATGGTCTGTACTCGTGCTGTTTCCTGTTAATATCTTTATTTTTGCTGCAGGTCTTTATTGTCTGTGGTGGTATTTTATAGAACTAATCTTATTTAAGTATAAAAGGTAGTGAGAAGTTATATATCTCTAAAGAATCAATATACTTATCACAAAATGTTTAACCAAGATTTTTTTCCTCATTATTGTGCCCTCTTATATTTTGGAGTTCTTTTTAATTGAAGACAGTATCAGGTTATATTAACAATGATGAGTCTGGCAGCACTGCTGACAGCTATATGATCTTCGGGCAAGCCACATTACACATCTGGGCCTCAGGCTTATTACCTATAAACAGGTAGATTAAGAAAAGATCATCTGTAAAGTCCTTTCAAAGTTTCTACAGTTATGTTTTGTTCATAGACTTGTATTTAGAAAATAAATTCAGTGCTAGCTCCTGTGAAACCATGAAAATACGTGTGATTTTTAAGAGAATGATATGTCTTCCCTCTAGAAATCAAAATCTAGGCCTTCAAATGGCCATTGAACACAACCAAGAAATAAAAATAAAATTTTTTTATCTTAATGGAGCAACTTACATAATACAGCAGCATGTTTATAAAATGTCATGTTTCATTTACATAAAGCTGGATATTTTATCATAGAGAACAAAGTATAATCCATACATGAATGCAAGTAATATTAGGAAGAAAATTGTATTTGAAGACAGTTATGCAAATCCTGTCTAAATATATTACTAGACTTTAAAATTTAAAATAATGTGCAATAAAAAGATACAACACAGTAGCACTTTACAACTTTAACACACATTTTTCAGTTCATTAATTCAAGAAATGTTTAAAGAATATTAACTATGCACCAAGAACTCTATTGGGGATACCACAGTGAACAAAACTAACAAAGCTCAGGTTTTTAGGAAGCTTACATTCTAGGGTGTGTGATGGGGATGTTAGGGGGGTAAAAAGGGAGAACTGTTGACAGAAAATAAAGAAGCAAATTTGCAGTTCGTCAGAGAATATACACGGGGTAGGGAGGACAGGAGGGAGTAGGGCTTGCCTTACTGAGGAGATGATATTTGAACAGAGACCTAAAGAAAAGGAAGGATAGCTCTGTTGGGCAAGGGAGCAAAACATTAAGACACAAATTTGCTTGGCAGCCAAAGTAGAGTAAGTGAGGGACAGTCAGAAATGTGTGTACTTGTGTGTGTATGCACACGTGCACACCTTCCAGTAGAAGGATGTCATTCATAAAAGATTTTGAGGACCATTGTAAGAAGTATGGTTGGAGAAATATGAGAAGTCATTGGAGGATTGTGAGCAGAGAAGTGAAACAATCAAATTTATGTTTCAGAATGACCACGGCTGTCATACTGAAAAAAGATGAATTGGGGCAAAGGTTGGGAAATTATAGAGAACCAAATTATACACATACTGCAATTAAAAAGGTTAGAGATAGTGACACAGTGGATGTGGTGGTAAGTGTTTGGTGTCTGGTTATATTTCCAATATAGAATCAAGGGAATCTGCTGATGGATTAAAGCTGAGAGAGAAAGAAAAGAGTCAAAATTGACTCTAGGTTTTTGATCTGAGCATCTGGAAGGCTGGAGTTGGCATTAACTTCAATGGGAAAGACCTCAGATGGGGAAGTTTCAAGTCATTTGAAATATCTATTAGTCTAGCTCCATAGATAAGGAATGAATAAGATGAATGCATTGTGAATTCACTCATGATTTCAATTTTCTGTGTTAATACAATAGATATTTTTGAAAAGAAGATTGAACTAGTCATTGGTTTTTGGTGTTTTGTAATATTTTATGTCTTCGTTTGTTAGACATTCTAATAGCTGAAACTAACTGAAGATTCTTGGAAAATTCTTCATTGGCATTCAAACTCAGGCAGCTTTCATATTTCCTGTATTTCTGCTACGACCATAATGAACTTTCAGATATTTAAAATGCTGCTGAAATGTGTCAAATTCAGTTGCAATGGAGTAGCCGTATTTTTTAAAAACTTACTATTTTCTAGATAACATATGCATTTTGATTGGCAAATCTATAAGTGAAGCAGATTGTATGAAAGAGTCCTTGAGTGTTTAAACTTTTTAAGTTCAAGGAAGAATGCCATGCAGGGACATTTTATTATATTTAGTCAGGACAAGAGAAAAAGAGGGAAGAAAAGAGAGTGAACATGGAAAATGTGATTGTTAAGCCAGACCTCAGTTGACTTGTGAGGCCACTATCAACTAACTGAAGGCAGTGATTCACTAGCTCGTGGGAGTCACAACTTCCTGGATCCTCTCCTCAGGAAAAAAAAAAAAAAAAAGTCCTGACATTCAAACTTTGCTTATAATCTTAATTTTAAATAAATGTAAAACTTATTAGCACAAATTTCACAGACAGATTTATCTTTCCTTTGACTCATGTCTTCGGCCCATGTTATTTTGAACACAGAGGATTTCAAAGATGGTAAAAAATTCAGAGATTCCCAGTGACTCCCAGATGAGGGATGTCTACACTTTAAGGAGTAAACCTGAAATGCTCCAGGTTGTATAATTCTTTCTGAGTTATACTAGCTTAAAGCCAGAAAGGAAGGAGTACTAGCTGGGAAGATCATACAAGATTTCACTATCTTTCGAAAGCGCCCTCTTTGTCATTACAAAGTAGTGCTCGTGTGTGTGTGCCGATGAGAGAGAGAGAGAGAGAGAGGGAGGGAGAGAGTGTTTGTCTGTAGCCAATCCGATCAAACTGAAACAAATTTTCTATTAGAGCTTTTTAATAAAAGATGAGAGCCAAAGTTATGGCATCTACTCTGGAAGTTACTTCTTCCATCCACCCCTCACCCCCACCCCAAATTTCTCTTAGCTGTTGAGTGCATTTGTAATGAATTAAATACATATGTAGAGCAACTTTACAGGCAATTTAAATGATGTTAAATACTAAAACTTATTAGCACAAATTTCACGAATAGATTTTTTTTCTTCCTTTTCATGTCTTCTGCTCATGTGTTTTGAAAACAAAGTGTTTTAAGATGGAAAAATAACTTGTGAAGGTAGATTAATTGTGATTGTGTTCCTTGAGCCATAATTTATGATGAGTTTCCCACATCAACTCTGGGATGGAGCTATTACACCCAGTCTGTGTAAGAAGTGATTGCAGCCCAAACAGAATCTTTTAAAATGTTCCAGTTTTCGATTTTTAGCTTCATCATGCTTCCTTCAATGCCTAGCTAGTTTCTTTTGACTTCATGTACTTTAAATTGAATTTTCAAATTCTCCTCCTTTTTTCTTTAAATATGATGTTTTTATAAGAACTCTATGAGATGTCAATATCCAACTTAATTTTTTTCCTGGTACAAAATTTAGAACTGATTTTGTACAACGAATTCATTGTTCAGAAATAATTCAATGTGTGGTCTTGCTTTTGACACAGAAATTCAACATGTTTCCATGTAGGTCTAGTAGTAACAGAGTGAGTTTATAAAATAATGATAATATTTTATAATGAAGTTATTTTATAAGGCAGTTACATTGTCTCTCTTTCAATCATTATGACAAGAAAAAATAAAAATAACCCTTGTCCCCAAACTAATCCTGTGACATGAGGGCAATAAAGAGTTTTTAAAAAGTAAACACACTTTGTTTTTCAAGTTGTTCTGATGTTTAATAACAGTTTGCTGTTACTTATTCTTTTTATGTGCTTTTTAATCAGATACAAATTTTAGTAGGGAAATAAGCAAACATTCCTAAAAATGAATTATAAACAACTGTGTTTTAGAATACTAAAAGGATTTTAAAACTTTTCAATTCAGCAAAGTTAATATATTTTTTCCCTAATTGAAATAATGGAAAAACATAAGTTTAGACACTTTCATGGCTTGGGGGAAACAGTCTTCATGCCCCCAGAGTCATGTTCCTTAGCAACCATTGTTGAGACCTGCTTCCACTACAGTCCTGCATGGTAGGCACCATTTTGTCTTCTTCAGAAGGTTCATCGAGACACTGATTACTGTTAACATGTCTCAAGGTGAGTCTCTGTAAAAGATAACCAATAATCAGTGCAACATATTTTATCTTAAATGCCACTAGCACACAGATTAAATCTGCTCTTAAAAAATTGGTTTTTTTTAGTATAAACATTGTGACATGTTTGTAATAGGAACTGTGTGCACAGGTGGCTCTGAATTAATTATACATCTTTCACTGTTGTGGTTTCATCATTGTCTAATACACCTTTATTTGCAAATGATTAAAGAAATTGGCTGACATTTATCATGCATTGCCAAGAATTCAGTCTCTCTTGCAAAAAGCCCACTTACGAGCGTAGAGTTCTGTTGAGGAGTACTAATATTAACAAGCTTTCACAGCATCTTAGCTTTGTTAGACATGTGTTATTCAGTAACTTCTTCATAAACACGCAAACAGCTGTGACCCAAATGAACAAAACTGCTAGAGATATTCCCATTCCAAAATACTAAACAAGCCATAGTATCTGTAACTTTGAGACATTCATTGTAGAAGAGTGATTATCATAGCAACAAAGATGTGTCTTGATAGCGTGCTTATATTTGGTTTGCATTTTTAAGGACCTTAAAAATACCAACATCAAATAAAAACAGAGATGTGATGGACATACACTTTAAAATATTAAACCTATATATATTTTTCATAATAACAATATTCATGAGTTAGTATCTTCTCAGTACCCAAATGCTGAAATTTAATTCCAATAATTGCATCAGGTTAACCAGTCATTACATGTCTTCTCTCTTGAGTTCACATTTACATTTTGAAATCATATTTTTGGACTTTTCAGATATACATTTTAAGTCCACATACTTTTACATACTAATTTATGCACTAATTATATACATTATTATACACAGTTCTGCTCAATTTCATGGGCAATGCTTAGAACCATACTATATGAAAAACTCCCCAACCAGAAGAGAAGTATTTGAATATGGGAGGTGATTTAGAGATATATCTTGAAAAAAGCATGGCATATACTTTTGTTGCAAATTACCAAAATTAATGGTAGACAAATACTTTTTGGGGGAGGGCTTGATATTATATTGAAAGTTGGAAGATTAAAAAATGCAGGAGGCATGCAAAAAAATGGTGGAGAAACACTGCCTAGACAATTGTAAATTTTTTGGATTAGGACTACAAACACCCTGGACTGCACTGTACTGAGAAAAGAATGGAAAACAGGCTTGTGGTAGAGGATGCTTAATACACAACAAACAGGAAATTAAAAGAGCAAGGCTATTAGATGTGAAGATTTCAAGATTGAGGCCTTTGCTATTGTTCTTTTCGATGCTTGGAATCAAGCCATTTATACCGAAAAATGGATAAAAGAAGAAATGGCCAAAGATAGGCAAAAAGATAGTTGATTTATACTCATGATGCCAGAAATTATGTTCTTGGCTTATGAACCAACAGCCAACTTGAAAAAAGATACAAAATAAAACAAAGACATTTTTTCTAGAAAGTTCTAGTTAAAATCAATAAATGTCTTCATTTTTGTTACGTACCTGAGATCCTTTGTGTATATATGTCCTTTTCCCCAAAAAAGTCACTTACCCTTGTTTGCTTCTATTAGATCCTTTTTTTTAAATGTATATGACTTTAAGGACTAGATTGAATATGTTGTCAACTACATATATAGTGATAATTAAAAAAAACTAGTAAGTATTGTTCTTTCTAAAAAATGCATAAATATTTTATCTGAAGGAATTCATTAATAGTCAAAAGCCACTGCTGATAAGAACAACTAGCCAAAGAAAATTCCTCTTCAATGTAGTGGAGTACAAAGATCATTTTAGGGTCTGATAGCCCTAAGTGTGAATTTCTGTTCCCCAGGTTACTAGCTGTGATAATTTGGGCAAGCTACCAAATCATTCTGAGGACCTAGATTCTTTTTTTCCCCAGAAAATGCTTAGTTATACTAATACGTACTATGCTGTTTCTTCTACTGCTTAAAAAATTTGACTTTCCGTCAACTATCTAACTCTGATCCCTTGCCAACCTGATATGGGTGAAAATGTTAATTATGTTTATGGGCAACATTACTTATGGTAAAAATCACCTCTGATTAAGTGCATCTGCATCTGATAAACTGTATTATAATACCTAACAGGAAGCCAAAGTCTGGGCTTCTTTAAGTGCAGAGACTTGTAATTGTGCATGTTCCCCGGGGTTACAAGAGCTATGCCTACAGAGTTATTACAGAGATACTGTCTCCTTTGAGGCATAAGGCTATTAAGCCAGGATAGTTTCCCCACCCGCCTTATGTGGCTCTTGTCCTCTTGCACAGGGCTGTCACCTGTGGAGAAACTAGCTCCCATGAGTTTGTGTGAACCACTGGGGGAGCTGCTGCAAATTCTGAGAGAAGTAAGCTGTGGTTTCTGTGCTAGAATCTATAAGAAGACTTGTGAAACTAAATAGTTAAGTCTGAGAAGGCAACTTGGTGGGCACTGTACCTACCACGTATTGTTCCTTTGAAAACAAAGAAAATATATGCAAATTGCCTTGTATACAAGTTCTCTTTGTACAAAAGGTCCAGACGCATGTTTGGATTGCCCTTGTTTTGACTGTGGGTCTAATCTAAACAACACCCCTTCCCTCCTCTCCTCCCCTACTTCCATTCCCAGCCTTGTCACAAGCATTCCAAGCTCAACTGTGTCTTCTACTAACCTTTAACTGATTCATCTGAACCAGTGTAACTCCTTAACTTCCCATGTGTTCTCATAGTAAGGTACTGGACAACGTAATAGCCTTTATTTACAGGACAATAAACCCTTAAGATCAAGAACTAGGACATGTTCTTATTTGGACTCTTTACAAGAATTCCATACCAGTTTTTTGACTTGAACTGAATAATGATTCATTTTATTGCCTACTGAGAAGATAGTCACAAATCATACAAGTCAGAGATGAAGGTACAATTTTTAAAAGCTTTTATTATTATAATTATATAACTTAACCAACCACAAAGAAATGTTTAGAAATGATTTACTGCATGAAGTTACTGAAAATTACATCTTAGTCTTCAATAATGCATTTGCTTTAAGTGTTAGGTTAAAATAATAAATTCTAGAAGGATATGTTATGTCTGCACAAAGTATCTGAATAAAAATTAACAAAATTTAATAATTTCAGTGTTCCAAGAACAATCAATTTTTTGGCTATGTTGGTTTTTTATTGATTTTTTCAGCTCTAGTGCAAAATCTGTTGCCACATAGACATGGTTATACTTAGCCTCAAAAGAGCTAATATGTCATAATGTACTCCATCAATTATATTTAAGCATGTATTATATTTGAAATAAAGAAAAAAACCTGGAACATACCTATTAATGTATAATAACAAACACCTCTTAATATATACAGCCTCCAAATTAATGAGCAGCTAAGAAGTAAAAGACATAAAAATAATTCCATGGAGAAATAGCACATACATTTTTTTAACCACATTTTAAAGAAGTTGCTAGATTTCAATAACAGAACAAAACAAAAACACAAAAATAAAACTGCTAAAGTCTGCAACACAAACCACCAAAATTATTAGAGAAAGTAATCAGTAGAATTCTTAAAAATATTTCTAAAAATTTCCATTCTTGTGTAGTTCCTTAGTAGCCATTTTTGCAAAAGGCTATCATTACATATTTCCACAGTGGGCTGTAGGGAGCCATCAGCTACTTTGCTTACTGAGAGACAGGACTGGGTGATTATGTGAAGAAAAGTGTGGGTCTGTTTGACAAAAAAAATAATGAATAATGACAAAATCAAGTACAAGGGCAGTAAAAAATCAATCATTCTCGGCAACATACAATTTCTACTGGATAAGCAGGGAAAGCACATGTCACAATAATTGCATCCACAGAGCTGTGAGCCACATCCCTTTAGCTGGCTTTCATGTCAACTGTTTTCAGTAGGAGTAAATGAAGATAAGATTGAGAATACGGAGAAGAGCTTGAGATCAAATGATGAAACATTTTTGGCAAAAAGTTATTTTGGATAGAAAAGGCTATTGATAATATAGTGTTCATTTTAGTAATAAAATGCTCTTAGCATGAAATGAATTATTTTGTGAGTGCCTATTCAAAATCATTGATTAGTCCAGGGAGTTTTCAGTTACAGTCTTTGGATTCTTCATTCCTTTGCCCTACACCTGAGTGCATGCCAGGGAAGAATCTGAGAGATAATTTAGCTTTCAGGCTTTGCTTTATGTGGTACAGTATGGTACTCAGATTGTTTCCACCATGTTTTCACAGGTCTAACCTGGTGGCATTAAAAATGTTCCATATACACATTGCTACATTCATCTAAATGTCATTTAGGAAGTTCATGAAGAGAGCAAAAAAAACCCAAAAACGATCAACTCCATTTGGGCTCTTAATTTGTCCTAATTCTCCAAACAAAATTTGTGATTAGTTTATTTGCCTCTTTCTTGTTTTCCATCTGTTTCCTCCACAGGAACATAAGCTCCAGGAAGGCCAGGGACGATGACTACCTCCATCGTCCAGCTTAGTGCCTGCTCCCAGGAGGCACTCTACAGTTTGTTGATTGAAATACTTAGTGAAAGGCCAATGAAGAAAATAAATTAGGATAAAATTAAACCACATCTCTTGAGCAGCTTAATGGATACAAATCATTGGATTTTCCATTTCAGAGACTTATGTTCTATAGTCAAATGATAGATAAATGATTACAAGATAAGAAAGGTAACATTATCATATGTAATCAATTTTATTTGTGAATTGATAATGTTCACTATATAGTTGATTTGTTAAGGAGACTAGTTTTTTGGGTTCTTTTTTGTAAACTCAAACTTGAATTTCCTATGTATACTGTTTTAAATTTTTAGCCTTGATAATCCTCTACCCTTTGTAATTTTTTTTTTGCAGTGAACTTTTTTTTTTGGTAAATGTCATGTTAAAGCCCCAGGTGTTAGTGATTATGAATTTCATGTGTTATTAAAAAGAAAAATGAATTATAAAATTTTCCTTGGTTTAAAACAAAAATAAAACTTGATTTTACTTATACTCAGGAAATGTAACTCCAGAACATGAATGCAGTATAAATTTTTCCATAAAAAATATACTTGTAATATTTTGTCCCAGAATGTTTATTACATGAATGACAATGAAGAAAATTCAAAGAAATTTCACTCCAGATACTTCTAATTTCTTCTGATTTATGGTTTTTTAGAAATCTGAAACAACTCCATTGAGATACAAAATTATTTTTCATTAAAAAACAAAACCCACTAAAACATTTAGTGTTTTCATTTGTTTGAGAAAAAAAGGATTGTAAATTTTTTTCTGAGTATTCTCTCCAGAAGAGAAACCCACTATTAATATTTTATTTGTTTTCTAGTAATTTTTATCATTTATGCAAATATGCAATTGAGGTCATCCAGTTAAATATCCTTCAGTTTGTATTGTGGGCATCATTCTATAATTAAATATTCTAAAAACATAAAAAATAAACAATTTCTACAAAGTAGATTTGCCAAAAGTCATTTAACTTTTCCATTGGTGGGGATATCCAATTTGGCACTATTATAAATAATGCTGTGAGAAATATTTCTGAACATCTCTCTCCAAATCTATAATCATTTCTTTAGAGATGATTCTTAGAAGTGAACTCACAAGGTCAAAATGTATGAACATTTTAATACATATTAGCAAAATTTTAAAAACTATAATAATTATTTTGCAATAACAGCAGTAGCAGTTTTCTTGGGCTTATTATATACCAGATTACTGTTTTAGTGTCAATGTCACTGCATCTACACCAGTATTGTGTGTTGCCACTAAAAACATTTCTTGACATATGGACAGGATAAATAAATGGATAAAAGAGCATATATGAAATGATTTTTTATTTACTTATTTTGGATAGTTTTTTATTTTTATTGGCTAATTTCTATGTCTCCTATGCTGAATATTTTTATACTGGATTACTTTTTTTCTTTTAACTGCCCTTTTTTAAGCATACCAGCCCTTTGTCATATTTGTTACAAATGCCTCTCACAACTTTAGGAACTGTCATGTTAACTCAATTTTGAAGGCAATGTGACATACAGGCTGACATGCAGCATACTGCCAAATATCATTTCCTATAGCATTATTTAAAATACTGACTAGGAAACAGAGTAATATGGACCCAAAGTTAGTATTCATTTTTTATTATAATATACCATTACTTAATTTTTCTCCACTGAAGTATAAAGCATTAGGGGGATTTACAAAATTTTAATCATACTATTTTAAGATGCATAAGAAAAAATTAATAATTCCTGCCTTCAAACATATTTGTATATTTTGCTAAGACAAAATGTGTCATGGAATATCCCTAAATCTACCCTTTTAAAGATACAATTACTACTGAAAGCCAACTGGAATCAGGCTACAGAAACAATTTTCATGACATAATAAGAATCATAAAATTATAAAATTAGATCATACCGCTGCACTTTTGGATTAAAAAGCACTAGGTAAAATATTTGATATTAAAATGAACAAATAGAAGTGACTGCATGGCTGATTGAAGAACCAATCATACAGGTCTCAGTTTAAAAGATGCCATACTAAAAGTTTAAAATAAAACTCAATTAATTACTTTTGCATATAATGATAAACAAAGTAAGACTCAATTTGGACTACTACGGACATTTAATATCCAAGGCAATAGGATTTCTCCTACTGATCAAATACCAAGTAACAATTATTTAAAAATTAATACAATTAAGTCTTTATTTAAAATACTAAGTGTGAGCTCCTGACAAGGTGATCTGTGCGTTTGTTAGAATAGAAAATGAGTATTCTAAAAAAAAAAAAAAGTGTAAATGTTTAACAAGCAAAAACTAAAAATGCAATACTAAATTATTAAAATTTCTGTTTGCTAATTGATATGATATCACGGCTATGGGTCAGTGTGACTAGGGAAAGGTAATACTTGTCTAATATATACAGCCTTCAAAAGGTAAATTGAGCCTCTATTTTTATTAGGAAAGCTACACAGGGAAATGGCTGGGTTGGCAGTTATAGATGACTTACCTTAAAATTATATTCCCATTTACCTGCTTTCTGATAAAGGTAAATAAAAGAGGAAGCATTAAATAAAGTCTAAATATAAGCTTCTATGATCTCAGTAAATATCAATCCTACATATTTTACCTACTGAAAAAAATTTCTAATATTGTGATTTTGGCAAACATTTGATACAGATGGATATCAAATTCACAGCAAGTATTTTCTCAGTCAACTTGCTCAGTCACATGAAAAACAAGACTTATTTTTAGCATCAGATTTTGCTTCCTTTTTTTTCTTTGTTGCATAGTGTTTGTTGAGCATAAGTGTTCTGTTCTAAAATTAGATTCTCACACTGTATGTAGCTGCCTGGATGTTCAAAAGGAAATGTCATTATGTGCACTTATTGCAGTAGAATGTAAATTTCAAATGGATTGGAACGCAATTACAATGAAATAGAATAATATAAGAAAATTTAAATTAAAGAGAATGGATGGATGACAGATCTTTATAAAAATAATATTAAAACTGTTTCAGTGAGATGATATTTAGGGATTTTTTTCTTTTGTTTTAACTTTGTGGCAGTAGGCTTTCATAGCACCAAAATATTCAGGTATTTTATTCAGGAGATTCTAGACCAGGTGGGGATCTTCAGAGTTGCTAATGATGCTCAGATTGCCCCTAGGTTGAACATGTTTGGCCAGGTACAAAGTGATACTGAATTACATTCATGATTGTGTTATTTAAGAAATACTTAGTGTTAATTAAGAAAGTGGAAAACTCCATATTTCAAATCAAAGTTGACCAAAGACATGTATTTATTGCCGTGTGCTTAGTTTCATTCAAATAAAAGGTGAAGCAATTAGATATTAATTAATCATATTGCAAATATATATTGCTAAAGTTTCTAAGCAATTAGACCATACTGACAAAGTAGTTTCATGAATGCCTGTTTATCTAAATAGGCTTTATATATTGCAGAATATCTTTCCAATTATTAAGGAAAGGAGAAATTCTTTGTGAATAAAATTTGGTACTGAAAAATCAACAGTATTTAACAATTTCTTTCATATGTAGTACTGTACACTTAGCTAATCAGATCATTAATTATCATTTGAAAGCATCTAATTGTTTCTAGTTTTTCAGTGACCTCAGGAAGCAATGTAGTGTAGTGGAAAGATTGCTGGATTTAGTGCCAGAAACCTGGGGTGTACAAACCTAGACAAGGAATTTAAACACTGTAAGCTTTGCTTTACTGATATGAAAAATACAAATAATGATATTATCCTATAGGACTATTGTAAGAAAATAGATTCTTGCATGAGAAAATATGTATAATTATAGACACTCGGTAAACTTTATTGCCTTCTCTTCCCCTCTCCTAACCACCTAAGAAGTAAACAAACCAAAGCAGCCAGATAGACTCCAGTTTTGAGGCTTTATGATACTGTTTCAATTTTTCTCTGGATGTACAGACATTTCTGATCCTATTTATGACTTGCTTTTTTAAGATTGAAAGGACTATGGGAGATAAGGTGATGGACTATTTCAGCTGTTCCCACTGTGAGACTCACAATTGTACTGATAACTAGCTTTCTTTGATTACTTTATTAGGACCTAAATCCTGCCTCAGCTGCTGGCAGTGTGATCTTTGTGCTGTAGCTTCCTCCTGATGAAGGCTAATAGGAGAGAACTTTAAGGTAAGTTTCAGCTCTGTAATTCTCTGAACTCCACCAAGTTTCATACTGCTTTGAAAGTTCACCACCTCAGAGGTTTCTCAAAGAAGAATACATTTGTCCTTGATAGCCATAGATAAAGAACTGAATTAAAGCAATGGCAGGTGGCAGCCGTCGACTTTCCACTGGTTGGAATACGAACCTAGAGCTGCTTGGCAGTTACTCCCATTTCCCATCTCAGCACGTCTCATTCTTTTGCTCCGTTTCCCTCCCCCATCTCTCCTGGCAGCCTTGTCATTTTCCGAAATATATTTATGCCTTTTCCTAACTTTGCAGTACTTTTCAACAGTGCATATAAAAAGACTAAAGAAGATAAGCAGATGTCTGGCCACTATCTAGACCTGTCCTTCTCAAACTCTAAAGTGTATGTAAATACCCTAGGGATTTTGTTAAAAAATACACTCTGATTTAGTGTGTCTAGGGTAGTTTCTCAGATTCCTAACTTCTAACAAGTTCCCAGGTGACGTTACTAGTCCTAGAATCACACTGTGGGTAGCAATTCTGTAGACTAAAGTGATCACAAATCTAAAACTTAAAGAAAAAGGTAATTATAAAAAATAAATACTATATTTCAATTTCATTTAAAAAAAATTATCTCTTTTTTTTTTTCTGACTTCTTCACAAATAAAATCAGTGTTTTCTTCAAAGCTGAAATTTCCAGAAAGGCAGTGTGTTATTTCTCCAATTGTTCTATTCTTATGTGTCTCCTCTACATTTTGATTTATACATTTTTTAATTTGGCAAAAAACCCCACTACATTATGATTTAAAATTTTAAAGTTATACAAGTTGAACATCACAATTTAATTTTGAAAACATAAACATGTAGGTGAGTGAATTAAACTGTTAACATAGTTATCAAGATGATTGGATTATTTAAAAATAGACTTTTTTCAATATTTATGGCATATTATAAACTTTTGGTGTGTGTTTTAGAAACAAAGTTTACATGACACAAAATACTGCAATGCTCTAAAGATACTGCAATAGATAACTACTAGTCATCCCCAAATAGTAAATTTATGAAAAACATTTCTTTGTCTTAGCTGGAGCTATTTATTTTTTTTTTCACTTTTCTTTCAACTTCCCTTAATATTCAATAATCTTGCTACTGACTGATAAAAATATGAACAAATATACACCTAATTACCAATGGTAGTTATTTCAAGTATGAAGTAATTTGAATTATGACTACAGAAGTCATTGTCCACTCAAAAATTACAGAAAAATTTAAAGATTAGACATATTCTGAAAATCAACACTATTTTATGTTATAAAAAATATACTCATTCCCCTTTCCTTTTAATATATGCTAGATTTCTTTGTTTTTTAGCGCAAGCCCAGTAAAGTCCTGGTTCTTAGTGAAAACTAAAGAGTAATGACAGCAACAACAGAAAGTTTTACTGAAAAACTTGTGGGCTTTCTCCTTTATCTCTACATGTATCTGTATTTTTCCTCACGAAAGAGGTAGGGAGCTCAGGGTCCAGGGTCACCCACGTATATTATTGAAGGAATCAGCATCCATCTGGAGGCTTAAAGGGGGGTGATGGATAATAACAGTTGAAGAGAAGAACATGGTGGTCAGACAAAGATGAATAAGATATTAAGAAGACAAAAGAATCCGATTGGAACACACTGGTGCAATATAGGAAGGGTCCAGTGTGCTTGTAATAATGTCCTGGAAGAAAAGTACTTTGTGCCCAAGGAGCCTGGTAATGTGTAAATTTTAGAGCCCAATTTTAACCCTACACAACCAGTTTCAAATCACAAAAGAATTCAGTAAGTTTTCCTGATATTCCACTTAAGAAACTACAACATCATGCAAATTAAATTGACATTTGAAAAGTGTTTAAAGAAGAAGACTTTGTTAAGATACCAGTAATACCAACAACTTTGTAGACTGGTTTCTAAAATGTTCCTCTTGCAGAGTATTTTAGGCTTGCAGAGAACACTGCATTTGTGAAATGCATTTACCTCTACTGAATTACTTATTTTGTAAGAATAAAGTTTATTTCTCATCCCTAAATAAGTCACCAACCATTTAATCATGTGGAAAACATAAACCAGGTGACCAACCCATTTTGCTAAGCAGAGAGAACGGAAAGAAATGCAGTTGTTTCAAGGCAGCTTCTTTATGCAGAGGGAAATATTTCTTTTTTATTAGCTCCATCTGATGGTTGATCTGGTTTTTACACACTGCCCAGCTATAAATTCCCAACAGCAACTTTACTGTTTTTTGTCCCTCTCTCCTATCAGAAAACAAATTGTGCTATATTGGGAAGATACTCCTTAATTGGTTATGTACCTAATTAATTTATTGATCTATGAAATATTTACTGATATGAAGGATATCCATGCTAATCTTGTGGGCTTTTTTCTTTTTTCCTTTAAATTGAGAAGCATAAGTATCACAGATCACAACAGTTTAAAATTTTATATTTGAAAATTTGAAAATATTACTGATGCTTTCCTGTATGCACATCTTCACACAGGACGGACATACTTCTCAGATGAGCGTGGCTGGCCCATTGGCTAATTTATGTTGAGCGAGTACATGGTGAGAACAAATTTCAAGCACATAAAATTGACTTTATTTTCCTTATTCATGTTTCATACTAATGGAATAGTTTGGCAAAAAACTTATTTATGTGATATACTGCCCTAATGCTCTCAGAAATGAGCATGCATGCTTGAAAATACAGTTCTTCCATTGCAGAGAAAAAATAGCTTAGGATTTAAATGTATTTGAAATGCATAAGTGAGTCTAAGCATCAAATAAGAAGTAAATTAAGAAGATACCCTACCTCAGCATCATACTCCCATAACTGATTTCCTCTCATATGGTGGCATTTTAACATGATTACAGGTCCATTGAGTCTAGAAACGTCCAAGCACAAGTCATCGGTTCGGATTTCTTTGTCAGCAGTATAAGAAAATACCTGAAAATAAAAAATTCAGCTAATAAAATAGTATCTTCTTAAAAACAAAAAGTCACAGTATAGCAGATTTATCTGTGGAAGCTTTCATATCAGATAAACTTGTGTTTTCAAATGATCTCTGCTGTGTGATCTTGAGAAAGCTAGTTCATCTCTCTGCGTCCTTTTTCTCAGTTGCAAAATCGAGACAGTGTCATCTGCTTTAGGAGGTTTTTGTGAAGCCTCAACTTACCAACTAAATTATTAAATGCATATTATTTGTACTGCATTTCCTGTACTATACTTGCCTTATAAAGCTCACACAACAGGTTCAGTAAAATACAGTGTAAATTTCATGGAGTTCCGTAAAGAGAAGTCCCTGTTCCCACCACCACATGACCAATTCCCCAACTCTAGAGACAATGATGTTTTTCATCCTCTTTCTTTCCATAACATAAGTACATCACATAAATTTTATTAGATAATGTCAGCAGGTTTCTGAAGGTTGTCGAATGATCTTTAGGGATCTCATTAAAGGCAAGCACTATGCTTATCCCTCTCATGTGGTTTTGGCTGGGCTTGACTATAATTCTTCTCAAAATATCCAAGAAATGCCAAGGTGGATAGTAGACTCATTGTTAGCTAACTCAAACTGATACTATAATAATCTCTATTATTTTGTTCCTAGTGTGAATAATTTGTTATAACATTATTAAAGTTTCATGAAGGTTATTAAGTCCATGATTATACAAGTTGTTTTCTTCTGTGAATCATGATAAGCATGCTTTGGTAGTCTGTGGGTCTTTTTTTTTTTTTTTTCTCTCTGTAATGTCAAGAGGAAGTACGGCAAGGAAATTCATCTTGGAGTCTTTTTGTTTCCCAAAGCAGTCTGATGAAATCTCAGGAACTCAGCTCTACAAATCACTTATAAACTCAGAGTCCTAGTCTTTAAGCTGAACAAGTTAGTCTTAAAATGGTTGCCTGAACAGCACTGCTACTCAGGGCTTCTAGGACAGTCATAAGCAGTGGTGAGAGGAAGATGCAGTCAGTGATTGATGGAACCCAAGTACGTTCGTAAGCTAACATCTTAAAATGAAAATTTTCACGAAGGTTATGCATTCTGCTCAACCATATAAAAACTTGAGAAGGATATAAAGTTCATTTACTTGAACTATTTAAAATATATTACAGACTTGAGGTATGGAATTCAGAAAAAAATTTCCTATCTTTGACACTTTTTAACGTACATCCTTCTCATGGAAAAATGAGTAATCAAAAGAAGAATAAAGGCAACACATCAAAGAGAAGTATTTGTATCTTTCCCAAACATGGTTAGTAATTTTTAAATACAATTCCAAACATTTGATTAAATAAATGAATCTGGTTAGCATACCTTAACCTAAGGGAGGGTCATTTCTGAGAAATTTCTTTTGCCCATTATGAAATTATTTCCATGTGAGGGATAATTTTCACTTGGAAGTGGCGTGCTTTTAGTTGTACACAGATGCTAATGTAAAGGGAGACACCAAAGCATCCATATTCGCCATTAATTTTACAGAATTAGTATAATCATGGCCTGAGCAATAATTCTCTGAGGGCTCTCCATGATAGTTTGGCAATTTAAATTTTTGCCAGTTCTATAGAGCAGCCACAAAGCATTCTTTGTTCCTCAGTTTCTATTTTGATTCATTTTGGGGTCAACTAGTAGATATCTTAAGTAATTTACATTACATTTAAGAAAGATATTTGTAGAATACAGCCTAAGCCTATATGTACATATATGACATTATCTTTATTTGGACCTTACAATTGAAAAAGAAATTAACTGATGCATCTGCAAGCCATGGGGATTGCTGGCAAACACTGGAAGATAGAAGCAAGGAATAATTCTCCCTTATAGGTTTCAGAAAGAAAGTGCCCCTTCTGACACCTTGATTTCAGACCTCCAGGCTCGAGAACTGTGAGGCAATACATTTCTGTTGTTTTAAGCCATCCAGTTTGTGATGGTTTGTTACAGCAGTCTGAGAAAACTAATACACTTCCTTTTATTCCTTGTGCTGGTTGAAGCATTTAAGAGTCATGGAATCAGTTTTCCAAACTGTCATTGCAAACTTTGGAAAGGGAAGTTGGACTTTAGATTTCAGATGTATTCGATTGTGTCTCGGTGTCTGGGCTTAAAATTGTAACGTCCAGCTGTATTTTCCAAAAGCATCAGAGCAATAGTTTTGATAATCATTTTTCTATTTAAATATATCTTCATAAAGTGGTTCTTTACTGTGATTAGACGATTTATTTGCTTTTATGTATACTTCATTGAGGTCAGATTGATTTCTGTATCTGAACTGATGCACTCAAAAGAGTTTAGGAGTAACTCCACATATCTAAAAGATGATAGCCAATTCCAGTTTCAATTCCTTTCAGTCTTAATATTGTTTTCAGAGAAGGTAAGCTTTTTCATTACAGCCCACATGCATATAGTTTGCTCTGGATTTTTATTTTTGGGAAGTATGTCCAAAGGCATTTTATGATTCTTCAAATATCTAAAACTAAAATAACATTTAAACATATTTTAAGGACTGTGTGTGAATTATCCAAAATACTCTGCATTAAATTAGTGCTTTCACACAATGAAAGAACGTGTCAATATATTCTTTTTAAAATTGTATCATCCTTAAAATCCTAATGTTGTATAGCTGTTTCTTTAAAAATACTCTTATATCTTTTACCCCTTTGAAAAACTGCAAGCAGCATAAGCAGCCTTTCACAAAACCTTGTTGGAGGGGTGCATGTTGGAAGCCAAGGACACTGTGTTCTGTGTTACTGGGACCTGGACCACGCCTCCTTCAGCAAGAGGCTCGGGAACTAAACGCCCTCTGCTGGCTCTGTCTTGACACAGGGTTTCTTTCCTTTTATCCTTAGGTGAAATAATTTGCCAAAAGATATGTGTGTATTTAAAAGGCTCACAAGTGTATTTGATTCAGCTTCATTACTTATACAGGTTGTGATTTCCCTGGATGTACTTGTGAATTTATAAAATACTTTTCCTGTTGAGCTCCTCAGGACAGTATTTACTATAAAAGTTCACAGTTTGAACGGATTCTATATGTCACTCTACGCCAGCCGCCTCACTTTCCAGATGAAGAAACCTAGGTCACTAAAGTTACAGGGTTCCCCCACCTTGCCAGAGCTGCTTAGTCACAGAGGTCTGTCTGGACCCCAGGCTCACTGCCATTGTTCTGCCACTTGACTATACTGTTCCTTACATACCATTATGGAGCTTTGGGCCCCCAGGGCAGTGGGGGCCGGGGGTGTCCTTCTTAGGTATTTTAAGTACAGCCAATTTGAGAAATCTGTTCACAACTATCCAGAAGGATAAACTATAAGAAAATAAATATACCATGATAGTTTTTTCCCTCATTCTGTAAAAGCAGCCCAAGAACATTTATATTGAAATAAGAAGGAAAATTGTTTATCCATAAAAATTTGACATTTAGCAATGTGATTTATTTTTAAACAAGTTCTCTCTTACTGTATATCACACGGTCCTGAAATTAGCATGGAGAGTGCATAGATGGAGTTGAATTCATCAATGGGGATGCCAAGTAAAGAGACTTTTGCTCTCACACAGGAGCTTTTTCTGTCTTATTTGATTTCAGACTTTCTAGCATGTTATCTCAGTGGTTTGTGTAGAGGAGGGTAAAGAGAAGTAGGTAGCATCCAGCTGTGTACCCTTAGCTTACATGCCTATGTGATATCTATGGTCTTTTACAGTTTGACTGCTCTAAAAGACTGTTGTTAAAAACAGGTGTGTACCTCAAGTTCAGTATTTCCATCTTGTCCTCAACATCACCTATGAAGACTAACTCTTTCTCCTTTTACTTGCATGTAACTATATGTAACAATTTGATATTTCCCTGTTTGTGCTCAGCAGGTCCCCTCATTCTTCCATCCCTTACCTGGTATGTGCTGTTCATTACCAGTAGGACTACCCATTCCACTTTGTCCAGGAAAAGATCACATCCTTAAAGTCTTAGTAGATTCTTCAGTCTTCATGTAGTATATTGTGATTAAACTTACCCAGATAGCTTATTTGCACTGTATTGCAGCTATGGAATTATCTCTATAAATCTTTGGAGCAGGACAGCATGAAAACAGTGGGCTTTGGAAAATGACACAGATGGGTTTGGGACCTTCCTCCACACTCATCAGAATCACAGTGCCTGTGAGCCATTGTCAGAATTTTAGCTTCCCCATCTGGGAAAAGGGATAAAGATGCCCCTTTTTTCCTGAGATGTTTCAGAGGTTGAATGAGGTAATACATTCAATTCTAAACACAGTACTTAACCCACCTAACATAGTATTAGTTATCATCTGTGCAAACTCCAGGCATATAATCTACATTTGATTACACTGTCTTGTCTTTTTGTTTTATTTTTTAAAACTTGCTGCCCCAATAACAATGTTAAAGATATATTTTGAATACCTATGGAGACAGTTCTAGGAGAAGATTATGTGTCCAGTAATTATTTATTGAATTAATGAAAACAGTTTGTTTTTGGAATTCTCTAGTCCACTCCACTTTGTGGAAAACAGAGCATGAGAATAAAATAATATAATAAGTAGAATTCACTAATACAGTAACAAAATGTGACCAATACTACTATTTTCTTTCTACTTCATTATTAAATTCTCCCATTTTAAGCACTACTGATGGTAAAGTTTATGTATGTTTAATATTTTGTCTTGAAAGGTTTTAAAGGACGTCTACAATTTGAGAAATCTATTCTTGAATATTTTCCAAATATTTACTCATGTTTTACTATTGTAATATTGAAGAATATAAGTTGCAAATTTAAGCTCCATAGGAATTCCTTCCAAAAGAAACCTCACTAGATCATGCTTGCATATACAGATATTGTTTTTCAGATTCCTGTCCCCTGGTGTACATGCCCTGTATAACACCCTGTATGTGACATCATTTCTGAATATATTTTTACTGGTATTTTGCTAAAATTTCAAAAGCTTTTCACATATATTGTATTATTAAGCATGTCCTAAAACTGTAGTATGTGGCATATAATTAGAGAAAAATTATTAAATATATTAAAAAGTCTCAAGAGGCAAATTATAATGTCCTTAGATAGCACAAAGATACTCTTATTAATAGTTATAACTGCCTCTTATCTATAAAGGTAAACTATTAGTTAATTTAAATTAGACATAATTTTAAAAAATTCACCTCCATAATATTACTACAACATTTGCACCAATGCAATAATACTGAATTTTTCTAGGTGGTTTCAAGCTTAAAGAAATCCTACTTATGGCATTTGTCATTGCTGCCAACTAAGATCAATTTAGTTTGGCTTCCTCCGAAAGCTGACATTAAACAAGGATTTAAGTGCGAGTGGTCTTAAGTAGGTAGATGATCCCAAGAAAGACTAGTCGGAGTGCAGGGAAGGCAAAGCAGCCAGTAAAGGGGACGTTACCAGTTCGTTACACTGTGCGCAGCTGGGGCTGGATCCTGCTGCGGATCTCTAGGAAACAGTACAGAGCAAACCTCAGATTCAGTTCCCTGGAAGGGTGAAGGAGCTGGGATCATTATACCACCTGCCCTCTGCTTTTGCTTGAGGTATGCTTCCAGGAAGTAGGGGTGATTAATCCCCCAGGTGTGACTATTCGGGCAAAGCAGTCACTGGCAGAGAAAATCATCAGGCAAAGGAACAGAGATTCTGGCCTTTGGATACTGGGCTGGAAGTAGGTGGAAGGAGAGACACTAAATATTTTGGGATAACTTGCTGTGTGCTTGGCAAGATAGCAGTCATCTTAAATATTAGTATAGGAAAGATGATACAGTACAAATCATAAATTATATGTTTCTTCAATAACTTTTCAGGGTTAGCATGATCATTTCTCTTTTTCAAATAAGGAATATGAGGCTTGAGAATGATAAATGAATTCCTAGTCACTCAGATTGCAAACGGGAGAGCCTACCTTTGAACTGTGGTCTATCAGGCCCAAATCCCATGCTCTTTTCACACACTTAACATTTCTTCTGGAACATTTGAAAAATTAAACTCCAATCTTTATCCAGATTTCCCAACTTTTTCCTTAAAGATCCCATATGACCCCATGTCATTTTTCCAGGATCCCACCCAGGACACCGCATTGCATTCAGTGGTCGTATCGCCTTAGCCAGCTCTGACAGGTGCTTGGACTTTACTCTTTTTTGATGACTGGCAGTTTTGAGGAGTACTAGTTAAGGGTTTTATGGAATGCACCCCAGTTTGGATTTGTCTAATGTTCATCTCATGGTTAGATTGGGGTTTCAGGTGTTTGGGAGGAAGATCACAAAGGGGAAGTGCCATTCTCACATTTTATCAAGGGTACATGGTGTTAACGTGACTCACAACGTAAAAACTTGACCACCTACCTAAGGTAGCACCTGCCACATTTCTCCACTGGAAAGTCACCACCACCCCCTTCTGTGTTCTACTCTTTGAAAGTCAATAAGCACAGCCCTCACACAAGAAGGGAGGAGAGTTAAATTCCATATTCTGGAAGGGGGGCTGTCTACGTAAACTCTTTGGAATTCTTGTCTATAGGAGATCTCAGAGATCAATATTAACATGTCTCTAAAAACTTCAGTCTAAAACTCGAGGTCATGCTTTTATGTCAGATTTATATGTCATACCTTAAGATTCTCATAGTGAAAAATAAATCTGCCTCATGGGCCACTGTTTCACTCACTGAATGAAGAAAGTTCTCTTTAGTGGGCAGATTGCAACGTGACCATTTCTACCACCTAGAAATGGCACTTGGTCTTATCAGTGTAAGATGTGGATTGAACACTGGCCACTGTGACCTACAGAGACCACTTTGATTATTCTTTGGTATTGCAATGACAATAAAATGCGACTCTGAATTTGCCAGACGTTGTTTTTTGTACCTCTTAAAACAAAATAAACAATTTCTGTATATCCCAGCCGGATACCTACATTTTACTTCTTTTAAATAAAAAGAACATCTCAAAATCTATTTAGAAAGTCAGCAACTAGAGAGATGTAGTAGTAATACATCTGTCTGGTAGGTTTTCATTAGAAGACTAAGATTCTCTATTAGAGGTTGGAATGGACGCTAGGCTGTTTTCATGGTAACCCACTGAAGCTTTTTTTCCTTTAATGGAAAGGTAGCATTTCTGTACATACCACATGTAGCTTTTTGCTCAGTATTGGATCAAGTCCTTTGATAACAGAACAAAAGAAGTGAACTGAAAAAAAAAAAGTTCTACAGTCTGTCCCTGCTTGTGGTGAAATTATACTTGGGTCCTAAATAACAAGAATAAAAAGCCCCTTTCATTTTGGCCACATTCACCATGTCATTTTTAATAGCAACAGTGCATGCACAAGTATTTTCAAGAGGTTGTATTAGAAACAGGTGACAAGCTAGCCTTTGACAACTTTTTCAGTCTGAACCTCATTGTTTCTTTTGTCCCCTCAAGTCAGAATTTCCTTGCTCGGCATTTACATTCTATTAAAATCTTAGTTCCACTACTTATAAAACTTAATTTTCCACTCTCCCTAGTCCAGGCCTTCTACTCCATTTAGGCCAGTGTCTCGCTGTCCTCACACACACCCCATTCTCTGTGCTCCCTGACAGCTCTGCGAAGCCTTTTAGGCCCACCCTGTCCTTATCAGATCTTTTTCTGAATGCCTCTTGTACAACAGTACAAAAATTCTTTATTTCAAGAATCCTTGTTTTGTATTCCCATTGAGACTGAGTGTAGGGACTGTATGCCTATTCACTTAATTTATAATTGATCTTGTTAAAAGTGGAAGTGGATTTAAACAGAATTTTACATATATATTGTCTATATAATGTATATTCCTACATAGAGAAAGATAAAAGAGACAAAATCTATCTACAAAAACAATGGTAATATAATAAAAAGAATCCAAGTATGAGGTCAGTATAAATACTTGTCCACAAAATATGATTCATTTTATAATCAATATTATTGAATTATTGTCTCTGGGTGAACCATGTATTTGGAGTAGAAAAGAAAATAAATCTTTCTCAGGAGGCAAGCAACTCTTTCCAATACTTAGTGCGTCATGGAATTTTCTTAGGGGTACCCATGGGAAGGACTCTGTCTTGTAACAGGCAGCATTGATCCGACTTCCTTATTTACAAAAAAGAGCTCAAGTTTTAAGTGTATATTTTTTATTCCTTTTGGTGCCCATATATTACTGGGTATATATACACTGTTCAATGAATTCTGGATTAACAGGTTTCTTTTTTTTTTCCCTTTAAATCATTAGGTTTTGGTAACTGGTAGGTTGCTCAAAATTTTCACATTGCTCTGAGATATCTTCTAAAAGAATTTGTTTTCTAATTTTTCCCCCTAATTTCAAGCTTTCTAAATTCATGTCCCCTGTCACCAGACCACAGATTTCACAAACATCTGGTCTTACTGCTCTTGCCTATCCAACAAAAGAGATAAAGAATATTAACTGATGAACATCCAGTTCAACCATATCAATTTACAGTATTTGAAACTGAGGGCGGGAAAGGACAAGGGACTTCATAACACCCCTGCTATGGACTGAATGTTTGTCCTTCCTGCCACCCCCAATTCACATGTTGAACTGTAATTCCCAATGTGATGATGGTATTTGGAGGTGGGGCCTTTGGGAAGTAATTCGGTTTAGATGAGACCATGAGGGTGGGACCTCATGATGGGATTAGTGCTTTTATAAGAAGAGACCAGAGCTCTGTTGCTCTCTGCCATGTGATGAGGAAGCAAGAAAGTGGGTGTGTGCAAGCCAGAAAGAGGACCCTCACCAGAACCCAACCATGCTGGCATTCTGATCTCTGACTTCCAGCCTTCCAACGTGAGAAAATAAATGTCTGTTGTTTAATTCACCCAGTCTATGGGATTATGTTGTAGCAGCCCAAGTAGGTTAAGAGTCACAGAGGGATTTTGACACTCAGATCTTCTGATATCATCTTGACTTCTCACCAAAGCTGATTTAGATCAAGTATGGTGTAGTGTAGTAGAGTATCTGAAGTATATAACCTAATTATGATTCCTTCTTATTGGGGTGGTTTTGAAAATCATATTATATATACATATTTAAAGCACCTGCAGATGTCTACTCTAGGAGTAGTGTTCAATATAGCTTCCACTCCCATCACCTCCATAGGCTGCTGGGACCAGGCATTCATGGTCTACCCATAAAGAGCTTAAAACTAATAATAATAACTAAACCAACTCATACAGCTGATCTGTGTTTTAATTTAGTGTAGGATGCAAATAATCCTAGAAAAATATGGAAAAAAATAAATGTTCTGTGCAAAGGAGAAACATTGGCATATTTCTGTATAAATAAAAGCAATAGTTTTTAAAGATGAGAATAGATTATTAACTAGAAGAATTACCTAATAAAAATTAGGAAGATTTGTCCTTCATAGTTTATACAGGAAAATGACAATTATATATTAGATAAAATTCCTTTTTAACAAAAAAATATATAATTAGGGCCATTAAAATATGAAAGATATTGGTTGATATCTTGTCACTGTTATTATGTGTACATTTCTAACAAGCAAAATATACATGGGATATATATAGTTAGTAGTGAACAAATGAAATATTTAAAACATTTTGTTTTTAGCCATGTTCTTGCATTTGATTAGTCTCACTTTGAGTTATCTTCAATAAAATCTTACATAGGATGACTTCTTTTAAAAGTTGATGAGTTTAAACAAAGAATGCTTTAAAAATCTTGGTGCTATTAAAAAAAATCTTGGTGCTATAAAATACTATACCTGACATTTTGACATTTGACTTGCAGATTTCTTAGATTTATTTTCCTTCTAAATTTTGTTTTCTCATCCTTGCATTAGTCAGTCAAATATTTGAACATAAATTTCTTATCCAGTTTTATGTTATCTAGACTTCATTGTGTATCTTTTTTTTCCCCCCAAAACAAGTTTTCATATTTGGAAGGAAACAAAAAAAAACCCTAGGAATAATACCCTTACCTGTTACTTTCTTCCAATACTGTAAGAATTTAATAACTAGGATAGAATTGGGAACACAGTAAGATAAAAATATTTCAGGTACAGCAAAGCAAATAATCATGAGTTCTGTGTGGCTTCTGCTGAATATGAAGGTGGACTAGGCAATACTGTTAATTTGGAAAACACAGACATTATTTGCCTTACTTAGAAACTAATAAGTGGCTTTTACAGCTAGATTAAGCCAAGATAAAATTAGTTTATCTATTACAAAGTGCTTCAAATGGTAATTTAAAATAATTATTTATGTCCTCAGTAAAATTTAGGTACACACACATTTAAGGGAATTCTAAGGGAAAAAAAGAGAGGATCACTTCAAAAGACCTTAATATTCTTCATATATAGTAGATTTTTGCATTCATACCATTAAACATTTAATATAAAACTTACTAAAACGTTGGCCGGAAAATAATTTGAACAAGGAAGCAACTCAGGGTGATGATTAAGACGAGTTTTGAGTCAAGAAGAATTATGCATAAGACAGGAAAAAAAGTATTTGAAGATAAAAGGAGAAAGGAATGAGGTTTAGAGAGTGAAGAAATACAGAGAAAGATTCTGCTACAACTGGTAAAGTTGGGGACAAGCTGGAGCTTTGGGAAAACTATACTGAAAATGATCACAGTGACTCAGATATGAGGCAATCAAGACCCAGATTTGGAAAGTATAATTGTTAATGAAATAAAAAAAAAGAAATAGGTAAAAAGGATAAGCAGAAACAATCCACAAGGCTTAGTGCCTAGTTTGAGAAGGGAAGGGTGTGATAAAAGATGAGCGGAAAATGTAAAAGATAGATGAATAAAAGATCGAAGGATAAAGGGCTTTGGATGAAAGATGAGTTAATTATTGATAGACATACTGAGTTTGAGGCTAAACTTGGTCATTCAAGTAGAAATGTGCATTATTCAGTTTGCAACAATGGAGTTGGTATGACTTTGGAGCTCCATACAGATAAATTAGAGGGGATTTATTTCCTTGGAAAATAAAATGAAAAGAATCAAGAATAAATAGAGGAGGGGAGGGTATAGTTCAAGTGGTAGAGTTCGTGCTTAGCATGCACACGGTCCTGGTTCGATCCCCAGTGCCTCCTCTATAAATAAATAAATAAATAAATAAATAAATAAATAAATAAATAAATAAATAAATAAATAAATAAATAAATAAATAAAATCTTAAAAAAAGAATAAATAGAGTAGCATGGAAATAATGGGCTCACTGACTTGTACATGCATCCTGAAGATGCTGTTGACACCAGACTGATCCCATGAGAGCAGGCCCTGCTGAGACTTACTTGGAAGGAAACTAACCCTTGTATTGATAGACTCGAGGAACAGACGCCTCATGATCCCCTGAAAAACTGGGTCAATGTGAATGTCCTCTTTCGATGTTTTCTCCTATTAACATCATATACTAACCTCATCTCAAGTGTCTGTTATAGGCTAGGATAACCAGGTTTTGTTGGATGAATGACTAAGACAATTTACCATTCCATCCTCAGTGTATTTTAGTCTCCCAGTAGGAGCATTAGCCGATGAAAAACCAAAGAAGTATTCCCAGCCAAGCAATAATGAGACTGAAAGGCTCTTGGAATAATTCCTACTTCTATAGAAGTTATAATAACTCTGCTCTCTTCCAGCTAGCATGTATCCAACTCATTTAGACATTTAATGAATGGTACATATTCCTTTTTCCCCACAGGCCATTTAGGATTTTACTTTGTGAAATCCCTGGTGAAGTTTAATTCCATTGTGCAAGTTACTAAAAGGGGACCAAATTAGTGTAGAAAAGGCTTGTAAGTAATTACAGTACTTATAAAAATGTAAACTCTAAAATGAATACATATCTGTCGAATGAATATATCCATTACAATCTATGAGTACATTAGAATACATTACTAAAATAATTAAGCTTTCTCTAGGAGATGGTCTGTAATGAAGAGAGAAAGTATTTGTTTACTCTCAAAATTCATAATACACCTGTCTTAAAGTTAGATTCTTCATAAGTGTAAATAATCACATTTTAAAAGAAGAGGAGACATTTGTATGAAAGTATGGATAAGACCTAATGATCTCTTCTTCATCTTGGCAGACAACAGGGTTTAATAAATGGCTAGCATGCACTTCCCTAAAGGCTTGCTACCTTGAAAAATGGCTCTGAATAATTTACTGCAATAAATTACGTGGAATGTTTCCATGTGCTTTCTAGCTCTCTCCAAATGAGTGGCTCCAGGGAGAAAGAGAAACATTATAAATGCATTTGCTAAAATGTGAGTGTTTTCCATCATTTTATAATTTTGTCTTTACAAAGAGTAAATACAACATGGAAGAAGGCTGCTTTTCTCCCTATTTTTGATTAAAGATACATTAAAATTCAAAGGAAGCATCATTGGATTTTTAAAACTTTTATATTGATACTTGATATCAAAGTAAAATGGTGTTTTATAAATATTACATTAATCTAATTTGTACCCAATTATATAAATTGTAATAAAAATCAGTGTCAATACTTGAATAGATCTAGTGTATGCCCAGTGAGGCTAAGACCTAGTCACCAGTTTCCATACTGGCTCCTTTATGATGATGTCTGTGTCATGTAAAAGCACCTCATTAGAAAAGAATGGTATTTTGACATCAAAAAGAGAAAAAAGGCAAACATTGATTGGGTCAATAAACTAAAAGTCTGTATGTGAAAACACAACGTGAACAAAATGTCGTCAGAAAAATATCTGCAATGTGTATGACAAAAGATAATCTTACTTAATAAAGTGATTAGTAAATTCATAAAGTATTAATGCCAATTTTAAAAATGCTTTAAAAATGCTTAAAGGCATTGATAATGTTAGAAATATGATTTAAAGTAAGATAAACTATTTCTCCCATACTAAATTGGCAAAGATGAAAAACAAACAAAAAAAGTATGACACCAGTTAGGATTGGCCCCTGTGAACACAGTCCTGGGGGAGTGTGGTTGGGAATCAGTACAGATGCAGTGCATATGGTATCACCCGGCTCTAGGTTCTTACCACCTCAATCACTTTATTCATCTCAGGGCTTCCATTAAACTAATGAGTAAAATCAGGATAACACTATGCACTTCATATATTGTTGTAAACATCAAAGGGGGCAATTAATGTTAAATGTACATCATAGTGCCTCTTCCTGTTTTAGCTATTTGTCCTATTGGTAAAACGTTAAAGAAGACGATATGTCACTAAATATTAAAAGTCTTTTAATGTTGCATAACCTTTGACCTAGCAAATTTGCTCCCAGACATTATTTGTAAAGTAGTAAATATGAATGGGAGCTCACCAGATTTTAGCTACAAGGGTATCATTGAATCTAGGCTATAACAATGAAAATTCACAGATAATACTGTGGATTAAACAGTAAGGGATTGATTAAATAAATTATAGTCTATCCATTAAATATATGCCCTGTTTAGGTTAAGAAGTTGCTAGCCAATAGGCAGCAGAGAAGAAACTAAATTACTTGGGTTTTAAACAGTGAGTGTGTCTTAAGTTTGTGAGTGGAGCAGTATTTGACCAATAGTGCAATTAGGACAGTATTAGTGAATTGTAGAGGGATGAATATGCACAGCGCATGCAGGGAACGAAGAATTACGAGATGTGTCCCAAGCACGAGGAACTATTAAAAAATCAAGGGAGACTAGGCTGGAAAGCCGAAAGGGGATGAAATTATGAGGGGCTGTGTATATCAGAACTAGGGAATCTGTACTTTATTTTTAGGCAGTGAAGAATTGCTGGAGATTTTAATCTGATTTTAATTCTAATGTAGCATGTATGGTATGTATTTATGGAATTGATATGATATATGGAAACAATGAGTTTTGACCACAAGGGTGAAAGAAGATGTAGGCTAGGACAAAGAGAGAGGTCCTGGTTTTAAAGGAACTTAGAGGGAGAAGTCAAGGGAGATTATTTTCATAGAAATATAGGATTTGGGGACCAATCAAATTATAGAAATGAAGTGTATATGATAAGATTTTAATTTTGGATGATTGTGTGAAAGGGAAGAAAAATGCATTCAGTCTGGTTTTGAGATATCTGTAAAGATTCCCAGTTATTAATTAGCAGTAGATCCCAGAGGTCAGGAGAGAAGTTGGGGGTGAAGTTATAAATCTGAGTCATTAGCATTATAGGGGACTTGGAACTGCTTCTAGGAATCTGTGTCATCTTTTCAGAAGTATAAAAAGACAATCGGTAACTTCTAGTAACACACTTTGAAGCAGTAAATTGTTCTTTCTTTCACTTGTAAAAGTTTATGTTCAAGTTTTAATCAAATTCTTCATTTTCATTCTTTTGAGAATGTTTAATGATCATCATGATATTACTTGCTAATGAAAAGAAAGCATTTCAGGAACACATAGGAATGGACTATTGAATTTTGTCATTATCCTTTGAGGTAGAAGACTTTTACTACTAAGGTTTTAAAGAGAGCACCTCAAGATGATCAAGTGGTGAATTTCCTAAGAATTATCCACTTGCTATCTTGTTTTTTACAGTGTTCTGCTACAAAAACGTCCGCACATCCTTTTCTCTCTTTACTTGACTGGTCTTCATTAGGTGCCTACAATATCCCAAGCACTGGGTCAGGTGCTATTAGTGAAGAAAGTTGAACATGCTGGATATCTGAATGTCTAAATGTTTAAGAAAAATATTTCCAACAACTACTGAAAAGTAAATTTCTTCCTGATGTCTCCAAAATTAAAAGAAAAAGCCCCAAACCACCAAAACTCCCCTGCAACGAGAAATGGTTAAAGGTATAATTGTCTAGAAATATAAAGCTCCTTCTTTTAGAAATGTAACGGAGTGGAAATGCTAAAAAAAAAAAACCAACATTAACATTTGTTATGACTTTTGTGTAAAAGCAGGAGAAAGAAATTTGAATATTTTTATGGGTTGGGGCTACTTTTAAAAATTCAAAACTAAATAACCATAAAAATAGATGCTGTTTCCATGGTAACATGAAAGAATAGCAATAAAAAAACAGGGAAGGTAGCTCTGAGAATAAAATCCTAAGATCTGCTCTTTTTAAAAGTAAGTCAAAATTTTAAACATGTCCCTAGAATTAATCATCCTAGAAATATTGAGCTTCATCAAAAATCATAAGAAAGTTTTATGGGAAGGTTTTATTTTTTCATAATATATACTTAGCTGCAAGGGATATAATATATAATTGTTAGAATAACAGGGGAGGCAGTTCATTTTATTGAGCCTAGCAATACCATTGAGTGTGTTGCACTTTTATCTTGCCTCTGGCATTAGCCACTAAATAAACATTATGGTTTTTACTTTTAGAATTAGAACAGAAATAATTGAGAAAACATGGAAATAATAGAGAATAATTAATGGCAATAGACCAATATGTACTGAGTGTCTGATATATGCCATGCTGGTATTAGTTGTTTATAAATTTTACTAATCTTTAGAGAAAAAAATTGAGGGAAAATTTTTATACATTTGGTAATGAAATGCTCAGTCTTTTCTCCAGAGATAATTTATATTCCAATTAGATTTCTATACATTTCTCATAGATTGTATAGCATTTATATAAATATAGATGTTATAGATACTAGATAGAGAAAATGTTCACATACATTTTTCACAAATGAGATCACTCAAAATAGGCTGTACTCTGGGTTACTTTTCCCTCTTCAATTTCTGATGACAATGCATACAGACCTCTCAGTCATTCTGGTGGCTATGTAGTATTCTATACTGTGGATAGACCGTAACTTATTTAAGCATTCTCCTCTTGGTAAGTATTTGTCTCCATTATTTGTGTTATAACAAAATGGGCTCCAGTACACATTCTCGTCTTTGCAGACATGAATGAGTTTTCATGTAGATGAAACAAATACTGGTTTTAAGTTCTATCTTGTCATTAAGTTGATGATGTAGAGACATTAGAATATATGTAGGTATGAGTTTTTTTTTTTTTTTACTTATTGTTTATTTTTTCCTTTTATTTATGAATCCCTGAGATTGGTATCTTTCTATAGTTTTGGTTATTATGACAATAACAGCATTCTTTGGCAATGTCTACATGGTAGTAAGGTACAAATCCATTATTCTGAGCATGAATTCCTTCATCTATTTACTTGGCTAGTATTTATTAGGTACCTACATATCCCAAGTGCCAAGTACTAGAGATGGAGAGAGGAATAAGATATAGTCCCACCGACAAGCAGTTTACAGCAGAGTGGGGTAGCTTATTTCTGGATATTTGAAAACTTGTAAGTGAACAATGTAATTTTTTAACGTTTATGATCCAGATGCTTCATGTCATTTAAACAAATACAAGTATATGACTGGTTATTCTTTTTAGTACTAACCACGGCACCTTAATGAATCCATGAGGATAATCCATCTAGAGGATCTTCCTCCTTCATTTTCATCTGCATCGGAGTCAGAGTGATCTCATAAATGTTTCTCTTTTTGAATTCTGTAGGTAATCAAGGTGCAGATGATAAATTAACTTTTACCATAAGCTGTCAAAACACATTATGGGAGACCTTTTTAAATGTCCACCCAACAGCCATGATGAATAAACTGTGGGAAGCAGCCATGTGCGAGTGTGAGGTGAAGTATTTAGTGTTTTTGTGCCATGAGGCATCCAAGTAACACACTTCTGGCCAAAGAGACATATATGGAGGTATACTGAGGTATACTGAGTCTCAAGGAAGGCATTTGCTTTTCCTAATAAAAGGACAGAGGTGGCTACTGAAACTCTTCTCTGCCCCAGCTTCTTTCTGCTTTGAATGTGGAATCTGGAGTTTCAACAGACCTCTTGTGATCAGCTGATGATAAAAGTTAACTTTAAAGATTGAAGAATGGAAAGACAGAGAATTTCTGGTTTCTTGGTGGAATCGCTGAGAATCTGAGTGAATTATCAACAATTGATTACTTTTGGATTTCTTATGTGAAAAAATTAAACCCTACACATCCAGTCCTCTGACTGTTAAGCTTTTGCCATTTCTGGCTGAATTCACCAAGACTCCACTGGTTTTAGGTAGTAGAAGCCTCTCACATTCATTGTGAATTGATACAGTAAGCTGGACTGTGTCTGAATGCTCTGTCATCATTCTGCCTATGTTGTTGTTTTTATCATCTTTCATCAAGTCACTTTTCTGTGCTATAATTTAGAAATTTTGGTTTAAATTTTTGGTTCAAATTTTTCTTGTTTATATGCAAACTGTGGAGCACCAATTAGGATTTTGATAGTTAAGTTGTTTTTATTTGTTCGTTTGTTTGTTATTAGGGAGAAAATGCCTTTTAATGTTCTTCCTTGAATTGCACAAATCCCATTTGAAGTACAGTGCCAAAATTCAATAGAGCTGTTTCCTCTGGCTTTTTCTCTATGGATTCTTGATACATTCAGCTGCATTGCCAATATAACCATCATGTTGTGCTGGATAGGATAATTTTTTCTTCCTCAGTTCACTCTAAAGCACTAGATAAAGAACTCACTGGTGTGCTTCTCCTTGACCCTTTTCAGACAACTTGTCTGCAGAAGAGCAGCTGTCTCAAACTCTGCTCTAAGTTCCCATGAACTCCAAATTCTGTCTTTCAAAGTGGCCATGGCAGCAAGACGCAGAGCCAAGCAGCCTCCACGTGGCCCACCTTGCATTGCCACTTTCCGATGCTTACTGCTAGCACAAGAATCCTTGTTATAGTCTGATACGTTTCTGATAATTAATTGGACTGTTACACACAAAAAAGGTGTTCTAGACTTTAGTCAAGTATAAGTCGTGTTTAAAATACTACATTTTTAGCTGGTCCAAAGGGCGTCTTCATATAGCCAAGGCAGATGTAACAGATGTGTTATCTCTGCACTTCAAAATGTTATTAAACCAACCAAACTCATAGAAAACATGAAATACATAAACATTTTCAAAAGAAGTTTAGGATAATCACCATTGTGAAAACATCATAATTGTGGAGTGATTATTTTATATGATTAGTTAATGACAGAATAAAACGTAGTCCTCATTTTCTTAGACATGGTAACATGAGATGTGTCTAAAATATTTCACTGTCCTCATTCACTATTGGCTCATTGAAGATGTTGCCTTTTTTTTATTAAATTCTGTGGTGCCTTCTTAAGATACTCGGGATAATAAAATAGGCAAATTAATTCTTGATTAGAATGCCCATTAATTCACTATACTAAGACATATTGTTATTGGCAGTGAGCCTGGATAGTTTTCACACTAATGTTTTTCCCCCAAAATATGAAGCTGTTAAAAAAAAGGAGCATTTACCTGATTTCCTCCCATACCATGACAGTTGAATATACCCACTTTTTCATTTTCCTTGCGGCCCATGTTGTCTAAACATTGGTTGGTTTCAACATTTCTTATCTAAAGGAAATACACACAAAGATACAAGTCAGAAAATCTTTCTGATATTTTCAAATTGCATACTGATAACAAAGTAATACAGGGTTGTAGGGAATTTCCTCCAAGGAGAACACATTGCTGTAAATATTTATTTTTATTTTTCTATGCCCATTCTGAGATCGGTACAAGTTTCTAAACTCCTAATCATGTAAACTTGAATAGCGCTGGCATCGTCAGCAGCAACCAGTCAAGAGGCACTCCTTGTTTACAGCACTCCCTGCTAAGAGAAGAAAACATCTAATACTACAAATTGGAAATTCTTCCCCGAATCCCTTTAAAATGAAGACAATTTCCAAATTCCACTCAAATAACCATAGTGTGTTTATAAGTCCTAGTGCCATATGCAAAAGAATAGAAACAAATCAGTTACATATTCAAATTTATGTTTTTTAAGTTGGTTCATTACTAGATGCTCCATTCTATACATTAATAAAGATTAATTACATGGTTTATTTCTTTAACTAAAATATACGCATGCATCTTTTTCTATTCCCAGTGCCAAACTTCATGGAAAGCCGTTCACCCTAAGAAAAGCTATTACAAGGCTACGTGGTAATTTCACATGAAAAATGCCTCAAAATCAAAATTAAATTGCCAACTACAAACATAAGATTCATAGTTTATATTCAAACACTGCATTAGTCCCATAATTAACATAATGTTAATACATATTTGAGCCAAATGTAATCACAAAAGCCATTTATTGAGTTTAAAGATGCCAAAACTACTAAATCAAGCCCAAGTAAATGCAAAAAAGAAAAATCCTTCTAATAGGTGGAATGTTTTAGATTTTTTCCTTAGTCTCAACCCCAAGTAGTATTTCTTACACTTGTCTACTCTGGTTCCAAAAAGTTCTTATCTCTGACTCTTACTCAGATACACATACTTTGCTGTTCACTCACACATTACTTGTGTATATCCATTTAGTGATCTATGCTTTAGGAACATGTTTCTCCCTATTGACAAAGGAATATGATTAGAAACTTCTATAGAGGCTGGATTACGTTTATATAGTTCACTTTTCTGTACGGTGCAGAACCCCATGGTCAGGCAGTGTTGTTCCTAGAGTTGAGAAAAGTGGTGTGATCTGCAGTAAGGCTCCAGTTAGCAACTGAGAATAGTGGGGATTGGAATTCACACTTGGTAACGGTTGCACAGAGCTAAGTAGAGTGGTCAAGCCCTGTGCCAATGGCTTGAGATTTAGAGCAGGATTATAGACCCTTTCGTCAAGAAATCTGAGCAGCAACCCATAGAAAGGACAGAATACACTGTGAATATTAGTGGGGAAGGTTACAAGCACAGGAGGCAAAATCATGCCTGAGTCCCATACTGGTGGGTTTAGGGCTGAAATGGACTCTCAGTCTGATTTAGGTTGGTTCAGGCTTTGGAGTAGACTGAATCTATAGGCTAAAGATTTTTTAGGAACTGTAGCTGGACTGGATTGAAGAAGGTAAAAATTGATACATGATGTAGTAAATTAGTCTGCCTATGTTTCGCATTGTCTGACCAATATATAACATATCAGTTGAATTATTTAAAAATCCCTTACATCAGACTTTTCTTGTTAGCTTTTTATAAAAGGTAGACTTCTTGAAAAACAATAAATTATTTGTTGTTATTATTATTTCTCATCCTAAAAAAGCGTAAAATAGTGTAATACTCTAATACATAGAGGAGTTAACTGTCTCACAAAATGATTAATTCACCTTTAGATGTAAACTATGCAGTCTGACTTAAAGGTGCATGGTACTTGAATAGATACTAGTTAAAAGTTACAGGAGTTACAGGCTGAATCATTTATAAGGTTCCCCCCCTTTAATGGACAACATAAGATTTAAAGCAATATTCAGTCCAGTAAAACTCTGATAGTAGCATTTTGAAGGGACATAAGGTAAATGTGTGTTATCCTCCTCTTTGACAAATTAAGCACAAAATTTAAGAATGCTTCCAAAATATTTTCCCCAGTAACAACCTATTATTGATCTATTTTATATAATAGGTATACTTTGGTTTTTTGGCCCGTGATATCTCTTATGAATTCATCCATCTATTCACTCAACAAACATTATTGAGAGAACATATACTTCATGCCAAGCACCATTTGAGGTGTTGAGGACGCAGATGTGAAAAAGTAAACATAGCCATCGTGAGCTTTCATTGTAGAAGGGAGGCGTGCAATAAACAAATACATTTGTAATATGTCAAAATATCAGGAAGTCCTAGAAAGAAATACAAAGCACAGGAAGGGTTGAGAAACTGACAGAAGGGATACTGCTGGGGGCCAGGAAAGGCCACTGGGAGAAATTGATACCCGGAAAGATACCTCACCGAAGGGAGAGTGCAGCCCTATTTCCACCTATGGAAGAATATTCCAGAAAGAGGAACAGCAGATGGATGCTCCCTGCAGCTAAGAAAACTGAGTTAAACATGGGCCTGACAATGTGACCAGGGTGCCGTGAGCAAAGGGGCAGATTAGAGAGGTCTCCAGAACTTACCAATGTAAGGAATCACAGGTTTTTGAGCATAAGGGTGACATGTTAATAATTTATTCTGGCTGCTGTATGGAGACCAGATTAGAAGGAGGCAAGACCTGGAGTAGAGAAGCAAATAAGGGGACTATTGAGTCACCCCAGCAAGAGATGACTGTTACTTGGAAGAGCAGGATAACAATGGAGGTGGGGAGGTCAAATTCGGGATGTTTTTAAGGTAGCCAGTAGTACTTGCAGTTGAATTGGACATGAGCTAGGAAAGAAAAAAGAAAAAGACATTAAGAAGCATTCTAAGGTTTTGGACTGAGCAAGTGGGTGAATGATGTTCCCAATTACTGGGACCAATATTCTGAGTTCATACATGTTAATAATTATATCTGTGGTCTTTATACTTGAAAATCAATTTGGTGGATCTGAAATCCTTGGCTCACATTATATTTCCTTGGGTGTCTTTAAAATGTTTCTCTATTCACTTCCAGCATAAATAATTGCTTTTGTAAAGTCTGATGATAATCTGGTTTTCTTTCCCTTATTCTTAGAGATATTTATTTGCCTGAATGCCAAACTAAGTCCAACAAATTTACTACAATGTATCTTAATATGCATTCTGTTTCACTCTTCCACTTATGTGGTGTTCCATTTTAATATATAGTTCCAGTTTTATTTTCAAGACATAAATATAGAATATTGTATTATATATAATTGAATCTTATTGAATGGAACAAATACTGAGTTAATGTTAATTTTGTTTCATTGCTTTGAAATTTTTCTCATTAGGAAATCCTGTTATTTTGAATCTTCTTGCTTACCTTCTATAAATGTCACTCTCTTTTCAGTAGTTTTGTCTTTATTTCTTTTTTTTTAATTTTTAAACATTTCCACCTTTTCCCCTCTAAAACTCTTTCTTGTGGGGTAATTAACTTCATGTGTTCTTTCAGGTTCAGCCTTCATTTCTGAAATGTTTCATTCTTTAATTTCTAATTGTTTCCCACATTTCAGTCCCTTGTTGCAGAGGGTCTTCTAAATTTCATTTATGTTGTTCTTTTATATATTTTATCATTATAAAATTTGCCTCAGCTCATTTTGAAATATTAGGTTACAATTTTCCTCTGTCTTATGAGCATAAAGTTTTCGTGTGCTTTCATTGTTTTGTAGAGATGTTCTACTCTTTATTGTCATTATTCTTATACTTTTCTTTTCCTTACCCTTTTTTTTTTTTTTTTGGCATGAAACCAATTCTCTTGATCTTTTAAGAGGGAGGATTTGATCAGGAGATAATTTCTTTCTTTCATTTTTTTGGGGGGAGAGGGCAGAATCACTTGTCATCTTTAAACTCTTCTGATGGCTGGTACCATGCACAGACATTCTTATCACATTCCCATTTCATTGGTATACGAGATAATCTGGCCGTCAAGCATTTTTTAAATTTTCCCAGGTCATTCCAACGTATGAAGTTTGGCAACCACCATTCTGGAGGATGGTATACAGTGTCTTGGTGTCGAATGGTGACATTACAAGTACTTTTCCTTTTTGAAGTAACTTTTTCAGTGGTTCCCACCTGGGCTGCCTAATAATACCTCAAAAGCTTTTAGAATACACTTCTGCTTTGCTTCACCCTCATAGATTCTGATCCAAATGGTCTGGAGTAGGACCAGAATGTAATTTAAAGTGCCCCCGATAATTCAAATGTATAATCAGGGCTGAAACTCTCTGTATCAGGAGAACACAATGGAGCAGTTGCTTGCTGGGAGCCTATTTATTTTGTGAATCATTTTGAAAACTCTGGTGGAAAGTTAAGGAGGTTTTCATAGCAAAGCTGATTTCTCCTTTACCCAGTGGGGATGTTTAAGGATAAATGTTTCCAGCTGTCTCTGACAGGAAATGTTTACACAGAAGACCATTTCTAACTTCACAAGTCTAGGTCTGTTCCTGTACTTTTTTGAAGAGTTGAAAAAAGTTGCCTTCTATTTTTTGAGATCTCCTGGCTCTCTTCACCTCTCCCAGTTTTATCTGAACTTTCCATTTTCTTTGTCCCTTTGTACCTACCTCCTCAATTTGGATTTTATTCCTTGAAGTTTCTCCTGAGAAGGAGCTTCAGCTAGTAAGTTTTAAGAATCCACAGGCTGCAGAGTGTTTAGACCCATCAGAGATTAGAGAGGAGACTTTTCACTGACTAGCAAATTGGATTGTATGAAAATACTTCTCTCAGTTTCAGTTACTATTATCAAATTGGCCTGAAATCATTTCTCATGAGTATCTGTTGGCAATTCAGGTGTTAAGCTGGTTGCATTTCCACGAGAAACCCCATTGCTTGCTTTTTTCTCTTGCCAAGATTGTAGTATCATATGGTCATGAATTTGACAGGCCATATTTTGGGATTGGTGAGCCTACTTTGTCACCTAATTTCATTGCTGATGTTGTCCGTCAGTTTTTGGTTTTGCTGTGCTGGATGCTCTCTCTCTGCTTTATTGGGGGAATTCAAAGAGATTCAAACACTGTGTCACTGCTGCCATTATTTTTTCAGAATTCCAGAAGAGACTCATTTTGGGGACAGCATGAAAAAGAGCCTGCTCTAGTTCTGATATGTTCTAACTTTTCTACAGAGTGGTTTGGCAGTTTCTAGACATGTAATATTATTTGTCCCTTAGGATGTAGCAGGTGTGAAGAGGGTACAATATAGGAATGCAAGTCAGGTCTGATGAGGCCAGCTGGACATGGGTTCTAGGAGGCGAGACACAGACAGGAGTCACTGGTTTATAGGAAAGCAGTCAGAATGAGGCAGGGAAGACAACCACCAGCACCACCATAATAATAATAATTTTCTAGTGTTGTACTGTATGTGCCATGAACCATTCCAAGCACTTATGTGTAATCGCTAATATAAAATCAACCTATTATCTCCATTTTACTCATGAAAAGCTCAAGATACAAAGAGGTTAAGTAGTTTGCCCAAATAAGTAATTGAAAGTTGTTTTAATGAGTTTGGGAATTGCCTAATCCTGACATCCAGACAGACAGGCAGTATTTGTCAGAATGGAGTCCTGGATTTTTAAGTCCAGTAGAACAGAAGTAAAGGTAAATGACAGGGCATCCAGACAGAGGTGAAGACACGCGAACATGAAAGCGACCAGAGACTAGAAGCAAAGTGCTCTCCAGTTTGTTGTTGGGCCGAGGTCCAAAAAAAACCGATTTCTGGCTATTGTCAGGATGACATCAGATACAAATATGATGGAGGATGGACTGTCAGTGAACAGGGTTATAATACCTATCTTACAAAATTAAGAGAGACATACCATCTGGACAGAGACAGTGTCGTAGAGGTTTTTGCTAGTAGTCCTCTGATACCCAGAGTTTTAAAAATCCACACACACTTAGAAGGCAGCTTGGTGTACATCAATTTATTCTCAAGTCAATAAGCCCAACACTGTGGGCATCTATAATATTTTCTTCAGATATAAAAATGGGCCCTAGTGTCTCCTAACAATCTTCCAACAAGCAAATCTTCATGCACATTACAAGATACTGGCATACCAGAAGGTTCAAACTATGCATCTCATCTTCTGAGAGGCAAAGGAAGACCAGATTTAGGATGGTTTTGTGCGATTTCTTACTTTCTAGGAACACCCTGGGACTCAGGCAAATATATATTCCCAAAGAACACTGTTGAAGCAAAGAAGTGAAATTTCAGTAAAGACCCTGACTTTGTCACTGGTATCGTGTTACCTGACAACATGAGTTACTTGACCATGCCATTCACTAATCCTGAGAAAAATCTAGGCAAACAAACACTGAAGAACTTCATCCACTAGAAACTCCTTACAGATTCTGACCTGTATCAACATAAGTAGAGCACACTGGTAGATCTGAGTTCTGGAAAATTCTTGTGACTCATTTTTTACATTATGGTACAGCTTTGAATATGTTGCCTTGGGCCAGTATAGTTTTAACATTGCTGTCTGCTTGCGATTTCTTTGTTTACACATCATCTTTTACTGACTGAGGACAATTTGTAATGACATAAACTTGAGAGTATTTTTCCCACTTGCGTTTTGATGTCTGAAATCAGCAACCCTTTTTCTAAATATTTCTACTTATCAGCAGTTATGAATGGTAATGTTCTTACCTTTTATATGGCTTGTTCATTAGCTTTTGCTCCCTCTGCTGGACTGTCACAGCAAGCAACAGCAGGAACTCCAACTCTAACCAGGAGTCACATACTCCGACCCCCACCTTTGCATTTCAAAACTTATATGTAAAATTCTTTCTAAAATAAGAGTCTAAGCTTCAACTAGCTTTTTTTTTTTTTTTTTTGGCTTTAATTAGTCCAACACATGCTTGTCCTTCAAATGCACATTATGTTACTCATTATCGTTATTTTAAATATGTCAACCTCATTTGGTTTCTCTTTATTTTGTAAGGAAGGAAATGGGCACATTTACAGTGAATTCCAAAGTTTAACGTTAATATTTCCATATTATAATTGCTCTAGTGAATATGTATTTAAGTATATTTTCTTTTTACCAAATTGTGAATAAATCAGAAGGATGATTTTATATAGATTTGCAAGATCTATATAATTAACAAATCCAAGCTGACTTTGCTTATGTAGACCTGAGTTTAGGATGCCTTGACTGTGAGATGTAAAAATTCTCAGTATGTGATGCCTTAACCTCCTTCAACGAAATAGTAGAGAACACAAGCTACTGAACAATTTCATTTATTTTAGTGGATAACAAAAATAAACAAGAATCCTAGGAGAATTCATAAATGCCTAATTGGAATGTAGTTTCTTGCAGTTGTTTTTGGCAATATAGATTTGAATAATAAAATTAGAATTAACTCTAGTCTATCAGCAGTGTAAAGTTAAAAAAAAATTCCCAGGTAATAAACTCTCATTTTGTCCATAGGTGGATTTCCCAGCCCAACATTCTTTAAGGTTAATATCTGATGAAGAGCAATATATTCTCCTGTACATGTGCATATTTACTTACACTGAGATAAAAATCAGCTACTAGGTTGCAAAGAGTTTTGGAAGTATAATCATGAGCAGAGAGAATGCCCTCATTTGTGTAAGTCCTATAAAATGAGGCTTTCTTACTGGTTATCCTATTAAAGGGTCAAAAAGATGGTGAGTTTAAAAATAGATCTCCTGGTTACCAACAGAGCGAGTAAATCTCTCAGTGTTTTAGCCTCTGCATTTAGCAGTAACTGATTTGAATCTTAATCCCTGCAGCCTAGCAGCCTAGCAGCCTCGCAGCCTCATAAATATCTATTTTTAAATTTGCTCTTTAACAATATTTAAGGAATATAGTGTCAGTGTGTGCAAGGACCTTAACTGGTTGATAAGGTTAAAGAATACAAGAGGAAAAGGAAGTGCTTAAGTAGGCTGTACAAAATGCAGAGCCTAATGTTTAAGTGTCTTCCAAGCAACATGCAAATGGGAATTTTAAGCCCCAAGAGTTAAGTCACTTGGCTCCAGAAATCCTCTTCTCCTTCCTCTTGCCCTCTGATATTCTTGTGTTCTACATAGCTTACAACATTTTTTTTTTTTTTTTTTTTTTTTTTTTGCTGAAATGCTGGCCTGTCATAGGCCAAAACTTTGGGGTGAAACATTACTACTTTAGAAAGACATTTTTCAATCTTATACTTAAATTAGCTTTTTTATTTACAAGATCAGATGCTGGCATGCTAAATCTACATAAGCTAAAGGGCTAGTTAAGAGAGAATTTAATGCTTCAGAAAGCTCTACTTCCTTATTCCATTATGATCTGTTTACTGAGTCTAAAAGGCACATGCTTCATTAAGCTACTTAAAGGTTTTAGTTCAAAGCAATTGCACAGCTTTTAACTTCCCATTGGAAATTGCATGTAATTCATGGGCTGGGTAAAGTAATATTTCAATTACCTGAGTAAAATGCAAACATAAGAAATAAAGATACACCTATTTGATATGAATAAATCTACTGATGATTACTTTGGTGATAATTACGATAACTGAATACCATATTTGCCTCTATCTTTCAATACAGCTGAGAAAGTTTTAGAGAGAAATTGACAGGAAAATATTTATATTCGCCAAAACACTGAAATATTAAATATCTAGGCTTTGATAAACATGGAAACTTATGGAGATTGTAAATTGTTAAATCCTAATAATTTCATTTGAAATGAAGTGAGGAGTACATATGAATTGAACTACAAAGAAATAATTGTGTCCTCTTGAGATGTAGCTTGGACACCTGAATGCACTCTGAGGCTATAACTATTTGAGAGACAGTACATTCATATATAATAAAAGATAGTTTTTTTATTTTTAAATGATGGTTAATGACAGATAGTAAATAAGAAAAAGATCTAAGTAAATGACTGTTGTCCATTAACAGTTCATCCCAGACTCATTACCAAGTGTCTGTCAAATTATGTATACGTAAGTATGCAAAATTGAATTGGGAGGTAGTGTGGTGAATTTGTCCTTCTGTTTCCATGGAAACAGGTACAGGATTGCATCTCTTTAAGGCTGGTTTTAAAGTGGAAAACTACAGTACATTAATATCCCAGAAAATTCAAAACTTAATATATATCACAGATTTTTAATTTATTATGTTTTTGAAACAGCAGTTAACAGCATACCTATACACCTCACGTAGGACATATTTTGTTTTATTTTATTTTATGTTTTACAGAAGTATAGTTGATTTACAATGTTGGTTAGTTTCAGGTGTACCTCAAAGTGATTCAGTTATTTATATATGTGTGTGTGTGTGTGTGTGTGTGTGTGTGTGTATTCTTCTTCAGATTCTTTTCCATTATAGGCTATTACAAAATATTGAGTATAGTTCCTTGTCCTTGTTGGTTACCTATTTTTTGTATAGTGGTGTGTATATGTTAATCCTAAACTCCTAGTTTATCCCTCCCCCACCTTCCCTATTGGTAATCATAAATTTGTTTTCTCTATCTGTGAGTCTATTTCTGTTTTGCAAAAAAGTTCATTTATATCTTTTTTTAGATTCCACATACAAGCGATATCATATGATATTTGTCTTTATCTGACTTACTTCACTCAGTATGATAAGCTTTAGGTCCATCCATGCTGCTGCAAATGGCATTTTATCATTATTTTTTATAGCTGAGGAATATTCCATTGCACACACACACACACACACACACATCACTTGTTTATCCCTACATCTACCAATGGACATTTTGATTGCTTCCATGTTTTGGCTGTTGTAAACAGTGCTGCTATGAATATTGGGGTTCATGTATCTCTTTGAATTATAGTTTTCTCTGGACATACGCCCAGGAGTGGAACTGCTGGATCATATGGTAAGTCTATTTTTAGTTTTTTTGTGGAACCTCCATACTGTTCTCCACAGTGGCTGCACCAATTTACATTCCCAACCAGTGTAAGAAGGTTTCTTTTTCTCTATTTCAGAGTCCTGAGTCTTTCTTAGGAGTCACCATAGAATTTCCAAAAAATCCTCTTTACTCACATCTGTCTTGTTACAGGCCTTGGACATAACCTCCTGTTAGAAAAAAAGTTACCAGTGCTTACTCATTAGCTGGGTCCATTGACTACCGTGGGAGAAATACTCTTCTACACTAATAGAAAAACTCCCTTGTTCTAAAGGTACAGTCAGGTTCACAGTTGATCCAACAAACTTTTCATTAAAGAAATGAGAGTTTAAGATATTTTATTGAGGATCTTCAAAAGAACTAGATTATAATAATTAGCATGCAAACAGTGTTCTAGTTTAAAACACACTCTCATATATTTTATGTATTGAATATAAATAAAGTCCCCATGACAGTAGTGCTAACTTGGGAATGTTGAGTATTGCATATTTGAAAACAGCAACAACACCCCCTCCAAAAACAAAGAAACAAATGAAAAACAGAGGCACAGGACTAGTAAGTGACTAAAGTTACACCTAGAAAGTAGTATATTCAGTGTCATTACACGTGAACTTTTGCACTACATTCTTCAGATTAAGGTTAAGTAGATGTAAACTGAAAAATTCTCTAGAGAGATATTTACACGGTGAATGAGGAAGTGGAGACTTGGCAAATAGTGCATTGATAAAGCATGGAAAACAGCCTCTAAAAACAATTCAGCTAGGGCTGAACTGCATTTTTTCTTCAATTATTTTCTAGTTAGTCATAAGTCATGTTTACGTTATAGTTATAGAATGGGTAAAGTCATAGATATTTTGGCAAGTGAACCAAAAATGTAATAGACTGATTTCTGAATTTTCAGATATTCTACTGTTATGACCTATAAAAATGGTAAGTTTAACAAAGAACAAACTTCATTAATAATTATTTTCCAAATGCATTATGTTTTTGCTGTTTAGATGCTTCAGTTACAACCAATATTAAATTAGTTTTGATTCTCAAACCTAATCCCTGTTAAGTGGCCAACTACTGATATGGAACATAAAATTCATAATGGAATAATTCTTATTTGGAGCAACTGAATATGTATTATGAACATATGCTTGTATAGTTATGATGAAGCTAAATTTTCTTCTCTAAAGATAATAGACATTTTGAAAAAGAATGGTACAGATTAAGGGTTCTGAGTCTGTCCACAAACAATATAATTTTAATAATAATATTAAGATATTACTTGCAGTTTTCACCTTTACTTCTCGTGAATGTACAGGGAGTCTTCCATTGGCTACATGGTGTGTGATATTATAATAGACTGAATATCAAAGCAGATGAAAGAATCCAGCTATCTTCTATTAGCCCAGACATTAATGAAATTTTAAAAAAAATGTAAATGATACTAGTCTTCTTACTATTTAATTTTGCTTTGTAAAACAGGTTTATTTTTTCAGATATGTTACTTAAATTAACATGTAATGAACTATTACATTATCTTTAATAAATTAATGAGTAGATTTTTGAAGTTTTCAGTTTCAACACAGTAAATATTAATACTTATAGCTCACATAAACAAAAGCTATTTGAGGTGCACAATAAATTTTGAGTTAAGATCCATATGACCAAGAAGTTTTAGAACTGTTGTTAAAAAAAAAAAAAGAAAACACTAGTTAGTTAGTCCTAAACTATGTTCTTACTTTTTACAGATCTTAGTGATGTAGACCTTTATGGTCCTTGTAATATATGAGAAGTCATTTAAAATATCTATTTTTAAAAACTCTTAAAGCATTTTATTCACAACATAAAAAAATATTGAGCTCCTTAGAAATTGCTCCTGTTGCAAAATATATTTATAACTTAACCATAATAAATAATTCATACCTCACCAAGTGAGTAATAACGTCTTGGGATCTGGGAGTCCGGATAGATGTTTTCAAGGTACCAAGAAAAGGGCTTACACTTCAGATTTTCTCTTAGTGTTTTTCTGACTGACACATCTCCATAATCCACTTTGACAACACCTGGAATTGTTCAGAGAAACACACAAATTAGTTTGTGCTATTTTCGTTTTAGTACTATTTTATTCTGTTTCCTTTGCTATCAGTTTTTTTCTCTATAATTGTAATTTCATCAGATTAAATTGCATATGCAGCTGCTACTACACTGATTTTCTCACTGATATCCAATTAGTATATTAAATAGATATAAAAAGTTTTTTCATTGGTTATGACTTTCAAATGCAAATATTTATCACCAAGTACTTGTACTTCTTAGATTGAGTAATTAATCAACTAAGTGTAAGTTGGTATTAATTTAGCATCTCATAATCAAAGCTTAACTGAGCTGTATGATAATGTGGTTGTTTCTCTTTAATAAAAATTTCAATAGCTCCACTGTTTTTGTTAATGCTCACATTTTCCATTTAGTGTCATTTATTTACCACTTGTGGATTTCATGAGAAATTTACATAAATATGATCCTCACAATGGATGGCACATATATATTCTAACTTTTCCTTCTTGATTTTTATTCTAGGTGTACCATAGACCTAATTTTTTCTTCATTAACTGTTTTCTTTTTTTTTGTTTGTTTGTTTAAAGTTAGTGTAAACCACCTCAAATCCTTGGATGAGTTAGTAAATGAATAAGCTTAAAGAAACTAACATAAGCAAATGAAATATATTCACATATGTCTATTAAAATTGCTTAACTATACTTCATATAATAATAGAATATATGAATTTAAAATGAATATTTCCATTGAAAATCATAAAAGTGGAGAAGACGTAGCTCAGTGGTAGAGTGCAAGCTTAGCATGCACGAGGTCCTGGGTTCAAGCCCCAGTACCTCCATTTAAAAAAAAAAGAAAGAAAAGATAATCATAAAAGAGCTTTTTAGTTGAGAAATAAAAATAATAATGTTACTAATTTTTATGTAAAAAGATATGGAGACATGAATTGCTCATTATTATTAACATTAAAAATGACATTTGATTGAAATGACCAAGTAACTGTGAAAAGATTAGTTATTTCTTAGATTATTTTGAAAAGGTCTCTGTTTAACATGTTTCTTTAAGACCAGTAAGCAACCAAACTTTGGCACAGAAAAAGAAAAAAAGGCCCAGTATTCAGTATATTCAATCACAACCAAGCAGCAAAGCCAATTAGTCATTTTGTAAAAAACAAACAATTGTTTAGACAATCTAAATGTCTGTAACTAACACCATTATTTGGGTCACTATATTCAAATGAAACTACACTCTTGAAGCTCATCACCTGCCAGTCTTCACCACCACCTCACTTCTGTTTTTTTCAGAATTCTTCTTCCTAGAATTAAATACCTTAATGTTGTTAGAAAGCATTCTGATATGTGTAAGCAGCCAAACCATTTCCTTCTAAAATAAAATACTGATTTTTCTAGATAGTGTTTGGACAGAAAACAACAAGATCTTTGGGCTTTGTAAGCAGACAAATACTTCCTTTCAAAGTAATTCTATCCACATCGTCCAATCTGTAGTGCAACCTTCAAAAGAGGCTTGAAAACAATTACAAAATAGATCCCTGAAAGAATTTCTCTTTGTGTTAAGTGCTCCAGGAACTGAAGTGATCTAATCGAAGGTCTTGAAAATCTTATAAAAAGATGCTGTTGGGTCCAGGGGAAAAAAAGGCACTGCAGCTTCAGAGGACTTAGTTCAACAGTCAGTTTTACTGTTCTGGTTTCATTTTTGAGGTGGAAAAATTTAATTGAAGTAGCTTATTTATATATCAGTATCCTCCCTTTTTCGTCATGTTAAGATTTAGTATTCCTGGCTCCAGAAGTTTTTCCTAGGAGGCTTTTATGAGTGCTTTTCCGACTGGAGGAAGTTTAAAGATTCATCATGTATTTTACATTAGATAAGAGAAAATGTTAATTGCTCACACCAGATTTGTCAAAGGGTGGTTGGTGGAAAATGATATAGCTCACTGAGGACAGCTGACGCCTCCTTACCATACAGCCTAAGGCTTGCCATGACAACTTGGGTTTTGTCCTAGTCCTAGATAGTTTTCAGATAATTATTTTCAACTACCATTAGAAAGGCACAAAAATACTGTGGGCTTATCTTAATATTTTGGTGAGCATGGCTTTCCCCCTCTGTATAGATATTTTCTTATTTAGCAGTAAGATATTATGTAAGACCCAGCAGTGCTCACCAAACATTCATATATCCCTCCACATTTCTCAGGACCCTGTAGTTAGGCAAGAACATCTGACTGGTCCCAACCAATCAACTGTGGAAGAAAGGGACATATATCACTTCTAGTCTCAAAGGTAGAAGTGATAGGAGACCCTTCTGCTCTCTTCTCCTCTACTACAGACTTTGTATCCCTGTATGTGCAGGTACAGGATGGTAAGACCTTTGTTAGCTTGTGTCATTGAGTGATTTTGAGTAGAGCCTGAATTAGATTATTCAGTTCCATGGCTTAAAATACCATCTCACTTGTTTCCCAAACTCTTACCTCCAACCCAAACCTCTCCAAAGTACTTTATCCCATTGTTTACACAACAACTGTTCTGGAGTCTCTAATAGGCATCTCAAATTTGACGTGTCTAAAAAGGTCTCTTGGTTTTCAATGTGATACATCTTCAAGTATCTCCATTTCAGTAACTAGCCCAAACAGCCACCCATTTTCTCAGGGCAAAAACATAGGAATATTCCTCTTTATCTCTTTATCATCTTTATGTCACATACATGTTCAATTCATTAGCAATTCTTGTTGAGTATACATTCACAATGCAGATCTTTCTACTTACAATGCCATTACATCCTGATAAACCCATCATAAGTTGAAAATATCATTAACTCGAAAATGCATTTAATACTTCTAACCTACCAAATGCCATAGCCTAACTTAAATGTGCTGAAAAACTTGTATTATCCTATAGTTGGGCAAAATCATCTAACATTAATCCAATTTTATTTAAAAAACTGTGAATATCTCATGTAATTTATTGAATATTGTACTGAAAGTGAAAAATGGAATGATTGTGTGGGTACCGAATTGTTGTAAGTGTATCAGTTGTTCCCCCTCCTGATTGCATGGCTGACTGAGAATTGGGGCTGCCCAGCCTCTCAAGTATCATACTGCATTGTTGCTAGCTTGCAATAAGATTAAAATCTGAAATTTGAGAATTAGTTTCTACTGAATACACATTGCTTTCATGCCATGGTAAAGTAAAGAAAAACAAAAAACCCCCAAAAAACCTGTAAGTCAAATCATCATGAGTCAGGAACTATCTGTATATCCCCAGCCCCTCTACCATCCCTATTGCCATCCTGGTCCCACCCTCTCTCATCTCTTGCCTAGACTAGCATTGCCATAGCCTCCTAACTAGTCCCCCTGGTAGCTTACATTCCTCCATCTATCCTTTATTCACTACTGTCTGCTCCCTAGACAATATATTTGAAATATAGATAAAATCATGTCTGTCTTCTGCTCCAAAGTTCCAGTGATTTTCTATTGTGCTAAAAAGAGTTGATCCTAACCATTGCTAAAGATCAAAGATTCTTCATGAAATGACTCTTGGTTATCGCTCTAAATTAATCATCTGTATTCATTTCATTATAACAACACTGACTTTTCTTTTCTTTTCTTTTCTTTTCTTTCTTTTTTCTTTTCTTTTCTTTCTTTCTTCTTTCTTTCTTTTTCTTTTCTTTCTTTCTTTCTCCCTTTCTTTCTTTCTCTTTTTTCTTTTCTTTTCTTTCCTCCTCCTCCCCCCCCACCGCCACTTTACTTTTCTTCAAACATGCAAGGGTCATTTCCAATTCATGGCTTTGTACCCATCCGTTTTCCTGAGCATTCAGCTTTCCTTTGGGCAACCATCGCTGCCCCACTTTCACTTTGTGTGGTTTGGTAACTGCATTCACCGTCCCACCTTTCCAGCTCTAACTGAGAGCACAGACTAAAGGCATATCACCAGTGAATCTTGGTGAAGTGCAGATTCTGATTCAGCTGGTCTGTAGTGGAGCCTGAGAGCTTGCATAACAAACAAGCTTCCAGGGGATGTTGCTGTTGCTCAGGTCAAATTGCATTCTCTCACTTTCTCCCATATGTGTGTGTATAAGAAATATGTCTCTATATATTTGCTTTCATGACTTAAAGTTGCTACTTTACACTTACTAAACATGTTGAGAGAGAGAGCGTGGGAGAAAGAAATGTTTATGCAAAATTTGGCTCCAGAGTGTTACTTGGTCTCATTAACAAAGAACATCATTAACAATTTTAATATTTATTAAAGTGCATTTTCCTAGTCTGTTTTTTGTCAGACTTCTTGTCTGCAAAGCCAATAAGGAAATCTAATTATGTTTTGGATTGTGAGTTATTTGGGGGGAAAAAAAAAACCTAATATGACCTAGGAAGACCAGTGTGAATTAGTTGTTCCATTTCATAAACTAAAGCTATACCTGAGATTATATCCTGCAGTGTGTTAACTCAAATAGAAGAAATGTTAAGTAGACACAGTCATTCTCGATTCTCAATTATTTAGGCTAACAGATAGTAAACCTACAGTATATGTATTTTCAACAGGAAATGACTTCTATATCATTTAATCTGTTTACTCAGCACAATTCTGAATATATGGAGATATGATTAAAAGAGATTAAGAACACAACTGTTCACTTAGACACTGGTTCACACTGCCTGGGATTGAATTCTGCTCTGCAATGTACTAGATGTGTGAGATTGAGCAATTTATGTAACCTCATACGGCCTCCTTTCTTTCCTCTATTAAATAAGCATACTAGTAGCACCTTCCTCAAGTGTTATTGTGATGATTAAATGAGTTAACATGTGAAAACACTTAAACAGTGCACAATGCATAGTTAAGTGTTCACTAAATGTTACCTACCACGTCTGCTGTTGTTTTATTGTGGATATGGACCTCAAGGGGCACACCATCCCCTAATAGTAGAGGAGGCTAGTTATTTTCTGAACCTGTGCACTTCTGTTGTATCTGTTGTATATCAGACGAATGGCGTGGGAAACCAACAACTTAACATTGGCCCAGATGCCCTTTCAGTGAGAAACAGCATACATCACTTTCAAGACTTCTCAGAATTGTGCTCCTACAGGTACCTTTAAGGTCTCAATCCAAGCATTTTTCTAACCCCAAAGTACTAGTAAAATGAAGCTAAGGCTTCACACATCTCTGTATGTGCCATCTCCCTACCCACATTACTGCTTTGCCGTAATTCTCACATATAGGCCACACAAGAAGAACACAAATTCCATCATGGCCTTTCGGTTAAAACTAACTACTAAAAGCAGTAGGAATTCAGATTAAAAGGAAAAAAAAAACCTTTTCTAAGAGGACATGCCAATTTCTGTTTTGAAAGAAAAATTGCAAAAGTATTCTCAACCTGTGTTGTCAACAAACTTCCCCCTTCTATCCTGAACGAGCAGAAAAAGGCTATAGGAGAGTCATTAGTCACCCCTAGGACACTTTGCACTCTTACCATGGAACAAGCAATGACAAAAATTTCAATGAGCATGAGTCTGATTTATGATTTGGGGGAAAGGCATAGTAACACATTGCTCCTGGGTTTCCCATGCAGTATTTATTTTCTTCTAGCACCGGTCACATCAAAGACTTGATAGTGAAAGCAAAGCAAAGTTTATTTATTGCATCCATAAGGCACAGTTCACAAACCTGAAGTAACAGTGCTTGGTATGAGAACTTCTCAGCAGTCACTAAATAACATTCAGCAATGATGAAAACAGGCCAAATGTGTCAGCTGTACTATTGTGATGCTAAAATATTCTTCTACATTACAGCCTAGTACTCTATTACACAGAGAATACTAACATGCCTCTCTTTTTAGAGCACCGTATTTTTCTTAGGCTGTCAGTGGTCTCAGTGGTCTCAGTCTATGCTACCATCTAATTCAACAAACCCTGTGGGTCCATAGTGGGGATTGGGCGGCTGAAGGGGAGGGCACAGAGTGCCAACATCATGAAATGAATAGCATGTGTATAATGTAGTTTCTTTGTTTTCTGGTGAGGGTTTGATATGTCTAGGGGAAAGGAAAGCATTTTGAATCATACCTTAGTTATGTATTCAAACGTACAAACTCTGAAGAATATCCAGAGTGTTTCTTAAAATATAAATGTAATGTAAATGTCTCACATTATTTATCCTGTCCTCTGACTTTGCTTGTTGCAAGTAGGTTAAAACCTCAAACTCATTGGTCAAAAAATAAAGGAGGTAGTTACTGAAAACTCTAGAGAAAAAAATTTTCAACGTAGTAAAAATTTACTAACAACAGTATGAAATCACAAAATTGCATCATCAAATTGTAACTGACTTAGAATTGACCTTTCACAGGTTAAAAAAAAAAAACTAAGGCTCAAAAAGTTGGTTGGACCTATGGGAAGCAGCACAGCTGATGAGTGAAAGAGCTCACGTTGGAAACTAGGTCTCTGAACTCCCAGGAACGTGTTCCTTTACTCAGTATGTTTTCGTTGTCTCTCTCGGTGTGTTATATACTGTGCTGGGTGATAGGGCTAAAGTGTTGAACAAAAACTATATACAGTTTCTTCCCTTACAGCTTAGCCAATTGTTAATCAAATATCAACACAAATGAAACTTACCAAATGTAAAATTTCAAACATATTTGAGAGACGTTCAGGGCATAAAAGCATAGAATAGGCAGCTGATCCACTGGTGGTTAGGGAGGGGAGGTCAGGAAAGGCTTCTCCAAGGAACTGATCATCAAGCTGAAATGTTAATCACCATGGGTGAGATGAGATGGAGAGTGAATTGGGTGGGCATTACAGAAAATGCCATCTGGTTTTATTTTTCAGGAACATTTAGGGAAAAAAAGATTGTTTTCCTTTGGCTCTTACCAAGGATTAGTCACTGCTTTATTTCTGTATTATTTTCTATGACAAACAGACTCTAAGATGGCCCTGCTGGTGCTCACTTCCTGGAATTCAGACCCCTGGGTGGTCCCTTTTCTTTGAGTATGGGTAAAACCTGTGACTTGCTTCTAACCAGGAGAATATGACAAAGATGAGGGGATGTCACTACAGTGATGATGTTACATTAAGATTATAACTCACATCTTGCTAGCATATTTCCTATTGACCCTCTCCCCTGTTGGCCTTGGTGAAGTAAGCTTCAACAGGCAACTCTCTCTGCAGAGAGGCCCACATGTTATCAAACTTCTGGCAAAAGCCAGCAAGGAACTGAACCTCTCAATTTGACAATTTGTAAGGAGCTAAATTCTGACAGCAATCAGGTGAACTTGAAGCAGATCCTTCCCCATTTGGGCCTTGAGATGAGACAGCAGCCCTGGCTGGTATGTTCATTATAGCCACATGTGAGACTTCCTCACCTGGACTCCTGACATACAGGAAAAGTGTGAGATAATACATGTGTGTGGTTTTAAGCCATTAGGTTTATGGTGATATATTATATAGAAATAGATAAATAATCTATTGCCCTTTTGTGTCATTTCACTTTGTATTTGAAATGTCTTCTTTTTGATATAGCATTAAGTCTTCAATCATCTTACAAAAATCTAGAAAACTATGAAAAAAATTTTGAGGAGAATATTGTGAAACTATTCAGATAATTTATTTTTTAATATATATATATATTTTAAAAACCCTTTAAAATTGAACATCTGAAATATCAATGCATGATCCATTTAAGAATATATAATGAAAGGTATTCTACTGCCATTTTTCTGAAATGTCTAGTATGCTAGAGTCTAAAAAGTACTGGGCTGAAAACTAGAGAAAAGAAATTTAGATGATTGATTTCAGTATCGCATGTGTGAATGATCCACCTGAGTATGAATTCCAGGTCCATCACATACTAGCCATGTACCTTGAATAAACTACTTGTGTAAGGTACAATAGAAATAGAAGTAGAATACAATAGAAATAGAAATCTAATAACAGATTGCAATCTTATTTATTCCACTTTTTGAATTTTTAGCTACAAATGGGAAAATTTAAAAATTTAATCACATCCCTTCTGCTGGCCTGGAAAAACATTAAAGCAGTTTTTGGTGATGTGAGTCATGGATGAAGACATTTGCTACTTCAGATAATAGTTATCAGGACAGTGTTTTATTAGTATTTTCACAGGGATCACCAGTCTTAATCCCTTTAATCTTTTTTATGTAGTCCTCCAATCTTGTATTTTTTTTCCTTCCTAAACAATGTTGAGTGTTTACTGAGTTAAGAGGTATTCTGCAAGGCAAATTCATCACAAATTGTTAAGAACATTAAAATTGCATGGCTAGTATATAGTATAATTATAGATTTCTGCTTGATAATAAACCAATGCTGTGTCAATATTTACAGAATTCAGATACTATGAAACTTAAATAATATTTAGTAATTATAACACATCTGTATGCTTTTACATTTTAATAGTTTCTAGATAATTATCTTTTACGAGTTTCTTTTAGATATACAACGTGAGAATTGAACAGCCTTCTAAGGAACTGAATATGTGGGAGAATATCCACAATGTTAATAGACCAGAGAGGAACTATTTAAAAATTATTTACACTAAGGCAGTATTTTAACTTTCACTCATAGCTTCATAACCAAGGTCTTCACTCTTAAAAATGGCCAATAGTAATTCAAAAAAGGTTAAGAACATTTGATCAAGCCTTGTTAATAAAAATCAAGTTTAAAGCTTTCTTAAAAAAAGAGGGAAAGCTAAATGGCATTTTGGATGATGGTTTTATTTTATGAGTCCTTAGTCCTGTTAGTCCTTAGTCAGTATGACACATACTTTATTATAATACACGAATATAAATTTTTAAACTGTCCTACCAAGATGAGCAAATGATATAAAATTTAGGTGGCTTTTTAAGAAAACGTTGCTGATATAGTTTTGTTTTCTGCTTTAAAAGAGTGAGGTGTCATCTGTTAAGCATACATTATGTATTTCCAGCCATATATTATACGTTCTCTGAAATTACTGCTATTATTATGGTTTAATTTTACATAGCATCACAAGAAATCTTCATGAGTCTCGGCATCAAACATTTTTTAAAGTCACAGTTTATTAAATTTTAAGTGCAGAGAGAAGATTCTTAATTATGGAAGACAATGTAGAGGTATGGCAAAATGGTGCCAATCAATGGTTAATCAGAGAAAAACTATCTTTGACTTTGTAATACATGATTTTAAATACATACTTTTGTAATTCAAGAAATTGTTGCAACCAACTTGCCTTCTGCATTGTTTAACATAGAAAAAAAGGAATGCAGTTTTATACATGTGTTGTAAACTACATTAGATTTGGCACCTACAACAGAGAAATTGAATAATGGTTTTGAATTAAGTTTCTTAGAGTTTAGGCTTCCTTGTTAGAAGGAAATTCATGAAGCAGCCATCCTCTCTAATATAAAATCTTAGTTACATGTCCACTTCTTCATTGTCTCAAGAGAAGAGGCACAAAGCAACATACCTCAGATCATTCATAAGATAGTCAACCAGAGGAGGTTAGTAATTCATGACAAATACTCAGTTTTAATCTGAATATTGAGCAACTGTAGCAGAGCAACCTCCTCCTATGATCCCTGTGAGCATCTGGAATGGGGATTGAATTTAAGTGTGATGTGTAGGGATAGGATTCTCCTACAGAGAACTGGTACTCTCCGTGTCAGTTCCCTGGACAGGAAACTGGAAGTGAAACAGTCTCTGGGTTTGAAATTTGAGTGGTCTACCTGAGTTTAAGGGTAGGGTACTCCCAGATGATGGGGGGCTTATGAACACACTCACAGGGAGGTAGATCAGGATAACCCAGCTAAAAAGAGATGCACCGCGAATGGTCGTGTCTTCAGAGACCCATGAGCTTTGTTCCAGCTGGAGGCCGAGGTGCCGGTATGGTTAAATCATTAGTTTCTCTGTGAGGGTTTTCCTCACTACCCTACTTACTAGCATGGCCACTCCTCCTATCCCCTTTCACTATCTACCAATTTCCTTAGCTACTATCATAATCACACAAATTGTCTCATGTATTGTCTATCTCTATGCTACAAGGTAAGCTCATAAAAATAAAGACTTTTGTCTGATTCCTGTATCTCTTCACCCCCAGGACCTAGAAGAATGCCTGGCACATATTTAATAATGAAAGTTTGTTATATGAATGAATGAATGAACTATTACTTTTAAGTCAGATGAACTACTTCTATGTAATTTTTAATTTAATTTCTTTCATAATTCTCTTTTGAATAATTCAAAGTTAATGCATAGACTAAAGCCATAGAGTGATTCTTCTATTATTGCTAAATGTAGAAGGTATGGGCCTGACTTTATTAGTAGACCAAGTGCAAAGAAAAGGCTAATCTCTCTCAATCAAATGCCAAGAAATTTATTTTCTGATGCAAAAATAAAATAAAAATTCCTGGTGTCAATCAACATGAGTCACAAATATGAGTGAAAAGGCTGGTCACACATACACAAAAAAGACAATGAACAGAACCCAGAAAACTCAATAGGAGGAAACCACAAGACTAAAATAGGTCTTTACTAAGGAGGAATTACTGTGATCACATCATGTTTTATAATTTAATATCTGTTGCATATACTCACCAAGCTAATATCTATCTAAACAGAAACTACATCATCTATTATTCTCAGCAGATCATTTCACTGTCTTTAAAACTCCTATTTTAGGAAATCCTGCAGGTACACTTAATAACGTCATATCTTGACTGAGTGGGTCTTAACGTTCTAATATATCCCAGATTCTGCTGCTAAGAGTATTCTAAATGAATTCTATAGCAACCCTAACAGAATCCTACTTTAGCAAGATTTATTATTTTCTAGGTATGAAATTTATATTCACTAATTTAGAAAGGAAGGAATTAGTTAAAGCCATAGAGAACCCATCTGGGAATCCTTAGGTATTTGTTGAAGCTTAGGAGACAAAGCTTAAGATTTTTCTGCTTTATTTCTTCAATCTAGCCTCATGGGACCACGGAAAACTCACAGATAATACTGTCCTAGATAGCTATGAGTTTGAAGGAAAAAAGCCATCATGATTTTAAAATTTTATCTTATTTTACATATAATGGCCATAGTTATAAATAGACAACATTTACCTGCCATTTCTTGCTCATTTTCTTTCAGTGAAAAGATTTTCAATACGATCTTGATATAAACTGGGATTATAAATTCAAGAGAGTTCAGTAAGACAGATAGACCTACAAATTATGCTGCACCCAAATCTGCATTCAATTAACTGAATTTGTTTTAAATAAAAGCTCCAAACTCTTATGTCCTTTTTAAGAATCTGACTACTGAGGTAAAAATGATCTTTACCTCTTTGTAATGACTCAGTGAACGACTGAAGAAATATTACATGTATTATCTTAAACTGTGTATATATCCTCTGGTGTAGTTCAAAGTATGTCCCCAAAGATCCCTGCTATTATCTAACTCAGTAATGCAGCATTCAAGCAAGATGATATGTTATTAAGTAGCATTAGCTGAACTCAAAGTAGGGGCACACTAATGATGATGAGATTTGCTCATGAAAAGACCATGTTTAGAAATGGGAAAAAATGAGATGACTGTATAAATAAAACACCTCGTTTTTTCTAATCATCTTAATATTGCAGGGAAAGTTATTTTTACTATGGATTTTCTTAATAAATAAAACTTTTTTTGTGGATTATATTACTGCTCCATCTTACTTTTCCCAAGGGAAAAGACAGGCAAATTATGTATTTCTTTTGACTCGTTCGTGTGACATAAAGTAGGATTTTTATTTTGTAAAATCTGAATGTGTTCATTAACAAATAAATCCCTGAAATAAAATGCAATTTAAAAGAATTATGAAAACTCTGGATATGCCAGCTTATGCGTTGCCAACACCACAAGAAAATCTGTAGTGGCCTCTCATACTCTTTATTACTCAAAGAATCCAGTAGATGGAAGCCTTTCCCTTTTAAAACTCAAACTGCTTCCAAAGCATATAGTTGGATTTGCTAGTCCTGCTGAAAGTCGCTGGAAATAGCTGGGAAAAAAAAAGCACTTGCTCTCCTCAGAGCTTATCAGAAAGACCACAATTTACCGCTTTGTAAGTGGTTTGAAAATTGCATTATCAAAGTCAAGTCGTTTTGACCCCTATGAGGTGGATGAGAAAGGGAAAATAAATCGTTGGCTCCTGAAGCCAGGCTTTTGGTGGCTGCAGTTTTGTCTGTCTTCCTGCATTAGTGTCCACGTTCTTGCTGCCCTTTCTCAGGGATACATTCCTTAGGCTAGTGGTTACATCTGTTTCCTTATACCAGTGTTCTTCTGGAACAATCCTCAGATGAGCAGAGAAAGACATTCTAAATTAGGCTTTCCTGGGATGAGCAGGATTTCTCCTGAGGGGTGAAGCCCACGTGTATGGCCAGGCGGTGTTTCTCTTTGTCCCTGCGTTTGGCCTCTATCTTCCTCTCCTAGGCTGGTCACCTCTGCCTTCTCACCAGAGTCCTGAGTATTATCTCTGAGAACATCCATAGATTGTCCTTGCACTCAACTGTCCAGGGACTGAATGACTGCACTCTAAATAACTGATCAGACTTAGTCATTAGATGAATTAGATCACTGTTAGTCTGTCAGATTGGTCATTTAACTCTCTGCCTCTTTGAAAGATATTAAAAATCAGGGTAGTCAACAAAAAGTCTGGGTTCGTAGCATTTCAGTCTACAGTCTAAGCTGAGTATTTTTTCAGTTTGAATCTCAATCAAACTTTTCTTTAATTCTAAAAGATGCAGTTGAATGGTGTTTTTTCATGTGTTTGTAAGTCGAACTAACGAAACAATTATGTATGAAGGCAACCCCTGCAAGTACAGCCAGGGTCCTTGAAATCAACACTTACCCTCTCTCCACCGAATTGCATCACAGTTAGATAAGGGTTCCCCCACTCCCTTTCTGTTACTCAGCTTTGAAGTTTACAGTTAAGCTTTAATTTAGAGCCTTATCTCTGGAGATGGCTTCTAACTGCTCTAACTGCTCATCACTTTCCTTGTACTAAGCAAGAGTCATCAGCTCATGTTCCATGGAAAACTCACTTAACCACCTCCCACATACTTTTAAGGACAAAAAAAGGCAATATACTTAATTAAGATTTGAAAGGAACAACTACAACAGCTCCCCTAGGTTAACAGTATGTAAGTGTTCTTTGTCTAGCAGGAAGAGATCTGGATCAACTATTTGGGTGTTGTTTACTGAATACTGGAACTTCACTGTGTATCCAACTGGCTCATAGCAATACAGTTAATGTTCCAACTTCCAGTCAGAGCCCCAGTTTCTATACAGCACAAGAATCAAGAAAGAAGGAAGCAGGAGAAGGGAGGAGGCTGGAAGGAAAGACGATAGTGGTGAACTGTCTCAGTTGACGAGTCTGAAGGAGGAACTCAGAAAAGGCTTTGAGGACTTACAGCACGTCTGAACACAACTTTAGCTTTACAACTTAAGAGACCAAAAAAGGCACTCGGATGTGTGAAATCTGCCTTAAACAAACAAAACAAAGCAAATTACAGATAAAGCACACAGAGCTCTGAATATCTTTGTTATTACTCACATTCCATCTAACAATTCTTAAAAGTCGTCAGAGAAGTACTCCTGCCACACTTGTAAACCACTATTATAAGGCCACGGTGAGATTTATGCCTAAGGTGGAAGAGCATTTGCTGTTACCACTCTGTTATCAAAACTGATTTTGGGTTTTTGATTTGGCTATTTTGTAAGGCAAAGCAATTTTTAAAAATTAAATTTTAAATATTTAAACATAGGATGCTTATTTATTTTAAAAGCGGGTATTTTATTTCTTGGCTCTTTGATGATAGCCTTTCTGACATGTGTGAGGTGTTATCTCATGGAAGTTTTGATTTGCATTTCCCTGATGATTAGTGATGTTGAGCGTCTTTTCATGTACCGGTTGGCCATCTGTATGTCTTCCTTGAAAAGATGCATATTCAGGTCCTCTGCCCGTTTTTAATTTTTTTTGATATTGAGTTATATGAGTTCTTTATATATTTTAGATATTAACACTTTATCAGACATATCATTTGCAAATATCTTTTCCCATTCAGTAGGTTGCCTTTTTGTTTTGTTGATGGTTCCCTCTTGTCCAAAAGCTTTTTTGGTTTGATTAAGTCCCATCTGTTTATTTTTGGTTTTTTCACCCTTGCCTGAGGAGACAGACCTCTAAAAATATCACTAAGCTAGATGTAAAAGGAGCATACTGCCTATGTTTTCTTCTAGGTGTTTTATGGTTTCAATCCTTACACTTTAGTCTTTAATCCATTTTGAGCTAATTTGTGTATATGGTAGGAGAAAATGTGCTAGTTTCATTCTTTTACATGAAACTGTCCAGTTTTCCGAACACCACATATTGAAGAGACTGTCCTTTCCCCACTGAACACTACAGCCCCCTTTGCCATACATTAATCAACCATATGTGTATAGGTTGACTCCTGAACTCTGTTCTGTCCCAGTGATCTATGTGTCTGTTTTTGTGCAGCACCATACTGTTTTGACCACTGTAGCTTAAGCCCTAGTACACTACTGGTGGGAATGTAAACTGGTGTAGCCACTATGGAAAACAGCATGGCAGTTTCTCAAAAAATTAAAAATAGAACTATCATATGATCCAGCAGTTTCACTTCTGGGTATTTATCTGAAGAAAATGAAAACACTAACTCAAAAAGATATCTGAACCCCAATGTTCATTGCAACATTATTTACAATAGCCACAATGTGGAGGAAACCACTTAAGTGCCCATTGACAGGTTAATAAGGAAGATGTGGTATATACACACAATGAAATACTACTCAGCCATAAAAAAGAATGAAATACTGCCATTTATGACAATATGACCAGAACTAAAGGGTATTATGCTAAGTGAAATAAGTCAGACAGAGAAAGACAAATACCGTATGTTTTCACTTAATGTGGAATCTAAAAAAACAAAACAAACAAAAAATGTAATAAAACAGAAACAGACTCACAGATACAGAGAACAAACTAGTGGTTACCAGAGGGAAGAGTGGTGGCAAGAGAGGCAAAATAAATGAAGGAGATTAAGAGGTACAAACTACCATTTACAAAAATACATAAGTAACAGGATGTAATATACAGCACAAGGAATACAGTCAATATTTTATAATAACTTTCTATGGTATGTAATCTATAAAAATATCAAATCACTGTTTTACACATAAAATTAATAAAATATTGTTAAGTCAACTACACTTTAATAAATAAAATGAGGTAAAAACAAAATAGGTATGATTTCTTTATAAGGTTTTGAAGAAAAGTCTAGTGATGGGGCTCTCTGTTCTCTCTCTTATCTTTGTGATCTTCAGCAAGGAATATGACTTTTTGGACATTGCTTTTCTTCTTAGTAAACTGACAGGCTGGAATAGATGAACTTTAAATAACCTCCAAGGTTTTGAATGATAGGGACACAGATACATAGACTCAAAGAAGAAAGGGACAGAAAAATTCTGGTGTCATTCACATTCAAGTCTCAATTTAAATTGCGAGGATTACATATAATACAGCTTCAATTTTGTCGTGTCATTCCTGTGTTTAGTTTGATTACTAAAACAGCTAAATCCAATGCCTTTTTTCCCTTTTTAATTACTATGTTTTCTCATATATTATGCCAGATGTCTTAGATTTAGCATTAGCATCTGGTAATAAATTACAAGTGGTGAAGCTTTATTATAAACTGAGCAATTCTTTTTGCACATTATTCACTTTTCATAATGTTTTCATGACTCTAATTGACTTTGGCAATAAAGTATTTTTTTAAAACTAAGTGTTTTGACTTCTTAGAACCAAAATTCAATTTTTTCAATTTTAGTTTATCCTAGTTCCTAGAAATAGTGTCCTTAAAAAAGTTCTATATTCAATATATTGAATATAGAAATATATTCTATATTGAAATATAATATACTGAAATGATGAAATATTAAAATCTATAATGAAAAAGAATATATATATACTATATATATATATATATATATAAAACTAAATCACTATGGTGTATACCAGAAACTAACATAATGTAAATCATCTATACTTCAATAAAAAAAGCTTTAAAATATTTCTAGATATATATTAATGTTTAAAGGAAAGCCTGAGACCATCTTCTAATTTATTTAATGTATCATATTAAAAGGGAATAAAAAGTAAGTGAGGTTGTTTATAACATTTTCATGATTTGAGTTCACCTATAAAAGTCATACTTGTTTTTAACATGGGGAGGTATATACTCATTGTGGAAAGCTTCAGTGAAATATATGGAAAGGAAGGATATATCCTGAAGATATACCCAAAAGGAAGAGTACGGTAATAATCACACAGTTCCACTACCCAGAAATAAGCAAAAGTAATATTTTACCACATTTTTTAAAGTATTTATCTTCCATTTTTTTCATCTAGGTGAAAACAACTGTACTATGCATTTGTGTTTTTATTTTACTTTATTTCCTAGGCAATTTCCTAATAAAAAAACTTTGTAAATATTTCAATGGCTGGATGATAGTCTATTAGGTGTACCATTCTGTAGTTAGTCCCCTATTGTTGTCAGATCTTATCCCTGAACAGTATTACACATGACATTGTGATAAATGCATATGTGCATAAATATTTGCATGAATTTTGTAATAACCTCTTTCTTAATCGGGCTCCAGAAACCAAAAATCTGTTTTCTGTTGCTTTTAGTTGCTAGGGAGAATTTACAACCACACAAATACATCAGCAAAGCAGAGGAAATAGTGAATTCTTCCACACTCAAAGACCTAGAGACCTTTAGGATTGAGTCTAAGCAAACATATTCTCCTCTCTAACTAAACAAACTTCAAGTTAGTGTGACAGTAAAACCTCACTCAATTTGATGACTCATGGAAGTTCTGAATTAAACCATCCATTCTGTGTAAATCCAAGTAACTTTCTTATAAACTGAAAAAAGAGGTTGTTTGTTTGTTATAAAGATATTAAGCTTTAGAATTTTCACAAAAGTGTCTGGACTACTTACCAAAAAGTAGCCTTCTTTATCCAACAGTTTTGATGAAAGCATCTCCTTCGTTCTAGTATATTATAATAACTTACTGAACTTGACTTTAGGTAATAGATTTCCATTTTTTATGTATTTGTCTGAGGTATAAGCCCTTAAGCTTGTGCTCTTAAACTTTGGAAAGCTCTGTACTGAATAAGCTGTTCATTCCTATTTAACTAAATATGAGACAGGTATTTCTATACACGTCTTGCTCATGACCTTGATCATAATGACCCCAAAAGATATTTAATGTATCTTTGGTAAATTAATATTTAACTAAAGCACTAGCATGTATGAAGACTGTCTTTTTAAATTATTTTTTTAAATATTAAGAATTAGACAGCTTTTAAAATCATTTTTGAAAAGCATTTTTTAAAAAAAACTGAGGACTTGTTTCATACCTTTTCCCTACTCAGGATCAGGCTATAACTGCAAATCGGGCAAAATGTATTACGCCAGTAGTGGAAAAAAATAAAATGTCTACTCCTGCTATCGGAAGATAAGATGCTTGAAATTATACAGTTTCTGTCTCCTCTGACCTTCTCAAGGACTTTCCTCTGCTATTGTTTATCTTTACCCTGAATCATCAATTTCTCCCTCTTTACTAGATCTCCTCGTGAGTACATAAATATCCTCCAGTATTACACACTGTCTCTCTCTATATATATATGTATATGTGTGTGTGTGTGTGTGTGTGTGTGTGTGTGTGTGTGTGTGTGTATCTATCATCAGTTACAATGTGTCAATTTCTGGTTGTCCCAGTCATGTGTATGTGTGTGTGTGTGTGTTTATATATATATATAATATATACATACATACATATATTCATTCATTCCTTCAGCATTTCTGCTTAAAAATTACAGTCAAAACTTCAATAATAATAAGAAAAACAAATACCCATATTGCCACATGGTCATCTCTCTGCTCTCTTTCATACACACAAAACAACTTCTGAAAACATTTGTCAGTAAAAGTGATTCTCAATGTTGGCAGCCTATTAGAATTACCCAGGGAACTCTTTAAAAACACAGCTCCTAAAACACTTCCAAGCTCCTCCCCCTACACCCTCCTTCCCCGAGGCTCTTCTGTGATCCATTTGAGATTAGACTGGTCTGGGATTAGGTTTTAGTGATTTCCAAAGTTCAACAAGTGATTCTAAGGTGAATTCAAGGTTGAAATACACTGGTCTAAAGTCTCTGTTTCCAGTTCCACACACCCCATTCTGTCATCAATCTAGGCTAAGAAGGCACCCATCAACACCAGTCCGTTGAAACTAAGCAAGGTCACAGTCACTTCCACACTACCAGGTATAATAGTCACCTTTTAATCTTCATTTTATGTTCTCAGTAGCATTCCAGGCAAGTGAGTATTCTATCTTTACCAACTTATCTTTTCTTAGCTTCCACAACACCACACTCTTCTGATTTTCTTTCTATCTCAACAGCCACCCTAGATTCTCCTTGGTGCTTCATCTTCTGCTAACCTTCTGAATGTTGTTATATCCTGAGCTTCAATTGTGAGACTCTGTTTTAATCTAAACTTTCTCCCTAGGTAATCTCATTTAGTCCAATGGGTTTAAATACTATCCATATGAAGATGACTCTCAAATTGTTAACACTAATCCTAACAACTCAAGATTTATGAGTCCAACTGCCTATTTGACATCTACACTTGAATATCTAGAAGGGCACCTCAACAAGTCCAAGACAAAACTCTGGATTTAGCCATACCCCACCTGAAATTGCTCCTCCTCCAATCCTCTTCATCTTAGCAAATGGTACCTCCAACCATCCACTAGCTCATAACTAAAATCTAGAAGATTTTTACTTCTATTTCTCCTACCATTCCTCTCTTTCCAATCTATTAGCAAACCCTTTGACTCTCCCTCTATGACGTGTACTAATTCTGATCACTTATGGCATCCCTCTGATTACTGTCTCAGTTGAAGCTACCATCAGTTCTCCTTTTGACCGTGAAAGTAGCCTTCAGACTGGTTTTCTTGGTTATTCTCTTTCCTCTACGTTCAGTATTCCCCACAGCCACCACAGTGACTTTTCAAAACTTTAAGTCAGATTTTAATAGGCTTTACAAACCCTCCAATGAGTTCCCATCACTCATTATTTGAGGATAAAACCAAACTCCTTAGAATAGAAGACCCTGCATGACCTAGTCCCTCTCTACCTCTCCACCTATATCTTGTATCAATCCCTTCCTCACTAATTATGCCTTCCTAGCTGCTACGGACTGATGTGTCCACCCTCCCCACTTGTATGCTGAAACTCTAACCCCAAATATGACTGTACCTGAAGATAGAGCTTTTGGAATGTAACTCATGTTAGAGGAAGTCATAAGGGTGGGGCCCAAACCCAACAGGGATTATAATCTTGTAGATTTTATAAGAAGAGAAAGAGAGACAGACAGACAGAGGGAGAGATCTCACCATGCACCCACAAAGGAGAGATCTGGAGGACACAGCAAAATGGCAGCTGCCTACAAGCCAAGAGGAGAGGCCTCAGAATGAAGCTACCGCTGACACCTTTATCTTGCACTGCTCAGTCTCCAGAACTGTGAGAAAATAAATTTCTGGTGTTTAGGCCACCTGGTCTACAGTATTCCCTTATGACTGATTTTCTTTCTTTTCCTCAGAAATATCAAGCTCACCCTTATCTTAGGGCTTTGCCCTATGTCTTTGGCCTTAAACATTCTCTCCCAGATAGCTAAATGGTTGCACCTATTCATTGGTTAAACGCCACATTTCACAGAGAGGCTTTCCTGAACCATTCAATCAAAAGTAGCCATCTCCTGTAGCTGCTCTTACACTACTGTATTATCTCGATAGCACTTTGTCTTTGAAATTGTCCTATTTATTTTCTTACTCATCAATTATTCATCTGCTCCACTAAATTTAAACTCTCTTTGAGAGCTGGAACTGTATCTACCCTGTTCACCATGGTACCTCTTGCATTTAGAACAATGCCTTGTATGTAGTAGCAGCTTAATAGTTGCTTGTTGAATGAATAAATATCTGGAATGCAAAGCAAAATGTAGTATAGCCAAAAGGACTTGTGCAAAAGGAGACAAATCCCATGACCTGGAAAAATATTCCAGTGACTTGAAAGAGCTGGCTGAGGTGTTGATAGAGTATTGGCACACCTGCGATGATTAAACACAGGTCTTTGACTTACTTCCTCTCCTGAGAGCTGGCTAGAAATTTTGTATAGTTCTTGTATACCTGTTTTTTAAATAATTTTCACAAAACCCAGGCCCATATGTATTATGATTTCATTTCATTTAAGGAAACCGAAGTTCATGGAAATGAATCTTAACCAAAGTTGTAGGTAAGTGAGCAGGACAATGTCCAGTTTATGTAAAAAGTTTGTGCTCTCTCAGTGGTGCCGAGCTGCCTCTCTCAAAGTCCCTTTTTAGATGCAACTAGATGCAGTGTCATCCAAAAGAAATGCTGTCTCAGGCTTTTAGGGCTCCCCAAGGAGGCATCTGTCTTGGATAAATTAAATGCAACTCTCAAGAAAATAAACATGGTGGCTCCTTAAAGTCTCCACTGGACACTGATTCTAGAAAACAATGGAACATTCACTTGATGAACTATGGTATGAAACCAACAAGACCTGACCTTTGAAGGAAGTTAAAAAGAGTGGTACGTTAGTACTATCTTGTTGCCAGAAAGTTGTGAAGAATTTTTTGGGATGTTACCCTGAGGTCATAATGACAATGGTCCACATTTATTGAGCATTTCCTCTGTCCCGTGCCCAGGTCCCATAATTGTATGATGCAAGTGTTATCTCTGTTTTTTGTAGAGACATGAGAAAACTGAGGCTCAGAGAAATCAACTAAGTGTGAGCCGTCCAACAGCAAGGCAATGACAGAAACAGGATTCAAGATGACAAGTCTGACTTCAGAGCTCTGGCTATTAAACTCCACATAAGGTCAATTCAGTCCAGCTCCTTGACTCTGCCTGGCTGATTCCTCCAAAGTTAAAACCCAGCAGGTTTTTACCCACAAGTAAAACATACACAGGGTAATATTAGGGAAACATCTGACTAAATGTCCTTCAAAGAAGGATTTTCTCCATCCCACAGAAGTGATACCCGTGGTTCCTTAAGAGAAACAGTAGTCTCCACTGGCTGGCCATTCACCCAGAAAGGGCTTTGCTAGTTTCTCAATGTGGGCAGGGATTTCTATGTTGTGTTCAGCTTTTTCTGAGAAATACTGGCCTTTTTATTGTCTAATCGCCTATGGGAACAAGTTCTTATTAAGAATATCAGAAAAAAATTAACGTAGGTGCCTCATGATGAATAAGTAATATACTATGTTATTGGCAGCAAATCTGTGAGATTTTTCATCAGAGGCAGAAATATTTTGTCATGTATTTTATTTAACTTATTATCCACTGGATTTTCTTTTAATCAAAGTGAAATCATTAAAGACATATACAAAGAGTTCATTCTAAGAAAAAAAAAAAAACCCACCAACTTTTCAAAATTCATTCTTTCCCAAAACTCAATCTTTCCCATCTGTATTACTGGCATAATTGACAACTATAATCTACTATTACTCATTTTTATTCAACCACATTTCAGAAAATATTGTGTGAAGCTCTATTATCATAAATCGGCATACCTTACTACTGAACTTTCTTTTTTATCTCCCAGTATTTCCATTTTCCATGACAAATATTTTCATCCTTAAATGCTTTTGTTCCATAATTACTCTACTTTGGACAATTTTTTATCCATACCAGTGATTTAAAAATGTTTCTGGATCATCTCTACCCTTCCTACTCTTGCTTTGTCAATAGAGAAATTGACAAGGTCATAAAAGTTTAGCCTTATTTTTTCATTAAGATAGAAGTAACAGCCTCTGTGTTGCTTTATTGTCAGGACCAGTCATATTCAACTGTGCAATAGGAACCGGGAAAACATGTGATTTTCCAAAATATCAGATTGGGAAAATAGCCAATTCCATCATTATTTTTTACTCTTGAAACTGTAAATAATGAAATGGTAGATCAGGTTAAAAAAAAAAAAAAAACAATGCTGACCTTTGGCTTCAGAGAGTAAACCATCTTCTTCAGAATTTGCTGGTAATGATAGCTAGAGTTATCAAAAATGTTTCCTGACTGCTCGGCTGGGGACATAAGTATCTAGCTCTGTGTAACTAGTGACTGATAAAATCATGCTTTCTGTTGTCTGATCCATTTCTGGACCTTTGTCTTTATTATCCTTTCCTTCTCTTAACTTTCCTTTTATTTCTTAAGATTATTTTTCTATTTCCAGGTACCAAATCCAGAGGGGGTGTTTCATATAGTTATTATCTTCCCTTCCCTTACACAGACGAAGGTTCTTAAAGTCCTGAACACCTTTGTTCCCTGCCAGTAAGCAAAACAATCTTGCTTAGATTTGCATCACTTGCGTTTTATCTCTTCATTCAGGGTTTACACCCCGTCATCTTAAAACCAGGAACTTTCCGCACTATATAAAGCAAATTCTATTTCTACCCCATTAAAGAAATTTCAATTAAAAAACAAAGTTCATTTCTTCATTTCATTGCCTTCAAGTACCATCTTTTATTGCTATGTTTCTCTTTGATTTGCAACACACATTTTCTCCTATTTCTCTAGGATTCAATATTCCTTTTTTAAATCTTCTTAATGTACATTTTTAATGGTAATCTCTAAAACCCTGGTGTAATTCAGAGGGTTACACCACGAATAAACAGCAACAAAAACAACCATTTACTGAGATTTTACTGTTCCAAGCTCTATGGTGAAATCGTCTTGTATATACTAATTCATTTAATCTTCTTTCAAATCTTTAAGATGAAATTATTTTATCCATTTTATAAATAAAGAAACTGAAGATGAAAAAGCAATATTGCCTTCTCAAGGTCACATAACTAATAACTGATTGGAGTCTGGATCTAAAGGCAGCAATTCCTGATCTGTGCTCTTAACTACTTTATTTTGATTCCTCTAAGGATATAGCCAAAAAATTCTATTTTGGGTTCTATTACAATATATAATTTGGTTATAGATAGCCTAAATTTAAGAAAGGTATCACAGTGCCTATGACACCTAAATAACTGAAGACAAAAGGTAGTTGCGATGAAATTCCTTCTCGTACTATCCGACCAGGCAAAAGGGAAAGAATACTCCATGGTATTTCTTGATTAACACCACTCATAATCCAGTGGGAACATAATCATTCCCCATATGTTACCTTCAATATTTGACCCAGTTCGTTAGGGTTCCTGAACCTTTAGTGACACCTTGGAATTGCCTCATTTATCGCCATCTGATCTCAAACTTGGACTTGCTTTTTCTTTGTAACTAATCTCTTCCACTCTCCTCCCTCTTTTCACACACTGGCCATTGTTCACCCCAATCTCTATCCATCTCACAGACAGAGTTCCTCCCGTTGTGTGCCAGTTGCTCCCTAGTCCCTTTAGAGACCACCTTGATTTTCACCTGATAACTTTATCTGATTAACACTGCTCAGAAGTCTTGATATTATACAACACATTTATTAAAATTAATGCTGATTTGGAGCAGATTTGTATTTGTTTTAACAGCTTAACTCATTGCATTTGTTTTCCCATTAGTCTAAAAGAGAATGGATATCAGCTGGTTTACCCAGTCCTCCTACCAGGTTCTAATTGTCACCATCACATCCCTCTATTTAATAGGTGAACCTAGCATGACTTTTGTCTGAAGCTGTGCATATATGACAGGCATGGTGTTCATAAGTAAATTCTCCTTGTCGTATATATATGTATATGTGTATAAAATTTATATATATATACAGAGAGACATGCACATATGCATATATATGCATTATTGTATATATGTATACATGTGTTATATACATACATACATATACTTTCTAAACTATATATTTTAAACGAAGACACAATTTTGAAAATTTTTTTTTAAGGAGACAGGAACCATACTTTTTTCAAATAATACTATCAAATTAGTTCATTCTTGGTAACTAGGACATTTTTTTTGATGGGAAAGGAGGAAGAAAAATAATGAAAACAATAACCTTGGCTGTGAAATGCCCGTAAATCCTTCCTAACGGCTTTGGCATAAATCAGTGTTAAATGATGTATGTGCACACAATCAGGAAATATTTAGTGCATTATTAATTAAGATTAATTACAGGAACACATCAACAGGCTTTAGTTCTCATCAGTGATATTTATTTCTTAAGTACTCTAGTGGAAAGGATAAAAGCATCTGATGATGATCAATAACACTGACTTTACAATGATGGACACGGGTCTAGATCTCTTTCCCAAGCTGGTATTAGATCAGTTTTCTCTGGAGGGAAATAACTCATTCCTCTTTGCATTGAAGACATCCTTCAGATGATTTGGCTACCAAGGGGGTCCCTTTTATAGAGATGGTTCCTTCAGTGCAGTAAATAAGACTGTTTAGTCAATCAATCCAACTACATGTATTGACTATCTAACAGGAAAGAGTGTAGGCAAGGAAATCCTAGGCCTATGGCCATTTCTACTAGCTCTGAATAAAACCAGTGAGAATGGAAAGTCTTGGTCCATTTACAGGATGATCTAGTCATAACACTCATGAAATTGATATGCTTTTTGTAAAGCAAATCTTTATTAGGAAAACTTATCCTTTCAAGCAATTTTGGTATGAGAGTCATGATAGTGCACAAATGAGACTGAAGGAACTTTGTGTGATATAAATGGCACATTCTAACATAAGTTTGAAAATTCTTATTTTCTTTGTAAAATATTTTGAGCTTATAAACAGAACAGTTCTACTTTTCTTTATATTCTTTGACAATAGTATAGTTATGTTTTTCTGGTTTGTTTAAATAGAAAGTTACAGTAGGAATGATTTGTATAAGACTCTCCAACGATTGATTGGATTAAGGGATGAACATGTCTATTCTTGTGTCTCCAGAACCTAATGTAGTGACAGACTTGATGAAGGTGTTCAGTGAGTGGAGTAAAGGGATAAACAGAGCCTCAATGAAGTTAATGATTTTACTCATTCATAAAGAAGAAATCAGCAGAGCAGAATGGGAAAATCACCCCCACTAAATGGGATTCTGTTTCTTGTAATGTAAAGTCGGGAGGTTGAACCAGATTACCTAGGGGGTACTAAATCGGCAGTTATACTTTTGCAGAAAATATAAAAATTCAAATGCATATAAAAAGGGTAAGATAATAATACTTACAGAGAAAAATGGATTAAATGTTAATTTCTAAAACATATTGTTAGAAAACACAGCATTTTAGGTGAGATCTGACTTCATTGGGCCCAAAGTAGTCTTTCCAGAATATTACTTTGTTGTACTTCCTAATTGCTATCACACTATTCTCATAGCCTTGGTGGAATTTCCTGGAAACGTTATGTTCTCCCTTGAACCTCTAAGGCTACTCCTCTAATCATCAAATTTTGCTGATTTCCCACAGGAGAAGTGATATTGAACAATATGTTAATGAATTATAAAGTTAGGCTAAATGTCTTCTTGCCAACAATGAGGTTGTATTATTAATGCTCCCAGAACTGAGGTTAATTGAAAATTAAGTTTCTATTTTAACTCCTTGAGATAAAACTAGAAATTATCTTTCCATAATTATAAGAGTTGTAAATTATTTCTTTGTCTCCCAGTACAATATTGCTTGCTTACAAATAGGTATTCTGTTATCATTTGACTTTTGGAAGGGTAGAAAACAGTATCTCACCTCTGTGTGCTCAATATGATACTTTTCATTGTATTCCACTCAGTGCATAACCTGTGTGATTTTTAGCTTATGCAACTTGCAGCTCAAGGATGGTGAATTTTAAATGCTTTTTACATAAAAAAATAATTATTGAAAGGTAAATGATGGAGACTGTTTCACTTTTTAGACTCCCAGTTAGTTTCATCTGATGGCTATAAAGAGATTAAAACTTTATGCCAACCCACTGAGCAGTGCTCAAATGTGTTCCTTTGTAGATGAGATAAAGCACTTGGGTGATATTTTCAGGTGAATAAAGACATTGACTTAAAAACACAATTGCATAAACATGATGTGAAAGGCACAGGTCTGGGGAGTCAATTCAACACTTCTATTTAACTCCAGCCTTTATCTTTTATATTTATTCTAAAAGAGCTTCACATAAAAACTCCCTACAGACAAAGAATTTGCCCAACATTTAAATTTCAGGCTATAGATATAACCATTTCATTTCATCATGCTGCTCTTTGGGTTTTTTTTTTTTCATATTTTGAAGTGTGGTTTAATTTTCTTTCATTACTATAATGGGTCAGAGTGTACAGAACAGTGATTGTAGCAAAATTGCATTTTTAAGAAAAGGTCTCGCAATTAGCTGATGGATTGATAGAGATAACTATGGCTGGCAGAATCCTCACTAGGTCCATCACAGAAATCCATAGAGCAAATGATCAGGACATTTACCCCCAAAAGATAAAACAAACGCCACAGACATAACTCAGAGTGTTGCTCTGAAAAGGCTGGAGGCAAGCCAGAGTTTGAGAACATCTAAGCTGTAACAGGAAGACAGGGATGATAAAAGAGTGGCTCGAAATGGGGTGAGCTGGTGGGGCAGGCACACATCTGGCTCACTAAGCCTATTGGGTTTTGACATAACTAAGGTGTTTACCAACCAGAGAGAGTTAGAAAACTAAATGGATTCAGAAGACTTTAGTGAATCCCAAAGACTTGTAACATGTGGTGAGAAAACAAACAAAACAAAGCAACAACTTTGAATGCATTTAAGCTTAGCAAATATTACTGGGTTAAAGTAAATCAGAAATCAAAATGAATACAGGACAATGACACTTCAAAAACTGCGTTCTGGAGTTCGGTGCTTCAAAAACAGATTGCAAATTTTGTGATTTAAATCTATTACAGGGAAAACTCAATTAATGTGTTTGATATTTTACTGACCTAAAGTAATTATTGAGCCCATATAGTCTCCTCACTCATGAAAATGGCCATGGGGACAAAGGATGGGATTGCTTCTTGAATGCAGAGCTAGCTGGCCACCTGTGGAGGTCGTTGTAGAGGTGATCCGTGCGCTGCTAAGTGCAGCAGTCAGCTTTGGCTATAGCACAAACCATCCCAAACTTAGTACCTAAAACACCAACCAGTTATTAAGCTCATACTTGTGCAGGTCAGTCACTTGGCGGGTTTATCTGCGCTTTTCTCTTTCTTTTCAGGTTCAAGTTCCCTGCTGCATTTGTGAGGATCTGCTGGGTGGCTGGGGGCGGTGGGTCTCTGATGACTGGCTGGGAAGCCTGGCATGTAGAGCCTCTCTCTGCATGTGTCTCACTCTCCAGTGGGCTAGAATCGGCTGGCTCCCATCGCAGGCCTTCTCTCTTTCGAGAGGGAGAGGTAGAGTATATGCATGGGCCTCTTCAGTCCTCAGCGCGGAACTTACTCTACGTCACTTGGGCCACAAGAGCAGGGCTTTAAGAGCAATCCAGGTTCAAGAGGTGGAAAACTAGACCCCTCTGGATGGGAGGGGAAGAAGGCATGGTCCTTTATTCACTCTTTCATAAGGCGTGTTAGAATAGAAACATCCAGTTCTTTCATTTCTGTGAAAATAATAGGGTGCCACGTTTCTCTGTGGTCCTGACGCTCTTTACATACCCTCCCTGCCTCCTTTCTTGCTTATTTCCTGTGTCTGAAGTGACAGCCCCATCAGTGTCAATTCCACGCAACTGGGCTTAATAGTGGTGGCGCCCCTTACCCAGAGCTGTGAACACACTAAACCAAGTTGGCAGTCAAGGGAGAGTTACCTGAAGCAATGGGTCTGATTAGTCTTCCAAAAATAAATCAGGCCTCAGGGGAGTACCAGAAGCTAAACTATGAAGCCCGAGGAAAGCCAGAACTAAAATTCAAGCATGAGGAGTCACTGCCCAAGGCTGAGGGGAGTAATGCTGCTAATTAAAAAGGTGGGTTTTCTACATTCAAAGGGTAAGAAATCAAGTGGACATTATTACTTTACTAATCAATATAGTATCATAGTAATAATAGGTAGCATGTGTTAAACACTCACCATGTGGCAGAAAGTAAGGCAAAATGTTCACTTTTAGTCCGAAGGCAATCTCGTGAGTTGGCACATTTTTAATTCTATTTTTACACAAGAGGAATTTGAAGATTAGAGTACCCTGTACAAAATGAAAACATCTACACAGCTGGCAAGTATCAGAGCTAGGATTTGAACCCAGGACAGTATGACTTCAAATATTTTTCTTTGAACCAAAAAATTATATGGTCACTCCAAAGAAGGTTAGAGCTGAAATGAATATTACAGACCATATAGTTACATCCCAAAAGGGTTAATAACTTAAGCCAATTACTTATTGCAGAACTGGAAGTATACTTAGATGAAGGTTAGACACACACCAACCTTGAAAGGAATGTTTATGCTATAAATGTATGTACACACACACACACACACACACACACACTGTTAAATCTATTGATCTACTAACATGCCCACTCTGTGTTATGCCCAGCAGTGCTGATCATATTCTGTTCAATAGAATCTTTCTCAAACTTAAATACTTGGACAAAAATACATAATTTTCCTTTAAGTTTTAGTCTGAAAAATATACAGGGGAAACAGGCTGCCTGTTCAGGACCCCTCTAGCTTCTTTCCCCGCCAATCACTCCATGTTCTAGTAGTTAATATAACCCACCCTTCCAAATTTTGCATTGTATCTTCATTTTCTCTGACTTTTTTGAATTCCTTAGCTTTTTCACCAATTCCACCTTCACCCTATCCCAGTCCTCCAAAGTACAACCCATCTTTATGACCCACCTCAGAGACCACGACCCTCCTTGGCTGGGTTAATATCACATTCGCTTCTCTGAATTCTTGAAGCATTGTCTTCACACAGCTCGCCTAGGGCTCATATTGCCAGAGAGTTATCATGGTCCCACACCAGACTGTGAGTTCCTTGAAGGCAGGAGCTCTGCTTTATGTTTCTTTGAATCCCGAGTGCTTGCACATTATGCTGCTTGGTACAACATATACACTCCATAAAGGTTTATTAAGTAGTCTCATTTATGAACATAGACCCTTGGTGGCGGGACATCTATCCACACATAGGTACACTGTTGCAAATCGATCACTTTAGTGGACATGGGATGACAAGCAAAACCCATCTGACGAGCATTGTCTAGTAGAAAACCAAGAACCTGCAATCATTTTAGGATGTTCTGCTTTTCTGCCAAAGCAGCAGCCTGTACTAGGATAAAACCCTGCCTGCTGCACCCCCTCTGCCACCTGCCTCTCCTGCCTGGCCTTTCCAAACCTCCAAGAAGGACTCCTAGGAAAATAGCTGGGCAAAGAATAGCTTATTTCCTTAATATTCAGAAACACGAAGAATTAGACCTTTTTCATGTGAAAGGAAAGAAGTAGCCTGAATAGAGAGCCAATGGACTGTGTACTGATGATCATTTTCTTTACATTGTAAGCAACAGCAGTAAACAAGGACATAAATGTTAATGATTTTCCTTTAACTGAAGCCACCCAGTCAGCACTCGTGCATACAGAGCAGTGCAATGATTAAACTACTGTAACATATGTACACGTGAATATATGCAAACACCCAGTCTAGGAAGAAAAGCAGTGGATCTAATACTGTGTAACCCTAAAGAAGGTGATCATCTTTCTTTTTTACAAGATTTATTGCCAAGCACTTTTTTTTTTCAGAGATTTGCTAAAATTCATTAACTATTCTTTCAGAGACACAATATGGTCCCTTCATCTGATATTTATATCTCTGCTTATTAAATCATACGTTTCTTTTGCTGATGCTGATTTTTGAGATCAAGGGCTACATGTTGAGTGAGTCTACCTTAACAGATTGCCTTAGACAGCATTCTATCACATTAGGTTTAAGAAAATAACCATTCTAACTTATAATCTGTTTTACTGGGAAGCAGCGATCTAATTCACATTGATTTTGAGTAAACCTTTACATACCCATCTGCTCCATTTTAAGCTGGGCTTGTACAAATCAATGCATTTCTAGCATCAACATGCACTGAGTAATCAATGGGTAGGGAAAATCATTATTTACTGCTCAGTAATTGTGTTTACATTCAAATAAAATAAAATGTGCAAGGCCATTTTGGAGAAAGAACAAGTGACCCATGAATCACAAGCAGATTGTTTTCCTTTAGTCTTTCAAAGGAAGCAGATCATCTGAGGAGTTTTACTGGGAAAGTAAGGAGAAAGTCCTAAGTCTCACCTTCGCCTTGTTTTAGTCCTCAAGCGCTGAGGCGGTTGTCAACGTTTTCCTGATCTTTTAATCCTAGGAAGCCTCCCGTTGGTAAACAGTAGTTCTAGACACATGGCTCCAGGCAGCATTCCTCTTTGTTGGATCACAGTCAGCTCCGGTGCTGATCTGGTCTCTGCCCACCTGCTCACTCTTGGCTCTGGACCCTCACTTTAATTATCCCTCTTGTCATTTGAACCTGGAGTGTATAGCTGGTCTCTACTGTGTGAATCTCAGTTCTCCCTAGTGGATTACAATTTGGATCCATCCCGCTAATGCTCTGTGGTCAGGACCACCTTGAATAGGAATAGGTCTGGTTCCAGTTCCATCTGAACTGTCATCTCTGGTGCCACCAGCTACCTGACTGCTGCATTAGCTCCACCGTGAAGGGCGGGGAAGGGGAGTTAACCAACAGTAATAGAAATGGAAGTAAATGAAATACCTTGTTGTTCTGATTCTCCACACTTTATAAGGCAGCCCTCCAAGCAGTGGTACAGATAAGCCTCAAGTTCTGCCTCGCAGCATAACCGAACAGATGGGCTGCGATGAAATTGCCCATCAAAATTTGTTTTGTCCTATTTTATTACAGTTATTCAGGCAAGGAATGCAAATTGAAATAAGGAACGGCTGAAAATAGGTTCTGTTTTTAGTGTATTTCAGTGAGTTAAAAAAAAAAAAAACTTCATAGTACCGTGAATGCACGCCACACATTTCTTTCATCGTAGCCTCTTGTAGACTTAAAAATGCTGAAAATGGCACTAAGGAAGAAGCTATGTAGTAAAGTTCCATGTATAAAAATTGGAATAATGCAAAGAAAAAGGGCAGGCCCTTTATTAAAAGATCATGCAAATGTGTGAATCAAATCAGCAAAAGAGGATCTATTTTGAAAAAAATTGTAAGATTCATTTTTTTTAATCCTGAAAAGAAAAAAAAAAGCAAACAAGTGAACAAAAGCAAAACAGCATCACTTATGATTCTTACTTGCAGTGTTGTGTAACCTCTCCCATTGTTTGGAGTAAGTTCTCACATTGCATGGAATAAGTGAGCTGTCACTTTGCTGACCTTTAACCACAGTGTCTAGTAAAACATAAGCAACTCTGAGTTCACATATTGAAGAGTAGAGAAAAAAATATTTTTGAAATACCGCAATTCATCTACAGTAAATCACCTTATGAAAACAGAGATTTTTCTAAGATGAGTAATTGTCTAAAATAAATAAGAGGGAAAAAATAATATCAAAGATGGCTGGATCACTCTTCCCTGGTAAGAAAAACTTGCTGTTTGGAAGAGCAGCATTTTTGCTATTAATGTATATATTTAGAGTGCTATGTAATTTGTGTCAAGGCAAAGCAAATCAGAGGATGATTTCAAGAAGTCAAGTATTCCTTAAGCAATATGCAAAAATATTCACATTCTACAGACACATTTATGATTTGTAAGGGCATAATCCACTTAAAGCTCAGATATACTCAAAATTTACTGAGATGAGTAAATTGGAACCTCAGTATAGAAAACCAAAGAATAATGAGTACATTTAAATAAAAAAGTTAAAATATCTGTCGATTTATTTCAGTTAGTCATTTAATTAGCAGTCTTTTTTATAAGGCCCATTTGAACATAACAGAGCTGCACACTGTCATCCTTTATCCTTTAAAAGGCACATGCTGAAGAACCAATGATGTACCTACTCCTGCCATCACTCCAGCTGAATGACAAACGTGACTGATATTGGTGTGTTAGGAGAGTGTCCTGACAACCACACTGAACGATCAGCTATCCCTTGACCAGCACTCTCATGGTAGGTTTAGTAAATGTAACTTTGTTACAAGTGACAACATGGAAGACCAGAGTATTTGAGAAACTTGCCCAATGTTACAGAGAATATCAAAGTCAAGTCTTTCTCCAGCTGTTCTCCACAAAGCAAAGTGCCTCAGGTTTGCCTCCTGGTAGTGACCACGCCTCAGCTAACTAAAAAGCTTGCATTCATTAAATATCAGAAGCAACCTACTTTCCTGCATTGAACGTGTAGCCAAGTGAGGAAACAGGAATAGACTTGGGATCCCAAGGCAGACAGTGAACTCTAATAAGGTTACAAGAACTCAAATGAATTATTAAAACAAAGAATAGCACTCATAAGTAATACAAGAAAAATAACAAAAAAGTAATAGTAATACAATTTTAATAATGCATTGCCAAAAACAAAGTGTCTTCCAAGAGTGCTATAAAAGCATGTTTGACTCTCCCAGAGAGTTAAAAGCTACAAGGGATCTAGAGATTATTTTAGTGAATTTATACTTTTAATGTGGAGATGAAAATATTCCAACTGAGATTTTGACTCAGAACAGTATGTACCCAACACCATACTGCAAAAAAGAGATCCAAAGGCAATTAGAATATATATCTAATTTATCTAATTTCTAATACAATGTTCTTTTTAACATACTGACACCTCTATTTTCAATCAGTCTTCAAGTTAACAAAAATAGGTATTATTAAATATATACATTTATATGGATCATGTAATACAATCGAAAGCTTTTCTTAGAGATACCTGTACTAGTGAAAAAATGATGACTTCTAGGTGGTATATGGATAGCAATTTACATCTTAGTAGTGATGTGTTTATTTAATATGTATCCGGCTATAATTTCATAGTTTACAGCTCAGTTACATTGTGAAAAAAATTTAAATCAATCTAAAGAAAAATGTAAATATAATTAGGATATGGCAAAAGTAATGAAAGAGGTAAATAAATTAATGACAGAGGCTTGGGGAATACTGATTTAAAGTAGAATACATAGGGCATATAAAATTGAGAAGAGTGCTTATTTACCATAAGTTGCACCTATGGTGGGTTTTCCTAAAGTAATTTAGTGATAAAATACCTTACTTAAACATGAAATGAACTAGAGTAGTCCATGATATCTACCCTATAGTTTTTTTTTTCCAAATAATTTATTTCACATAAATTGCTTTATTGCATTATTGATTTCAAGAACTGATTAAAAAGCACTTTTTCTGAGGGGCTAGATTTCTCACAACTAAAATCTGAACCAACTAAAAACTGGCAGTTCTCAGGCTTGTAGGTGAAAACACAGGATTTTAGAGTCCGAGTTTAGAAACTCCGAATAATACACCAGAGACACATTTCTTCAAGTTTTTTTTCCAAAGAGTGTTAAGAGAAATCTACTTAGTAGCAGTTAGATTTAAATGTACTTGATTAATAGAAAGCTAATGAGAAAAATCTACAGATAACTTTATAGAAAATAAAGCAAACAGGTTTCAAACCAATTCTGAGAGGCTTTACTCACAAAAAGCAATAGAAGGTGATCAAAGAGAAATCATTAGACATTTCGTTTAGTAGAGATTTAGTGAACAATATCAGACTTGAAGTCCACTTGAGATGTTTGAATCCATTTTAACTTCAAGGAGAATGTGACTGTAGACAAGAAATTCTGTTCTCAGTAAGAACAACTGACAATTAAAGATACTGGCTGGAAAAAAAGGCAGAATGTTGAGACTGAGACTCTCACCGTTAATTTGGAAAATTCTAAGCAAGAGGAAAATGCGACCTCACAGTCCATTATCAAAAACAACTTAACCACAGAACATAGTGTCTAACGTTCTAGAACACTATTAAGTAGATAATTTTACTTGAGGAGAGTACCCATTTTATGTAGCCTCTCAAACTAAAAGCTATGCTGTGATACTGTGAGATTTTATTGTTACATTTATAAATAAACTCTGGGGTTATCAGTTAAGCATATCAGCGATAATGAAAATGAACAACTTTTCACAGTTCTGTAACAAACGTTTATTATATCATATATTTGTTTTATGTTTATGTCTTTTATATATATGATTTCATGTATGATTTTAAAAGGCAAATTTCACTGCAATATGTAATATACATTCTGAGGTATCGTCTACCAAAATCTGAAACATTTCCTAAGGACAGAATTTAAATAACTCCAACCAGAGTTGCAATTCATCTCACATGGCTTAAGGAAAACTATACTTGCCTAAAGAGAGACAATAATCATATTATCTAAAATAATAGTGAAGATTCAGCCTGTCAGTGGCTGCAGTAGTGATGAAGGTTCAAGGAATTTGGGGCCCTCATTGATAGCCCCTATGAAGATATCCCAAATACCTACAGGTGCCTAGAATTAAACATGTCTCAGTCAAAACCCTGGGTTTTTCCATTTTGTTAAGAATACATGGCACCTTCTTTTAGGCTCAATGGTAAAAATAGCCAACAAGGCAAATAAATTGAGTCCACAGACAACTGCTAGGTATCTTAGGAGCTATTGTAGTCCAGTGACAAATAAGAAATAGCCCTGACACACATGAGCTATTCAAGAACTGGCATCACATTTATGTAATCAGAAGTCTCTTGTATTCATCCCTATACAGAAATCATGTTACCCTCAGTCTTTAAGAAGTTCACATGTTTTATTACTTTACATTCTGTTTAAATAACTGAAATATATTTTAATTTTATGTTTAAATAATTGAAGTGCATGTTATTAGGAACTTTTCAAGAATCCCTACCTTCTATTTGAAACATTACATTTTCCTAAGACAACCACTCCATTACTGACAAAACTCTAGTTAAATTTTTAGATATAGAGACACTTAAAAAGAACAAAAACTGAGTTATTTTAGAGAAATATTCATATAAAGATAATATTCCTTTGCCAGTTCCGGCTATACCTCCTAACAGTAAAAAATAGCCAATTATTATGTTTAAATGGTCTATTAAAATGATAGGACCTACACTGCTTAATACGATGTTGAAAAACAACCTATCTAGAAGACTCGAACTATCTGATTTAAAGACTTACAAAGCTATCTTAATCAAAGCACTGTGGTACAGGCAAAAGAACAGACACACTCGTCAGAGGAACAAAATGAGGAGTCCAGAAATAGACATACATTTAAATAAACATTTGATTGGCAATAAAAGTGCCAAAGCAACACAATGGCGAAATGAAAATAGTTTCAAAAATGATGCCGAGATAACTGAGAAACTGCACAGGAGAAACAAAACACTCAACCCTTACCTCATACTGCACATGAAAAATAATTTAAGATGGATCAGACTTAAATTTAAAGACTAAGCCCGTAGAGCTTTTAGAAGTAAACACAGGAAAATGACTTTGTGACATGGGAGTAGGAAAAAAACTTCTCAGGACACCACAAAATAACCACTGACAAATTACAGGGCTTTACCAAAATTTTTTTAAGTTCTGCCCATCAAAAGACACTATTAAAAAATAATAGGCAAACTACAGACAGAGAGAAGATACTTGCAAATGGTATTTGACAAAGGACTGATACACAAGATATAAAGCCCTCTTATAAATCAGTAATATAAAAAGACAATTCTATTAAAAACTGGAAAATATTTGAACAGAGGTATTCCAAATAAATACATTCAAATGGCCAATAAGCACACAAAAAAGAACACAACATCCTTAGTCACAAGGGAAGTGAAGGTTAAAAGCACAATGAGATACCACTATACGCATCCCAGCATAGTAAAACTTGAGAAACCGACAGTACCTAGTCCCTGTGAAGATGTGGGTGACTGTATCTCTCATACCTTGATGGGGGGACTGTGAATGGTTTGACTGTCATAAAACTAAATATTCACTCTTCCTATGATGCAGAAATTCTACTACTAAATATTTATGCATATTATACGAAAGCAGATGTTCACAAAAATACTTGTTCATAAATGTTCATAGCATTTTAATTCTCAATGGCAAAACCAAACCAAACAGAACAGGAAACTGCCCAGACGTCCAGTAACAGGAGAATGGATTAAAAAAAGTGTAGTACATTCGCACAATGGCATTCTACTCAGCAACAGAAGAGACCACTGACACATGCAATATCAAAAGTAAGTCTAAAAAAATTGCACAATAAAAGAGGCCTTACTATATGATTCCATTTATATGACATTCTAGACCAGGCAAAACTAACCCATGGTTCAAAAGCATCAGAGCCGTGACTGACCATGGGAGGGTGGGACTGACAGGTAGAGGGTAACGGGGATTCTCTAGAGTGATATTAATGTACTATATTTTGAATAGAGTCTAGATTTACACAATCGTATACATTTGTCAAAACTCGGAAATATGCACTTATGATATTTACATTTCATTGTATGTAAATTTCACCTAAAAAAAACCCCTCTAAACAAAGATTGACTTTAGTTGGTACTATTTAAGTATTTAGTACTTTTTAAGTATTTAAGTATTAAATATTTAGTATGAAATGTTAAGCACTTAATACTTAAATATTTAGTATTTATGTACTTAAAGTATTACATTTAAGTATTTATGAGAAGCATATTGATGTCTTTTAAGTCTGTTTGCTTGATAGTCTATTGTTTTGAGATGGAATAAAAGTAGGATGGATTATTAGAAAGAAAGCTAGGTAGGTGGGTAGGGATGTGATAAAGGAAGTAGACAGTAAAATGTTAATTTGTGTAAATACACTCCTTAAATTGAAACAATATGTAAACTATCTTTGTATTGTTATTGTCAAACACCACTGGAAAAGTATGAAAGAAAAAATTTCCTCATGGAACTGAGATATAGAAAACTTTCACATGAAATAATTAGACTTCCTGAGAGATGGTGCATTTAGTAAATAGCTTGTTTCAAAGAAAAATGAACACTATGGTGAAGTTTTTATGGTTTCTATGGTTGATTAATATATGCATTTTATTTTTCCTTTTTATATGCTTATATAAAACTCCTTGTTTTATTGATCAGAGTGTTCAGAACCTATATTTTCCTCGTGATAGAGATGCAGGGATCAATATGATCTTATAAGAGATTTATTTATGTGCTAGGGACTGAGCAATCTCATAAAATAGAGCTCTAGTCTTTATTGAATTTTTTCTTGAGTCAGCTCTAGAAGCTCACAACTGCAAGCTTCTGCAACAAAATGTAAAAATATTATAATGCTAACTCATGTTTCCAAATGAAATTGTTTACGCTTTATTAAATCTGAGATCTTCTAAAAATAATGTCATATTTACATCCTTTCTGAAAGATATTGCATGATCTTGCCATTAATGCTTAGACGGAATCAGAATGAAAACTGTGCCAAGTCATTCCTGTGGTTAAGTGTTTCAGTGCCTCCCCACGTTCTTCGTGATGAAGACTAGAGCTCTTTATGTGGCATACATGGATCTGCGGGAAACTGTAAACTTCCTTTCTCTTCAGCTTCAAATTCTCACCCCTAGCTCTAGTTCCAACCCCATCTCCCAGATTTTACACACACATATATGCATACACATATACACATTTCCTCTGTCTTAAATATTCGTCTGAACGGTGGAACTACTAGTTTCTGCAAGACATGATAAAGTGTGAAATTCTCTGAGAAGCCACTGCCTTGACCCCGCTTGCCTTGTGCCTCTGGTTACACAACGCTCCTCCCCACCTGTCTGCCCACAGGTCTTCTAACTAGAATACGAGCACATAAGCGCTCTTGCACCTCTTATTTCTACATTCTTGAAACTAGTATGTTCATTTGTACATTGTAGGGAATTCATGACTATTTTTTGAATGAACCAATAAATAAATGTTACCCTTCCTGCTATTCTGACTCTGAATTAATGATCTACTTTTAATACAGTTGTTCCTGCATTACTCTTTTGTCCTTGAATCTCAGAGGCTCTAGGTTACTGGGTCTCTTCCTTGCTCTTAACCACACCTGAGAAAAGTGACATCTATTTCTCAGGAGCAGAACCCTGATACCTCTAGCAGACTCCACTGGCACGGTCCCTGCTCTGCTTTTCATCCAGCATCGTTATGCTCTGCAGTCACACGTAAGACTCAGAGTTACTTAGTGCTGGATCTATTTTATGTTGCCTTTAGCCTGGATGGTCACCTATTATCAGTGTCCATAGACTTAGGATACTAAGTCTGTTTGCTAGATTGGATACTTCCTGGCATCAGTTTCTGGATATGCCCATCTCTTTACTTCCTGGCTTCTTTCTCTGCACGTGTGTCACTCTACGCTTTGGATTTACATTAGTTCCCAAGTCTTCACCAATTTGAATGATTTCACAGTAAACTGAGCCATGGTCAGCCACATCCTAAGACGTGACTTGTGACAGCTTTAATGTGGAATCTAACAGAGTCTTATTCATGAATAATTTGATTTTATACAAAGAATATTTTTATTTCTTCCATCTCCTAGGGAAGATTTTATAATTAAAAGCTTTTATCATGTTCATGTATATTTTGGCCAAGGAGGAGGAAAAACCAGGAAGTTAGTCTCTTTTGTTAAAAGTACTTTAAATTATTTTACGTGATACGGTAGATGATCCTTGCAATGTTTCTGTAAGCAAAATAAGTTGGTTGTATTTTACCCGTATTTCATGGATAGGAAGTTATAACAGAGTAAATCCACTGACTTGTCCCCTCATTTATGTGTTTGATTATTGCTGATGATAATTAAATGGAGATCCTTTGATTCCCACTTTATGCTCTTTCCTTGGATTACACAAGCCTGTTTACTGTTGAATGTTCATGTGAACATCCTTGGTACTCTCTGGAATTGCATTTGATGGATAGAACAAGTATAATTTGTCATGATATTTTAAAGTACTATAATAATTTCAAATAACATGGTATCTAAAGTATTTTAATGAACCTGCAACAGTGGTGATCTTGAAATCACAATCTTCAGTTCTAAAAATTTAGTGAAAAGTGGAGAAAGGTAGAATTATTAGAATGAATCCACTAGTTCTTTCACCCCCATGACCCTTCACAACGCTCCGGAAAGCCTCTGTTTGATTCAGACTATGCTCTTTCATCCTCAGTGCTCACCTGTGAATACCGGGCAGACTCCAGAGAGCCAGATATTCAAGTGCATTTCCAAGAGCTTGCAGAATAAAAGTGTCAGGGACTGCTTTGTGAAGGCTTTCCTACTGTCTAGCATGAAATGGTATTGGGACTTCCTCAAATAGATTCCCCTGCCGGGACACGCGGCTGGGAAGCAACTCACGGCACATCAGAGACAGGCCAGGCCCAAACATGAATCCGGTGCCACGGCTTTGTTATGAATATGACAGACTTCAGGGTCAACACTCCTGTGAGGAGGGAATGCCACTGTTTTTCAAAGGAGCTCTAGGACACGCTAGGAAACCTAACACTCGTGTGGGTGTTTTTTCCCTCTTGACTAAATTCTGCCTGGTAGAAACACACTTTAAAAACAAGCAAACAAAGGAAGCACATTTTAACACCGTGAAATTATGAAGCACGATTAACACTACTACATTGGCAGTGAATATATTAAGAGCACCTAATCAAACAAATGTGCTAAAAAATACATTTGGGCAGTGATTCATTACAGTAGGATCTTTCCACTCTCAAATGACTGGGAAGTCATTTAAAGTATGAGACAGAATCAAGTAGAGAGTCGTCTGAAGCAGGCTTACAGAGTGGTTAGGGGCCAAGAGTGAGGAAGAGGACCAAGGAAATAAGCCTCTCTCTAATGCTTCGTAACTCTGTTACCTTGAGTCTCCACTTCCTCATCTTGAAAACAGGAATACGATAGCACTTTACAGTACTGTGGTCAATACCAAATAAGATAAAGCGTGGAAAGCCTTGAGCAGAGTGCCTGCATTTGAGAAAGGGTCAACAATTACTGGTTAGCTATTTCTGAATCATCATTATTAATGGGAATGTATCGGGTATGCGGAGAGCTTTGGTGAGGTAAGCGGCCTTACCGGTCTGGTGAAGAGAATACTGACTTTGAGACAGCCAGATCTGGAAGAGGGAAACAGCTCCACTGGTTTCTGTCTTTATGAGCATACCACACTGTACTTAGCCTCTCAGAGCCTCAGTTCCTTCTTCTGTAAATAACAATAATACCTACTTTTTGCTTTTTCTCCTTTCTTTTTCCCTTTTCTCTACCAGATTCATGGCGTCTTTGCCTTTTGAAGAGGGTGATGTTCTGTCAGAGTTCAGCAGGTGCTCTGGTTGGCTGGGTGGGTCCGTGGATGTGAGTTTTGGTGTATTTGTGGCAGAGGGTGAGCTACCAGCGTCCTTCTACTCTGCTATCTTGGCTGAATAATACCTACTTCTGACAGTTGTGATGAACATGAAAGAAAATCACACATGCCAAGCATCTACTGTAGTACTTGGCTAGTCCATTTTGCCTTCATTGGAAATCTGTTGCTATAATCTTTGTCTGTCATTTCTTCTGGGCAGAACTGAAAAGACTAGACATTTCTCTTCCATGACTCTTGTCTGACAGTATACCTCTTAATTTAGCTTCAGTATTAGCGGCAAAAACAAAGTTAGGAACAAATAAAATATATAGGTGACTGACTGATTGATGTGGAGAGACCAGACTTAACAATAATTGGTTAAACCATTGAAGGATGGGTGATTTACAGATTTGAGAAAACATAGAAAAAAATTATAAAGAAACAGTTGCAAATTTGAGTACACAAAATTTTTTTAAAAATCAGATCTTCAAAATATCTATTACCAAAACAAGAGCAAAAAGAGCATTTGGAATAAAATGTTGTATATTTAACAAACATGAGAGACTAGGGGTTATCGTCCTTTATATGGTATGTGCTCACATAAGTTGATAATTAATGCACTAAGACCCTGATGAATAAATAGGCAAAAGTAAGGCTAGACTTAACAAAAGACGAAATACAACTATTAAATAAACATAAAGCAAAATATACAAAATATAATATCGAGATAGAATGAATCACCCGTGAATTATTCTAAAACTAAAATTAATAACGATCACTGCTGGGCTTGATGCCTAATCAAACTCTAACTTTCTAACATTGAATTTCTCCTTTCAAACTTTGTAAACGCAGTTATATTATCCTTAACTGTAATTTTTACAATAAACAATTAGGTATTAGATGGACAGATGTGAAGGAGTGGACAATTTTCAGAGCAGAATGAGACCCTGAAATGCCCAGTTGGTTGCACACAGTTGTGTACAATATATGCATTATATCTTTTTTGAGAATATATCTAGAAGTTCTAAATTGCACAGATATTTGATCAAAGTCTAAGAGAGAATCTATCTATGCATTATGTAGTAAATGTATGGTATTATAGTTAAAAGTATGTTGAAAAAATAATGTCTGTTGAGAATATAAGATATTAGGGAGGCAACTTTAGAAATGGGAAGAATGGGGGAGTCTGTGAGAAACCAGATGACTGACAAAGCAATTACAGTTTTTTCTATTTTCCTAGCATTCTATTTATCTATTTTTTGGAGAGCACTATCATATATATTTCTCTCACTTAATCTGTTTAATGATCCTGTACAATATATATTATTTCATTTTTACAGATGAGAATATTGAGACTGAAAGAGGTTAAGTAATTCCCTTCCCTAAGCTCAGAGGGCCAGTAAGGACTTCAGCGAGGGCTTGGACCCAAGTCTCCAGACTGAAGGTTCTCTGCTTTCCATTATGTGGCCTGGGTATAAAAAGTATTAATGTATGAGTTTTAATGATAAAGAATAAAGTGTTGCTGTAGGCTATCACAGAGATATGGGACAGGATGGGGGTGAATAGAGATAGTGATCATATAAATGATGTTTCCTTAAGCTTTTGCTGTTTTGAGAACTTTGGGATAAAAAGTCCTACAGATGGCTAAAAAGAGTCAGACTGCAGTGGAGTTAGAAGCCTTGCCAGGAAATGCTGACTTGAAAGTCTTTAAAACAGAGACTCAGAGAATCTCCATTCTAGAGCTGGTGGAGATCCCAGAAGAGACTCAACTTCTGTAATTATTGGGAGTTTGTGACACTCCAGCACTCCTCTGTAGGTCTCAAAAGTGACTTGATTTTAGGGCTATGCTTTGGGTCAAGCATCACCCACTCTTTATTCTACAGCCGTGCTGTCCACATAATTAAATCTAAACTAACTTAAGTTAAATTAGAAATGCAGTTCCTTAGTCACGCTAGGTATATTTCAAGTGCTCAGTAGGCACATATAGCTTGTAGCTACCATATGGAGCAGTGCAGAATTATAGAACATTCTCATCATTGCAGAATATGCTGTTGAGCCACACATTTCCTGGCTGGCTGCTACTTTGTAGGGGGAAAACCTTCAACTCAGGGAACATGGGCAGTTATTGAACCGTTTGGTGAGCTTGGATTCTTTCTGTGAGCTTGTCCTTGATCTCAGGGAACCATCGGTCTCATGCTCCAGATGTGCGGGAATTATTTATGCACTTTCCACCTACCAAGGTGTCAGGAAAGAACAGCAAAGGATAGAAGAAATCACTCATCAATCAGTAATATGTACTGTTAGGAGTGAAGTGCATACTTAGTTAAGGCTTCTTTGAAGAGCCCTATCTCAAGAGGTATACAAAGACTGTTCATGGGAAATCTTACCCTTGTTGACTTAATTCCCCAAATAGTGGATCCTAAGGCATTTCCAATTTGGAGCAAAGTTGTACAGTATGTGGAGTTTGTTTTCAGCAATGATCGTGTATTTTTCTGAGTGTCTCTGTATATTTTCTCATATTTTCAACCACAGTACACTTGCAGCCCATAAGATATCCTCCCATGGTCCTGAAGTCCATCACCCAATCCTGGTGAACTCTTCCCAAGCTTAAAATTTGTCCTACGTCCTCTGTCCTTCCATCGGCCAACAGAATATACCTTTCTAGAATTCTCCTCCAGCTAATTGCATTAACTAATTCTTGTCTGTGTAGTTAGTGATTAATGGTGATGGCATAATGAGAACATCCAAGAAATAAGGGTACTTGGGTTTTCTGGTGTGGGTGACACCATTCCAAGACCATATCACTGAAAGAACGAAATAAGAAAATCTGAGTTTGGTTTTGCCTCCGCCATCTCTTAATTATGTAGCCCTAGGCATAGGAAATAACTGTCTTGAGTTGAATTCTTCATATGAAAAATGAGGACAATAATACCTTCAGCACATGGTTTTTGTGAAGATTAAATGGGATAATGGATTTGGATATAAATCCATTCTAACAATTTTCCCTCATGATGTCAAGCTAATATTTTTGCCAGTTTTATTTTATTCCTTTGTGAAAGCACTGATGTCGGCTCAGGGCTGTTTTCTGTAGAAAAATTCAGATGTCCTTTAACACTGTCAGAATGTTATTGTTAGCTCAAAGATAAAAGGATGACAATAACAGCAACATAATGGCGTGTTAAAAGTCTTTGTCAGGCCAGTCAACAAGCACGAACTCCTTCCATTTGGAGCTGTGTACAACAAATTAAGTTACTTTAAATCGCATAAATTTACACCATGTGATTAAACAGTTTGCAAACAAAGTCTTTTGTATTTTAAAAGCAGAAAATTTTAATGTGAGGTTAATGCCACTGCCTAGTAAAGAATTTGTAAAGATCATAGAGACAGAATGCATAAAATCTTTCTTTAGAAACATATCCTATCAAGTAGTGGATCATAAGACTCTCAAAGGGGAGAGAAAATAGTATGTATTAGAGCCATATTCATATTTCCAAGCCACTGAACTGCCACTCAAATCACTGAAATATTTTGTCCGTAAATAGACACATTATAGAATCACATGCCTTCTCAAAATGCAAAGTGTTCTTCTCAGGGGTTCAGCTAGGCACAGTAAAATCAGTAAGAGCAGCCATCTTCCCAGGCTTGAATAGCTCATAAATTTTTTTTTCCAAAATATTTTCATAATCTACTACCTCAATTCAAGCAACCAAAACTCCTAGGAGGACTCTTGTCCCTTTCTAATTATACCAGTAATTATAAGTGCATTTTTACTGTGCACAATGTGGCAGCCTCGATTTTGGACAGCACGTTCAGGACTACCTAGAACATTCAGGACGTCATCATATGTAAAGTTCATTCAAGTCAGAATGCCATTTGACAGATACAACAGAAGGCATGCTGGGAAGGGTATGGCTATAGTTTGTTGATTGACATATTGTAAATGTCAATGGTTAGGAATGAATATCTAAATATACTTTTTTTAAAAAAATGAAATGTCCCATATTTTAATGTATAAGACCTATGAGATCACATTTTATTTGTGCCTCCTTTATAATAAAGCTGCCTGTTTATCTGCTCACTGGTTTGAAAATTTCTTAGAGTCAAGGAATGTGTGTCATTTATCTGCTTTTCTCCAGATCCCGGGAAAGTACCTAACACAATATGTAAAAACCACTTTCTTAAAATGAATGAATTTAGAAATGAGTAAATGTATGTATTTATGGATATCACTCAAGTCCCCCCTAAAACACATAGTTCTAAATCTTCTAAGTAATAGCTCTTTAATATTGTTTCCTTAAAAATCATTTTAGTCACTTTTCTCCAAATTTCTGAATATTCTCCAAACCTCTGGAATCTCCTTTGAGAGGACCTCCTCACCTGCTTACAGTATGTCAGGTGCTGATGCCTCACACATTCAGTTCCACATGGCAGGGTAAGAGAGATCCCCGACTTAAAGCCCAGATCAGCCTGGCCTTGTATCCTGAGAACTTATTCATTCTCTCTGATCCTCAACTTTCTTGTCTGTAAAATGGGGATTGCAAATTCATACTAAATGTGATAAGTTATAAAGCACTTGGCATGTAGCTGATGCTCAAGACATAAGTACAGTGAGCTTAACTGAGGTGAATTAGATGTATTCTCATTATAAAAGAAAAAAAATGTTTTAAATATCTTTAAAAACCTGAAGAATCCTATCTTGCATATATATACATATATATACTCTTAATTATATAATGTACTTTACTGTACATACTGATATACAACTGTATAGAATTGTACAAGCCAGGCCTTTTCTATAAAGGGCCAGGTAGTACATATTTTAGATTTTGCAGGACACACAGTCTCTGTTGCAGCTGTTCACCTTTGCTACTCTTGTGGTATTAAAGCTGCCCTAAATAATGCATAAAAAATGAGCATGGATAAGTTGTAGTAAAAGTTTATTTATGGACACTAAAGCATGAAGTCTATAGAACTTTCATGTATCGTAAAGTATTCTTTTGATTTTCCCCCCATAATTTAGAATTGCAAAAAACATTCTTAGCTCTCATTTTAAAAAAAGACAGCAGGCTGGATTTGTCCCATGAGCATAGTTTGCCACCCTCTGGCATAAACCAAGCCATGCATACTGAAATTTATGAGTAATTTAAGGAATTTTTAAGTTTAATGTTTACTTTATAACTGTATATATCTTACTTATATGCTGACTTAATAACCACCTTTTGAGAGGTTAATTAACTCTTTCTTTATCAGTGTCTTTGAATAGTCTTAGCACTCAACCCTTATTTGATCTCATTTTCTCTACACCTACTCTCTTGGTGAATTCATCTAGTGATCTGACCTGAAAATCATCTATACACTGATGGCTCCCAAATTTATATCTTCAACCTGAACTTTTTCCTGAACCTGAGATTCATATTTCAAAAACGCTATTCAACATCTCCACCTGGATATCTAAAGTTCACCTCAAACTTAACATGTCCAAAACTAAACTGATGATCTTTCTCCTAAATTTGTTTCTCTCATAATCTTTTTATCCCAATTTATGGCAACTCCTCTTTCTATTCATTCACGTGAAAACTTGAGTCTTCCCGGATGCTTTTCTTTTTCTTACAACCCACATATATTCCACCTGCAAATACTCTTGGATCTAACTTCAAAATATATCTGAATGTAATCATTTCATGTCATCTCTACCGTACATTATTACCATTTCCCATTTGAATTATTGTAATAGGCTCCCAATTGGTACCACTATTCTACCTTACCACTCAGCCATATACAGTCTATTCTCAGTACAAGAGTGATCTGTTACAGTCTAAGTTAGGTCATGTCACTCTTCCATTCAAAACGTTTTAATGGCTCTATTTCATTCAGAGAAAATACCAGCATCTTTGCTGTGTCCTACATAATTCACCTATATTCCTCGTGTCCTTTATTCCCCCTCCCCCAACCTGTCTGACCTCAGCCTCCTCAGCTCTTGCTATTGCTCGTTTTGCTGCAGCCACACTGGTCTTCTTGTGGTGCGTTAAGAATGACAGCAACACTACTGTCTGAAATACTGTATCTAATTCTTGTAACATAGGTTTTTGCTCAGATGTTAATTTCTCATTGACGTTTTTGGGTTTTTTAAATTTTTTTTTATTGAGTAATAGTCATTTTACAATGTTGTGTCAAATTCTAGTGTAGAGCACAATTTTTCAGTAATACATGAACATATATATATTCATTGTCACATTTTTTTTTCACTATGAGTTACCACAAGATCTTGTGTATATTTCCCTGTGCTATACAGTATAATCTTGTTTATCTATTCTGCATTTTAAAATCCCAGTCTGTCCCTTCCCACCCCCTCCCCCCTTGGCAACCACAAGTTTGTATTCTATGTCTATGAGTCTGTTTCTGTTTTGTATTTCTGTTTTGTTTTGTTTTGTTTTTAAGATTCCACATATGAGTGATCTCATATGGTATTTTTCTTTCTCTTTCTGGCTTACTTCACTTAGAGTGACATTCTTCAGGAACATCCATGTTGCTGCAAATGGCGTTATGTTGTCAGTTTTTGTGGCTGAATAGTATTCCATCATATAAATATACCACCTCTTCTTTATTCAGTCATCTGTTGATGGACATTTAGGCTGTTTCCATGTCTTAGTTATTGTAAATAGTGCCGCTATGAACATTGGGGTGCAGGTGTCATTTTGAAGTAGGGCTTCTCCTGGATGTATGCCCAGGAGCGGGATTCCTGGGTCATATGGTAAGTCTATTCCTAGTCTTTTGAGGAATCTCCATACCCTTTTCCACAGTGGCTTTCCTTGCTTCCCTCTCCCTCTCTTAATGATTTAGTTGTTTTCTTTCATAATTTTGTGTTAATTCTTTTTGTGATTCATGTCAGTTATCGCCTTTCCAGTTATGAGTTTCTCATTTTTGTTGCATCCTGCTTCTTTTCTATTTAGAGTAGACCTGTCAATATTCCTTTTAGCATGGGTTTAGTGTTGCTAAACTCTTTTAGTTTTTGCTTGTCTGTGAAGTTCTTTATCTCTCCTTCTATTCTAAAGGATAGCCTTGCTGGATAGAGTATCCTAGGCTGCATCTTTTTTTCATTCAGGACTTTGAATATATCTTGCCACTCCCTTCTGGCCTGTAGTGTTTGTGTAGAGAAATCAGCTGAGAGCCTTATGGGGGTTCCCTTGTAACTCACTCTTTGTTTTTCTCTTGCTGCCTTTAGGATCATTTCTTTATCCTTGACTCTGGCCATCTTGATTATAATATGTCTTGGTGTAGGTCTGTTTGGGTTCTTCCTGTTTGGGACCCTCTGAGCCTCCCGTACTTGGATATCTGATTCCTTCTTTAGGTTTGGGAAGTTTTCAGTGATGATTTCTTCAAATACCTTTTCAATCCCCTTTGTTCTTTCTTCCTCTTCTGGAACCCCTATTATGTGTAGATTGGCACGCTTTATATTATCCCATAGGTCCCTTATATTGTTTTCATTGCTTTTTATTTGTTTTTCTCTCAGCTGTTCTGATTGGGTGCTTTCTGTTGTCCTGTCTTCTAGGTCACTTATTTGTTCCTCTGCATTCTCTAGCCTGCTTTGTACAGCCTTTAGGTCAGCTCTCATCTCAGGAAATGAGTTTACTAATTCTACTTGGTTCTTCTTTATAGCTTCTATTTCATTTTTGACATACTTTATATCTCTAAACACTATTTCTTTTAGTTTCTTCAGTACTTTGATCACTCCTTTTTTGAAATCTTGATCTAGTAGGCCATCAATGTCTATTTCCTTGATCATGCTTTCAAGGGATTTCTCTTGATCTTTTAATTGGGAGTGGTTCCTCTGCTTCTTCATATTGCTCATATCTCTCTGGCACTGTGGCTTAAGGAGTATCAGTTATCTAGTTCTCCTGGAGACGCTGTACTCTTAATGATTTTATTGAGAGGTCTGTGTGTCTTCGCCCTGTTTCACAAACTCAGCTTGCTGTTTCCAGAGGCCCCCTATTGGCGCCCTCATCTGTGCTGCTCCCAGTGGCTGTCGGCAAGTAGATCGCACCCTCTCCCAACACTGGGTCAGGTGCTGAGCTCTTTCCTGGTGGGCGGGTGGGTCACTCCCCCTCCCGATGCCACAGTCAGATGCTCGGGCAAGGCAGGTGGGTGGATCGTGACCCCTCCCAGCACCATGGTCAGGTGCTGTGTTTCTGCCAGGAAGGCTGTTGGCCACCTGCCCTCTCCCAGTGCCGGTCGCTCCGCTGCTCTGTGCAGCTGCCTGCTAAGCCTTGGGTCGGCGCTCTGAAGGCAGGCTCAGGGAAGACCGCGGAACAGCCCCATCCCTGCTCCATGCCAAATCCCAGCTCCTTGTTTGTCTTGGCTGTGCAAGTTCTCTGAGGTGCCAGGGCAGAAAGATCCTATCTGCCTTGGGCTGTAAATAAGTCTCAGTCCTGCCTAGGAGGTTGTGGAGCCCCTGGGTGCAGATTCAGGTCTCGGCCCCACCCCTGCCTGGGTGCTGCACAGGAGGAGATGGCAGCTGTGGCTGTGCCCTGCCTCTCTTCTCAGGAGAAGCGCCAGTAATGGTGGCGCAGGTCTGAGAAGACAAAGGCTACGGTGCCCCTCCCCCCAGGGCACATTAGCCGTGTTGCTTTGCTTTAGTCGCAATTTATGGGGGACCAAGGTTGTTCTGCTCCGTATCCCCGCCCAGCCATGGTGCACAGCACCCTGAAGTCCCCTGGGGCTGCCTCAGTGCAGCTGCCCCAGTCCTCCACCCGGTTCGGGTGGCCCGGCCCGGCCCAGCCCCAGTTGCCCGCTCGCGTCTCGGGCTGGGTGTCATGGTGACCCTCCCTGCCCGTTTAACTCAGTTCTGTCAGTCAAGGGGTGCTCAGGGCAGATCTGAGCCTCGGAGGCTCCCCCTCCGTCCCTCTGGCCTCTCCATTGGAGAGGGGAGACCCAGCAAATGAGCGCCAGTCCTCCTTTGCTGCTCCCTCCCTGCGGGACTGGTCCTGCACTGCTTTGCTTTTTCTTCTTTCTTTTTTCCTTTTCTCCTACCAGATTTTTGGCATCTTTGTCTTTCGAAGAGGGCGATGTTCTTTCGGAGTTCAGCAGGTGCTCTGGTTGGCTGAGTAGGTCCGTAGATGTGAGTTTTGATGTATTTGTGGGAGAGGGTGAGCTACAAGTGTCCTTCTACTCCGCCATCTTGCTTCTCCTCAATGACATATTTTTGGATTACTGATCAGCTTCACACTAGATCCCACATCTCCAGTCCCAGCACTTTCCTGCTTTGTTTCTCTCCATCACATTGTCACCATTTGACAAATACTGCACATTTTAGCTATTTCAGTCACCCTACTAGCGTGAAATCTCCATGACAGCACAGACTGTCATTTGCTTTCTTTCACTGTGGCTCTCCTCAGTAGAGTAGAATGGCACCCAGCATAGTAGGAATTCAAAATGTATCTCTTAAATAATTGAGCATTTTTTGGTGATAGGATTGTGAATGATCGTTAACTTTTTCCTTTGTGCATACTTGTATTTTCTATCAAAAATAAAAAAAAAGTTGGGCTTTTTGGGCTCTAGTCTTGAATATGTCACTTTATATCTGTATGAACTTAAGTAAGTTCAAAGTCTATGATTTGAATTTTTGTCTGTATGACTAAAATAAGATAAAAAGATATCAAATATATATATACACACACATACATTCATATGTGTATCTATACAAACATACGATAAAGTAAAAATACATTATAACTGGCTAACATATATTATTGTGGGTATAAAATAAGATCAATGTTTTTGAAAATATTTTATAAACTATTAAAAGTTGTTCAACATGAGGTCATCACAAATAGAGGTTATGATATATTTTTCTACCAGTCATTTTAGGATAAGCAGTAGACTCAATTATATTCACAGATTATTTCTCTCATGGACTCCATAATATGAATTTAATGAAGGGCTAGTTTTGAATTCATTAACTAAACTGAACTAAATTCATGGTGATGGTATAGTGATTTTTCTCTATAGAGAAAGAAAAGGAAGAAGAATCTTGAAAAAATTCGATTTCACCATCAACATCAGTCATAGTACATCAGGTGACATAAGAAACAATAAATAAGCAATGAATCAAAAATTTTAAAATTAATGTCAGTAAGGAAACAGTGTCAAGTGGCATTAAGAGCCAGATGACTTTCATGTACTGCATTTGAAGAATATATGTGTAATATGTAGGTGAGAAAGAATAAGAAGGGATGAAGGGGTTCAAGGAGGGTGAGCGGAGTAGTAAGCAGAAAGATGGGAGATGAAAGAACCCTGGCCTCCTAATCAGCTTAGAAAGTTGGGGAAATGGAGACTTGCTAAGAGACAGACAACAGGAATGATGCAGTACAATGCTGGCTGGCTTAGAAAATATCAACACATTCTGTTACTTCAAAGCCACATACAACATTCCCATTCTTTCAATGTCTGTCATTTGAAGACACAAATAGAATAACAGCTTTTAAAATCAGTTGTAAATATCACCTAATGTACCTGTAAAATATTCCTGTGATAACCAAACATGAAATACATGTTTTTAAAACATGTATTGTGACTTAAAGTATATTTTATCTACCAACAAACTTCTAGTAGATTGAACATAAAAATAGCCCCTTCCAGCCATTGGGAAATAAGCCATCAGTCTGAAAAACTCCAGTGTACACAGAGAGGGAAGGCTCAGGTACTAAAACTGATTATCAAACTTAGCCAGTCCTAAGGCTATTCACTCTGCCTTCCCACAAAACCACAACAGAGGCTCTTGTCCACATTTTCCTCAATCCCTCTGCCTCTTGACTGATCCTGGTACTTTCCCAAGCTGCTGCCCTGAATGGCATGCCATGCCTCCTGTTTCTAGGATCTGTGAGTATAACAAACTTATTTCATGAAAGTAGTTTTCATGCCCACGTTTTACTGTACCTGATTAAAACAAATCCTGGTACCCTTAAAACACCATTTCTGTGCGACAGTATTTCCATTTAAACTGTTGGCTAGTGAAATGTAATTCCACATTTGGGGAAAAAATATTGATCTCAATGAGAGACTTTTCACCTATGAAGTTGGCAAAGATTTTTAAATGGGTCATGCTGAGTATAGTTTCATGCAAACGTTCTAAAACACATTTTGAAAGTACTTAAATGAATATTGCAACAATTAACTTGTGATAGGAAAAAAAACACAACTAAACTGCCAAATGGAATAGTGATGTTAATTTTATCTATCATCTATCTATTTAGACATGTATATACATATAAAATCTTTAATATGCTATATATTTTACATAGAAATATACATTGTTCAAAGAATAATATTAAAAAATTATAATTCCACATTTATAATAAAACATGTATTTGGTTATTCATATAACAAAGGCTGGAAGCCTAAACAATAAAATGCTAAGTGAGTAATCACTATGTGGTGAATTTATGGCTGTTTTAAAATGTCTTATTTTAGGTTTTTAAATATTTAAAAATAGATAAATTAAACTATGTACACACAATCTAGGTGTAACAAAGGCAAATAGTTTACCATGTGAGCTTCAGATCTCTTTAAAAAAAAAAAAATTAACAAACAGAGCTGAAAGCCCCACGAATCTCTCTTCCTTTCCTTCCTCCCCATAATTTACCTATAGTGGCATTATCTTCCATTTATACTTTTTAAAAAATTTCTATAGTGAATATACATTAGTTTGTAATTAGGAAAATCATATTAAATATACCTGTTGTGGCACCATAATGCTCTTCATGCTGAACGAATGTTAATCTGCATCACTAGTTTACATTTCAAATGGTAGCATTTCCACTTAAACTTCAAGGTGGCATGCTTATTGTACAGGGCTTGAAACTTCATCAGAGGCTGCCAGGAATATCAGGGATTCTTTGATGGAGTTATAGAAATAAATTTTTATAGTGAAATATTTGTCAATTTAAAATTTATATTCATTTATTAATAATTAGAAAATGCATATTTGCAAAGTGTTGATTATAACTTTTTTGCCTAGAGTGCGTTTAGCACATGGAAGCAGAAAAGAACATTGTATTTATTTACTTACTTACTTATTGAAATATAACTGATGTACAATATTATGTTTGTTTCACATGTACTACCTAATGATTTGACATTTGCATACACTGTGAAGTGATCACAAGTCTAATAACTATGTGTCCCCACATAAAGTTATTATAATATTATTGATCATATTCCTTATGCTATATATTACATCCCAATGACTTATTTATTATATAACTGGAGTTTTATAATTCTAATCCCTTTCACCCCTCCCTTCTGGCAACCACTCTTTTGTTTTCTGTATCTGTGAGTCTGTTTTTATTTTGTTTTGTTTGTGTTTTAGATTCTACATATAAATGAGATAGTATGGTATTTGTCTTTTTATGTCTGACTTATTTCACATATCATAATATGCTCTAGGTCCATCCATACTGTAGCAAATGGCAAGATTTCATTTTTAATGGCTGAGTAATATTCCATTGTATACATATATACACACAATAGAATATTATATACATACACACAATGGAACATATACACACACACACACACACACACACACACACACACACATATGATGTGTATATATATATATACCACATCATCTGTATCCATTTGTCTATCAGTGAACACTTAGATTGCTTCAATATCTTGGCTATTATCAATAATGGTGCAGTGAACATTGGAGTGCATGTATCTTTTCAAATTAGTGTTACTTTTTTCAGGTGAATAACCAGAATTGAAATTGATATATCATAAGGCAGTTCTATTTTTGACTTTTTGTGGAAACTCCATGTTTTCCAAGTGGCTGTACCAATTTACAATGCCAATAACAGTGCACAAAGTCTCCCTTTTCTCCACATTCTCACCAATACTTGTTACTTGTTGTCTCTTGGATGATAGCCATTCTGACAGGTGTGAGGTTGTATCTCATTGTAATTTTGATTTTGAGTCTGATCTAGGCTCCTTTCAAATTCCTGCCTTTGCACTGGTACACTGAGCATGGGAGATTTTGGTTGTGCCCTTTAATGACAAAGTCTTTGTTTCCTACAGCCCTCTGTCTCTCCCCTATACAAGCTCCACTGGCCTTTCAAATCAGACTTCTGGAGACCCATCTTTCTGGTGCAGAACCTCTGGGCTGAGGAGTCCAATGTGGGGCTTGAACCCTTGGCTCTTTGGGAAGAACCAAGGCAATTGTGATTATCCTCCTGTTTGTGGGTAACCTACCTGGGGTATGAGTCTTGACTATAGTATGCTTCCATCCCTCTACCTGTTTTATTATGGTTCTCTCTTTATATCTTTAGTTGTAGAAAATCTTTTCTTCTAGTCTTCAGGTTGTTCTCATAGACAGTTGCTATAAATTGTAATTTTGGGTGTGCCCTTGAGGGGAGGTGAGCTCAGGATCTCCTACTCTGCCATCTTGGCCATACCCCCAGAAAAGAACTTTAATATCCTGAACCAATTAGAACTCTTGCACCAGGGATTTACCCAGTTAGATACACCAAAAACTCCTTGCATTAGGAAGTCCCACAGCAGAGGAGTGCTCAGTTAATTTCACTGTAGCTTCCCTTACTAATAAATATTGGGACATTACAATTTTAAAAAACTGAATGCCAAGTTATAATTACTACCAAGGGCTTTTAATTGGAAAGTAAATTTGATCATTTTCAAACTAATGTTATAATTATATTGAAGAGGATTATGTTTTATTAGTTTGCTTAGACAATTGTCCATGATCTCTGAATTCTAAAAGCATCCTTTACATATAACCACACTTCAAATAAAATGTTCCGCCTACAGAATAACTTTGTACTCCTTTGGTGCTTAATAGGAGAGGTTCTACAACTGAAATAACCTCAATTGATGATTTGAAATGTAAATTGACCCCTGTGGTCTCACAAATGAGCTAGGAGCCAAGAATATCCCTGATTAGAGTGCAGCAGTTACCCCTACGTGCCCGCACTCTAATTCCCTGGGTTGGCAAAGCTTTTTGGTTTCCCTGATGGTATTTATATTGGCCAGGTGAGGGCCACTTTTAAAAGAAGATCAAAAGTCTATGGCTCTTGATTATGCGAACTGTACCTCTTATTTAAAATATTTCTACCACTAACCATTCCAGTTGTGTCTGACAGTCTGTTCTTTTAATCCCAAACATAGCTGGAACTCACTGAATCAATTAGACTTCTAGGTGTGCTTGGTAGCTCTATATGCAGGTGGCACTCAATTCCTTCTCTGACCCACTATTCATTGCTATCCAGCCCTTTGCTATTATTGTGTGTTTGTCATTCATCCTAATAGACATATGCTCCTTTATAGCCATTATCCATACATTATTCATCCTAGAATCCCTAAGGTTTCCTCTTAAATTAAAGTACCAAGTAGATACTTAATGAATAGACACTCAAAAGACATAAAGGTAGACTTAAAGGAAAGATAAAGGAAGCTGTCAGGTCATGAGGAAATTTGATTCTTTTATTTCACTAGTTATTCTAAAATTTTAACTTCTAATGATTTATACTAAGGCTAGGCGAAGATATAATTCCAAAAACATTCATTGCTATGCTGTTTATGTTTTAACTGACCTAGAATCCCATAAATCGGGTTTGAAAAAATAATTTTGATTACTACATATAGCAACATACTGCTGTCACAATGAAGTGTAAATATAAATTCTGAATGGGAAGATGCTCAAGGTAGGTAAATTAATTGTTCTTTTTTTCTGTCTAGAGATTACAAGAATATACATAAAAACGTTCACAGTGATTATCACTGGTATCATTTGTAGTTCTCATTGCCTTTTTTTAAAAAAAATCTTTTAATTTCTATCTTTCCTGCACAGACATATCCTTTTTATGATAAAGAAATATGAACTATTAAAAATGATTTAATGAAGTGGTTTAAAGTGATTCTTTGTCCAGTTACTCTAGTGCTGCATTAAAGAAAATGCTTTATTTAAAAAGCTTTATTCTTTGAAAGTAATAAATACAATTATCTGATTGGGTTCAAAATAATGATGTGCAGCATGTGCCATATGTTGAACAAAGTCATTGAAGAAAGCAAATAATTTCGTAAATCTTCAATTGTGCAGGTACTTATTTTCTATAATATTGTCCTACTTTTCTCTGTTATTTCAAATTATAATATGAATTTTGTATTCATTTAAAGTAGCAATGTGTTCTTTACATCTCTGCTTAATAAAAGAAATGCCAAGAAGTGTTTCAAAATATCAGTATTGGGCAATGACTAATAAGTTATAAATGAACAGTTCTTGCTATTGTGAAGGTAATTAGCAGCGTATCCCTTCTAGACAAATTAAAATGATGACTATTTCTCCCTGTTAAAGGAAAAAGTGAGTTGTTCTCCTAGCAAATCTGAAAGTGGCAGCTGATGCTTTGTTTGAGACTAGCCTTTTGTTTTAACAAATGAAACTCTTCTAGTGTCTTTGCCTGGATACTAATCATGGAAGATAATATCAGTGAGGCCTTTATCTACCACTGTAGTAACTTGCAGAGCTTCACAGACAGCTGAGCTCATTATGTTGGAGCTGCCAGTCACATAGCCAGTCATTCGTATTGCTTTTGAACTCTCTCTGTTATGTCTCCTCATGGACATTTCTTTTCTCTTCTCTTTCATAAGCTGCTTAAACACTCCATTCTGTCTCCTTATAAATGACATTCTAGAAAATCCCCATAAGAATTTCTTGCCATAACAGAAAAATAAGAATTTATTCATTCCATTAATGTTCAAGATATGATTCTTCAAGCTGATCTCAAAATTTTAAAAAATCATTTTCACTGTTATCTTGAGATTTTTTTGCTGCCTGCAGTTTCAAACACTTTAGGGGACCACAGCATTCCACACACCATAAGTTCACTATGGATTCCTATGACATCCACCAAGATAACTCGCTGATGTCCAAGAAATCAATAAACAATCTTTAAACTGAATTGAAACTAGAAGTAGTCTAAGCACTTGAGAACTCTTGAGCTGTAAATATGACAAGTAACAATGGTGAGTAATCGATATGGGTTTTCAGTTCTCGTCATCTGAACCTTACAGCCACTACACCAGAACTCTTTTTTCCTGAGGCCCCCATTTCAGACAAAGGTAGTAACCATCCACCCAGTTGCTTGCAGCAGAAAACTTGCCATCATCCTTGACTTCTTCCCTCTCTTAATTTAAAACTTTTAAGAAATCACTACATTTCGTTATTTCTACTTCCACAAAATTCCCGGACTTCGTGTACATCTCTCCATTCTCATTTCTATACAAGATTAGGCCATCAACATTCTACAGCAGGTTGAGAACAGCAAGCACATCCTGCAACCTTCAGACTCATCCCCACTCCAATTCTTTTACCATATAACAGAGCGAGCTCTCAGAATCATTCACTTTCCACTTAGGTCCCTCCGTGGCACCCTGTTGCCCTTTAAGATGAATTGCATGCTGCTGCTAAACTCTTCCAACTATGTTAAATTTCTCCCTTTCAGGTCCTGGAAAGCATCACGCTCCCTCAATCCTCTGCAGTGATGAACTTTGATTCTTCTGTCAGAAAAACTCCATTTTCCCACTGTCTCTTTTTCTCCCTGGCTAAATTCTGCTCATCATTTCTGTTTTGGCTTAGAAATATCACTTCACTCAGAAAGGCTGCTCTGGCTTCCTCAAGCTATTTTCAGATTTTTCTATATGTTCCATTGTGCATTTTTCCATGCCATATTCTACTTTTTAAACTGCACCTTAACTCCTTATTTACTTGGCTCCATTCACCTCTATGTGGCAAAACTCATGCGAATGGGGAGTATGAGTTTTAGTTCAACATTTCTTCAAGCAAAAAAAAAAAAATGAATGAATTTAAGATTTAATAGCAAAACACATTCCTATACATTTCATTACTACTCAAATTTTTGGCCAAATAAATAGAATTACCCAATTTTCTTCTAGCTAAGGGCTTCAAACTCCTTAGCCCTAGCCTGAGTGTCTAAAATAATATAATTCCAAGGCATCACATGTCTTTTATATTGTTCCAGTGCTTTTGTTTTCCTCTGTTCTTTCAAAGGCTGAGGATTTTTCTACTTTCTGTATAAATAAAATCCATTTCTCCCTCACAAGCATGTTTCCTATTTGTTCTATAGCTGAGTCCTTATAGCACCAGAACAAAGGATATTAAGCTTAATAACAGATTCCTGGGACACTTCTCTGTAATGGCCTTTGTTGGAGTAGCTCTCATTTTCCCGTGTCCCTTCCATAAATCTATCCACTTGAATAGACAGCATTGCTTCAACAAGTGAAAAGCCCTCGTTTTTTCAGTACTAAGTTTTAGGTCAGTTACACAGCCTTCCATCATTACCAAGGTTTCTGAAGAATTGTCACATGATTTTTCTTTCCCAAAACCTCTCCATTCCCTGGCATGTATTCAGGCTCTCTTCTCTCTTTGCCTCTTTCAGAGCATTCTTAATACTAAAGGATCTGAAGGAAAAGTTTGAAACTTCCATTATTTTTTAAGAGTCAGTGTTTCCTGAGGCCCTGCTGAATCCCAGGTGCAGAGCTAGGTGGGCAGTAGTGATACGAAAAGGAAAAGACATGCTTCCACAAAAACTTCCCTTTTGGTGGGGAAGGCAGACTCAAACAGATCATTCCAAATCAGTGTGACATTTTAAACTCAAGGTTTGAGCAACTCCACAGACGCATAGGGAATAAAGTGATTGATTCTGCTTGGGAGGAATTAGAAAAGGGAGATGTGAACCTCCATAATGTTCTCCATAGTGGCTGCACCAAACTACATTCCCACCAACAGTGCAGGAGGGTTCCCTTTTCTCCACACCCTCTCCAGCAGTTATCATTTGTAGATTTTTTAATGATGGACATTCTGGATGTAAGGTGATGCATCATTGTAGTTTTGATTTGCATTTCTCTGATAATTAGCAATATTCAGTACTTTTTCATGTGCCTATTGGTCATTTGTATGTCTTCACTGGAGAAATGTTTGTTCAGGTCTTCTGCACATTTTTGGATTGGGTTCTTTGTTGTTGTTGTTATTGAGTTGTATGAGTTGTTTATATATTCTGTAAATTAAGCCCTTGTCGGTCGCATCATTTGCAAATATTTTCTCCATAACCTATGATCCAACAATCCCACTCCTGGGCATATATCTGGAGGAAACTAATTCGAACAGAAACTTGCACCCCAATGTTCATAGCAGCACTATTTACAATAGCCAAGACATGGAACAACCTAAATGTCCATCAACAGATGATTGGATAAAGAAGTGGTGGTACTATGCTGTACACTAGAAACTAACACAACATTGTAAATCAACTAAACTTCAAATTTAAAAAAAAGATTATATGAAAAAATACTGTGAATTTTGAAAAAATTAAAAAATAAATTGTGGTGTATATATACATATATGCACATATGTATGTTATACACACATAATGGAATACTACTCAGCCATAAAAAATAAGAAAATAATACCATTTGCAGCAATGTGGGTGGACCTGGAGATTGTCATACTAAATGAAGAAAGCTAGAAAGAGAAAGAAAAATACCATATATCATTTATATGTGGAATTTAAAAAGAAGGACACAAATGAACTTACTTATAAAACAAAAACAGACTCACCAACATAGAAAACAAACTTATGGTTACTGGGGGGAAGGGAGGGAGAGTGGAGGGATAAACTGGGGGTTTGGGATTTGCAGATTCTAACTACTAAGCATAAATAGATAAACAACAAGGTCCCACTGTATAGCACAGGGAACTATATTCAGTACATTGTAATAGCCTATAATGAAAAAGAATATGAAAAGGAATATATACATATACATATATATATATATATATATACACACACACATATGTATAACTGAATCACTGTGCTGTACACCAGAAATTAACACAACATTGTAAACTGACTATACTTCAATCAACAACAACAACAACAACAAACAAAAAGGGAGATGTGAGACATGGAAAAGCATCCAAGAGGAGGCAGCACACACCTACATGCTTCTTATTTTCCTACAACAAAACATTTGAATAATAGAAAACAGGTGTATGAGTAAACTGATTTCTTATTTTTCATTCCTTTTCTTTTGTCATTAGGCTGAAGGCTAATGAGTTTTCTTCATTTGATTTTAGGCTTCAGTGTAATTTCATAAATCTTGGCCAGTGACTAGAAGAGGCAGGTGTATTATTGTAAAGAGGCTCCTTAACTAGTTTGCTTGAACTCTCAGCATGCAGAAAATCTGATCCTGTCAAAAATATTACTTAAGAAAGAGAGATCTCATTTGCAAACCATGAAACAGGGCTTTACAGACCACTTATCATTTACTTTACTATCTCACTTGGTTAGATACTCAGAGTTTTTCTGGGGGTAGCTAGGACAGAATTTATTATTCCCATTTCACAGATGAGTTGCTGGGACTCATTAAGGTTCAAGAATTTATTCCAAGTAGACAAGTCTTGTAAAACAGGCCTTAGACCATCTGGCTACAAAGTCGGAATATAAAGAATATAAAATTCCTCATTTCTAGATTTGGTTGAGGAAGAAAACAGTATCTCTTTGTATCTTCCACAGTATTTACATTCAAATACATATACAACATTCATTTTCACATAAACTTAATGACAACCTCAATTCTTTTTAATACCACCAGACCCTTTAGTTCTTCTCATAAGCCATAATGTCTGAAGCAATTGGCATGCTGGACAATATTGGGTGATTAGACATAAATTATAAATTCATAGTGTTCAAATATGCCTGCAAAAATAAACACTACTTTTATTTGTTTGTTCATTCATTTACCTGTTGCCCATTCTCCTCGGCATTCCTATATAGAAGAGCATTTGCTCCAGGTACTGGGCAGAGATACACAAATAAATCAAAGTCTTTTCCCTTGAGGAGCTGCCAATGAGTTACAGATGTAAATAAATACTATAAACATTGTTATGAATGCAATTTTAGGGTTCCAGATAAAGTGCCATGGGACAAGACTCAGCAAAAAGACAATAGTTGAACAGGATCTTGAGGGCATTTTTCAGATAAATATGGGCAATCTGGGATGAAATAAGAGGGTGTATAAAGATACAGAGGTTAAATGTGTCTGGACCACTAGCCAAGTGTGAGAATCATGGTATTTTGAATGCTGATTCCAAAAGGTAATAACTCCAAATATTTCCCATAAGATGTAATAAATTATGTAACCCAATACAACTGCATTCAAGCCCAAAATAGATCACATAATGACAGCACATAGCTTTTGTTTAAATTGTTCAAACTAGTCAAATGAATTTCTTTTTTAATGAAGATTGCCTTGGGCACTTGCCTCCAGAGCCTTTGTTTCTTTCATAACACATTTACCCCTCTCTATTTCTACAGCGAGAAGCAGCTATCAACTTATCCCAAAAGTTAGATGCTTGTGGTTTTGGAGGGAAAAAAAATAGAGGTATTTCAAATTAGTTCTCAGCACTCTGAGACAGAAGCCCATATATTAAGATCTCCTTGGTTGTTGATAAAACCAGACATCAGAGTACATCAAATAGTGCCTAAACATTTCTTTGTCAAAATTAGATTATACTGTCACTTTTCTCTGAGCAAACTTCACAGAAATTTGTTTTTATTAAAATTCTAGAGAGGTGGTTATTTGCAATGAAAAGAGTAGTTTTGAATAGACATATAGGGAAATTTCTGAGCCAAAAAAATGAGGTTACTTAATAGATTTTTTTATTACAGATTATTTCAAGAGATAATCTTATCAAATTGTTGCCACATACTTCTCTCCCCATGTTCAAATCTTGCACTATTTTCATTTCATGTACAGCCAATGCCTTGATTAAAGTTTTATTCTGCATTGCATTTTAAAAAGGAAAACAAATAGTGTTGTAGAGAAAATATTTATGATAAGCTGTACATTTTTCTTTAAGTTCTCACAATGCGTATATTGATGAGAAACAAAGTGTCCATGCATATTAATTACCCCAACTCAACTCTTGTCATATTATCTTTTGTCTCGTCACCCTTCCAGCTGAGACAAGGGAAATAATAAATAGTGTGAGAGAAAGAAATTGTACTATAATTCCTTTGAATTTACATTATTACAAAGGTTGGGGTTTAAAAACTCTCAGTAGGAACTAAGTAATGAGAGGGTTAAGGTTATATTGTTTAAATGTAGGTCATACTTTATTCTGTTATTTGAACCTATATATCTTCATGTGAGCTATATTGGACAACACAACTGAACCTAATGTAAAATGGAAGTTAGAATAAAGTGTGAATTTTTAATCCATGGTGTGGTATGTTTTGAGTAAAATGTAATGTCTTTTTGAGAGCCATTACAGAGATTTCTGGAAGCAAGAGCTGAATGCCAAAGTCATTGGTCCCTGGATACACAGAACAAAGAGAGCAGAAGCATTATGAAGCTAGGAATCAGACTAGCTTTACTTTTAACTGACCAGAGCCTGATGGCTTCATGGAGAAAGAGGAAGACAGAGGGAGAACGCAGTGATTAATGTCAGTCTCGTTTTACTAGCTTTGGCCAATAGGTGAAGCTTTGGTTAACTGATTGAGCTAGCTTTGGCCAACAGGTGAAGAACATGATGATTTTATATTCATTCCATTGCCTTTGTGGCTCTTACCTCCCTCAGCTGTGGAGGGAGACAGTGCAAATTTGTTCAGGCACAGCCCCGAGCATTCACTGACCGTGTTATACTAATGGATGGGTGTCCTGGGCCCCACAAGCAGGGACAGGAGCTCTAGTGTCTCCAGCATTTCCTGCTTCCTTGTGGTTAGTGAACATGTTATAGTCAATCTCTCTGCATTTAAAGTGTGTGTGTGTGTGTTTTAATATCCTCTGACTGGGTTCCTAGGTAAGATTGTGTCTGCTCTGGAATCCAGCTTTGAGGATGGGTGCATATCATCAGCCTGGCTATAATGTGATCTTTGTTTTCCATCTGGTTATTTTTTCTTGTCTGTACACACCTGCCACTGGGAATGCATTAGCTAGGACCTGAAGGTGATAGAAGGTCCAGATAGAGAACTTCACTGTGACTTCTGTTTCCAAAAATGTAAAGAATCAGATGACCAGAGAAACCAAACTGACAAAGCACACACAAGCACACACACACATACACACAACCTGATGACCACTGAAAACATTGATAAATTTCACTATTATGAAAAATAAGAACTTCAGTTAATCAACAACTTCATAAAGATATTAAAATGGCAAGCCCCAAAGTGGGTGAAAATATTTTCAGCACCTATAACCAACAAGGGAATAGTTTACAGAACACATAAAGAATATCTTAAAATCAAGAAGGGAATGATAAAAAGAAAATGAAAAAATGAACAATGTTATGAACAAGCTTTTAAGAGAAGAAATATTGATGGCAACAAATAATCGCGGTTCAACCTCATTAACAACATGACTGCATAGAAGACTGATATGTGAACATCAGTTGCATTTATATACAGTATTGATAATCAGGAAAATATAAAAATAACACAATTTTTCCATTCTCTATGGTATATTATTTTAAAGCCTGATAATGCCATTGCTGGTAAAAGTGTCACAGTAAGAGGAACTTTGTGTGTACTAATAAGAATTGGCTCATATCCCATAGACTAGTGCTTTTCAAACTTTTGTAGCCACAAAAGGTATAGTAAAATGCAGATTCTGATTCAGTAGATCCAGTGTGAGGAATTTTTAACAAGCTCCAGGTAATGCAGCTAATCCTTAGACTGCACACTTTCGGTACCATGCATGAGAGAATCTCTTGTACCAGGAGCCATATACAGATAGCTGGAGGTAACCCAAGTAGCCATATTTGGTAGCAGGAGTAAACTCATTATGACGTAGTCAGAGCACAGAACACTACACAGCAATGACAATGAATCAGTGTGGATGAACATTAAAAAACATAATATTCAGCAAAAAATTAAGTTTCAGAGGAATACATACAAACTCATTCCAGTTACGTAAAAGATCAAAAGCAAGCACATAAACATGTATGTGGTAAAAAAAAAATCAGTAGAATATTTATCACAAAATTTAAGATGGCACTCAACTCTAGCAGCAGGGTAGTCAAGATGAGGCAATTCAGAAGAGGCACTCAGGTTCTCTTAACGTACAGTTAGTTTTTAGTCTTTAAACAGCATTTGTGTACAAGGATATTTGTTTTGATATTCTTTCAACTGTACTTTATCACACGAATGCTTGTTTTTGTAACAAAAACAAGCAAAATCTTCTACACTGTGTCCCTAATATAAATATGATATAAATTAATGTAACTATTATGTAAATGTGAAATAAGAGGGGAAATTAGGTTAACAAAATTTAAAAAGTGAAGATTTTAAAATGCCTGGGATTGTATCTTGTATGACAATGGATAAAATTTGAAGGCAAAACCTAAAAAGAGAATTCAGAAGAGGCCATTCTGCCAGAGTGATATGATTACATGTAATTCTAATTTGATCCCCAAATAGGCTTTAAATATACAGGCAAGTGCCTTGTTAGCAGCACATGCCTTAAATGATCTTCTATGAGACTTTCGGTAGAAACTACAAATCAGACATCAACAGCACGCCTGTAGTAAGACTTTAAACTGCAGTAATAATATTGCTGATTAAGGTCATTTATCTAAGTTCTGGAAACCTGGCAAGCAGGACCAGACTTCACACTATTGAAATTAAAGAGCGCTCTCATCCAGTACTCTTATCCAAATAAAAGTGCACTTCATCTCCACACAGAGTTGGGCCCAAGGACAAGTAAGAGGTACCTTCAGGAAAGTCACCTGCCCGCACCAATTCAGTGTTCAACTGCAAATCCCCAACACAGATGATAGCAGAGCCAATTCTGACCTTAAAAAACCCACTCAAAGAAGGTGGTACCAGTTTTCCTACAAGACCAGAGAACGCTTTAGCAGTGATCCAGCAGATAGAGTATCAAATTTAAAGCAAGAGAGACTCCTGATGGGCAAGCTGGAATGACTTAGTAGCAAAATGTGCCTTCGGCACTGGAAAGATTTAATCCTCTGCAGAGTATTAGTTGATACTGATTTTTGTATGTTGGAGACTATTTTCAAACAGGATTTTTTTGTCTTTTCATAGTTAATTTAAAGTACTTTCTTCTGACAAGTGTTAGAAAGCAGAGTGTTTGGTATCTCAAGACCAGATCCTGTTTAAGATATAATAAGGCTATGTTCAGTGACATCTTTTGTAGGTTTACAAAGGCATATACATGTTGGCTCAGTAGAGGGTAGAGACCAGGATTTCAACTTCCATCTCTTTGAAAAGGAACTTAAAAATTGTTATAGAAAAAGATACAGCTGTTTAGGCAAATATTCATAGTGATGCTGGTAGAAATCACTAGTTCTACAAGGGGGGTAATTTTCATCTATAGGTAGAGTTGCTAGATGTAGCAAATAAAAAAACAAGATGTCCAGTTAAACTTGAATTTCAGATTATCAACAAGAAATTTCTTGGTATAAATATGACCCAAATACCCAATATTGCACAGAATATTGAAATATAATTTGTTGTTGATCTGATGTTCAAATTTAACAGGAAGCATTATATTTTTTGAGAGGGAGGAGGGCTGGAATCACTTTACATACAGAGAAACCTTATATTTTTTTTTAACATTTTTTATTGATTTATAATAATTTTACAATGTTGTCTCAAATTCCAGTGTAGAGCCCAATTTTTCAATTATACATGAACATATATATATTCATTGTCACATTTTTTTCTCTGTGAGCTAACATAAGATCTTGTATATATTTCCCTGTGCTATATAGTATAATCTTGTTTATCTGTTCTACATTTTGAAATCCCAGTCTATCCCTTCCCACCCCCCACCCCCTTGGCAACCACAAGTTTGTATTCTATGTCTATGAGTCTGTTTCTGTTTTGTATTTATGTTTTGTTTGTTTGGTTTTTTTTTTTAATTCCACATATAAGCGATCTCATATGATATTTTTCTTTCTCTTTCTGGCTTACTTCACTTAGAATGACATTCTCCAGGAGCATCCATGTTGCTGCAAATGGCATTATGTTGTTGGTTTTTATGGCTGAATAGTATTCCATTGTATAAATATACCACTTCTTCTTTATCCAGTCATCTGTTGATGGACATTTAGGCTGTTTCCATGTCTTGGCTATTGTAAATAGTGCTGCTATGAACATTGGGGTGCAGGTGTCATTTTGAAGTAGGGTCCCTCCTGGATGTATGCCCAGGAATGGGATTCCTGTGTCCTATGGTAAGTCTACTCCTAGAATTTTGAGGAATCTCCATACTGTTTTCCACAGTGGCTGCACCAAACTACATTCCCACCAGCAGTGTAGGAGGGCTCCCTTTTCTCCACAGCCTCTCCAGCATTTGTCATTTGTGGATTTTTGAATGATGGCCATTCTGGCTGGTGTGAGGTGATACCTCATTGTAGTTTTGATTTGCATTTCTCTGATAATTAGTGATATTGAGCATTTTTTCATGTGTCTATTGATCATTTGTATGTCTTCCTTGGAGAATTGCTTGTTTAGGTCTTCTGCCCATTTTTGGATTGGGTTGTTTGTTTTTTTTTCTTATTAAGTCATATGAGCTGCTTATATATTCTGGAAATCAAGCCTTTGTCAGTTTCATTTGCAAAAATTTTCTCCCATTCCGTAGGTTGTCTTTTTGTTTTACTTATGGTTTCCTTTGCTGTGCAGACGCTTGTAAGTTTCATTAGGTCCCATTTGTTTATTCTTGCTTTTATTTCTATTGCTTGAGTAGACTGTTCTAAGGAGAACATTTTTGAGATGTATGTCAGATAATGTTTTGCCTATATTTTCTTTTAGGAGGTTTATATATCTTGTCTTATCTTAAGTCTTTGATCCATTTTGAGTTTATTTTTGTGTATGGTGTAAGGGAGTGTTCTAGCTTCATTGCTTTACATGCTGCTGTCCAGTTTTCCCAACACCATTTGCTGAAGAGACTGTCTTTATTCCATTGTATATTCTTGCCTCCTTTGTTGAAGATTAGTTGACCAAAAGATTGTGGGTTCATTTCTGGGCTCTCTATTCTGTTCCATTGGTCTATATGTCTGTTTTGGTACCAATACCATGCTGTCTTGATGACTGTAGCTCTGTAGTATTGTCTGAAGTCTGGGAGAGTTATTTCTCCAGCCTCTTTCTTTTTCTTCAGTAATGCTTTGGCAATTCTAGGTCTTTGATGGTTCCATATAAATTTTATTATGATTTGTTCTAGTTCTGTGAAATATGTCCTGGGTAATTGGATAGGGATTGCATTAAATCTGTAGATTGCCTTGGGCAGTGTGACCACTTTAACAATATTGATTCTTCCAATCCAAGAGCATGGGATATCTTTCCATTTTTTAAAGTCTTCTTTAATTTCCTTCATCAGTGGTTTATAGTTTTCTGTGTATAATTCTTTCACCTCTTGGTTAGGTTTATTCCTAGGTATTTTATTACTTTTGGTGCTATTTTAAAGGGGATTGTTTCTTTACTTTCTTTTTCTGTTGATTCATCATTAGTGTAAAGAAATGCAACTGATTTTTGAACATTAATCTTGTAACCTGCTACCTTGCTGAATTCTTCAATCAGCTCTAGTAGTTTTTGTGTGGACCTTTTAGGGTTTTCTATATATAGTAACATGTCATCGGCATGTAGTGAGACTTTTACCTCTTCTTTTCCAATTTGGATCCCTTTTATTTCTCTCTCTTCCCTGATGCTGTGGCTAGGACTTCCAAGACTATGTTGAATAGGAGTGGTGATAGTGGACATCCTTGTCTTGTCCCAGATTTTAGTGGGAAGCTTTTGAGTTTTTCACCATTGAGTACTATGCTGGCTGTAGGTTTGTCATATATAGCTTTTATTATGTTGAGATATATTCCCTCTTTACCCAATTTGGTGAGAGTTTTTTATCATAAATGGGTGTTGAATTTTATCAAATGCTTTTTCTGCATCTATTGAGATGATCATGTGGTTTTTGTCCTTTCTCTTGTTGATGTGATGTATTACATTGATTGATTTGCATATGTTGTACCACCCTTGTGTCCCTGGGATGAACCCCACTTGGTCATGATGTATAATCTTTTTTATGTGCTGTTGTATTGTATTTGCTAATATTTTGGTGAGGATTTTGGCGTCTATGTTCATCAGTGATATTGGTCTATAATTCTCTTTTTTGGTAATGTCTTTGCCTGGTTTTGGTATCAGGGTGATGGCAGCTTCACAGAATGAGTTTGGGAGTATTTCCTCCTTTTCAATCTTCTGGAAGAGTTTGAGAAGGACTGGTATGAGTTCTTCTTTGTATGTTTGGTAGAATTCCCCGGTGAAGCCATCCAGTCCTGGACTTTTATTTGTAGGGAGGTTTTTTTTTTTGCTAATTCGATTTCATTTCTAGTGATTGATTTGTTCAAGTGGTCAGTTTCCTCTTGGTTCAGTCTTGGTGGACTGTATGTTTCTAGAAATTTGTCCATCTTATCTAGGTTATCCATTTTGGTTCCATATAGTTTTTCATCATATTCTCGTATGATATTCTGTATTTCTATGTTATTTGTTGTAACTTCTCCATTTTCCTTTCTTATTTTGCTTATTTGTGCTCTTTTTTTCTTCTTTGTAAGTTTGGCCAGAGGTTTGTCAATTTTATTTACTTTTTAAAAAAAACAGCTTTTGGTTTGATTGATTTTTTTCTATGTTTTTTTAAATCTCTATTTTATTTCCTCCCTGATCTTTATTATTTTCTTCCTTCTGCTCCCTTTTGGGGTTTTTTGCTCTTCTTTTTCTAATTCTTTTAGCTGGTGAGTTAGACTGTTTATTTGAGATTGTTCTTTTTTGAGGAAGGCCTGTATCACTATAAACTTCCCTCTTAGGACTGCCTTTACTGTGTCCCATAAATTTTGTGTGGTTGTGTTTTCATTTTCATTTGTCTCAAGGTATTTTTTAATTTCAACTTTGATTTCATCATCGACCCACTGTTTTTTTTTAATAGCATGTTGTTTAATCTCCATGCTTTTCTTTTTTTCTCCTTTGTTTCTCTGTAGTTGATTTCTAGTTTCATGGCATTGTGGTCAGTAAAGATGCTTGAGATAATTTCTATCTTAAAATTGTTGAGGTTTCTTTTGCGCCCAAGTACATGATCAATCCTAGAAAATGTCCCATGTGCACTTGAAAAGAATGTATATCCTATTTTGGGCGGAGGGGGGTAAGGCTCTGAAAATATTCACCAAATCTAATTTTTCTATTGTATTATTTAATTTCTCTGTTGCCTTATTTATTTTCTGTCTGGAAGATCTGTCTAATGATGTTAATGCAGTGTTAAAATCTCCAACTATGATTGTATTCCCATCAATATCCCCCTTTATCTCTGTTAGTAGTTGTTTTATGTATTTAAGTTCTCCCAGAGAAATCATATTATAACGATTAGTGAGTATGATTTTAAAAGTCTCATGCTCTACCGACTGAGATAGCTGGGCTGATTTTAGAATCAAGGGACTCAATGTTGAAAAAAAACCTGTGGACCTATTATAGGGGCCAGAGGGAAACTAGAGAGCCAACCAGAGGAGATAAAAATGAGACCAAATGATTCTTTCAAACTTTAACTTGAACAAGAATCACCAGAGATCTTGTCAACATGCATATTCTAATAGAAGAGTGTCTGAGTTCAGACTGCAATAGTAAAGAACAGTTATTCAAGGCAGATTGGTACTTCGAGTTGCCTTGAATAATGTGTCTCACACTGGAGGCAGGAGCAAGGCTTTCTTTTCTGGGGCCATGAGCCCCAACGTGGTACCCTGCTCTTCTGTGAGGCTGGCATGCCTCACTTCTCAGGCTTAGGCCCAGGGATGAGGAAGTTCCTATTCAGATTGGCCAGGATCTCTAATGGAAGGCACCTTTGACTTCCTCACTCAGCCACTTCCACAGGGTGCTAAGGTGCCCCAGGGCCTGGCCTTGTAGAGATGAGGTGGTGAAGATTCCAACTCTAGTGGACCAGTGCCACCAGGTTCAGGACTTAGGGAGGAATGGTGGCTGGGTCTTCCATAAAGAGACAGAAATGAAAATGAGGCAAACACTTTTAACAGGGTGAAGCATCTCATAAATAAGGTGGAGCCTCTTCACTGAAAATCACCTTTTCCTTCTGGAGCCATGTCCAGGGCACTGTGGTGGGGCTGAAATATTCCCATCTACCAGTCCAACTTGCCAATCCCAGATAAGCACACGACTGTGGGAGCAGCCAGCCCCAGGAGCTCTCAGTTACAATGGGCAGCCTCATGTTTGCTCTGTGCATCTGAGCCCATCTTTTCTGATTGGGGGTCAAGATTGCTTCTCCCTACCTTCGCTGCAACTTTCTTTCTTGTGGCCACCCTAGTTTAATCTCTTAAATGTGGAACTTGGAACAGGATTGGTTCCTTCCCTCATGAAGACCATGGGCTTCTCCAGCAAATCAATCTGTATTATCTTTACAGACCAGAGTTGCATCAAAGACACTGATACAGCATTTGCCAAGTCATTTGCAAAAGCATCTCAAAACGTGTCATTTAAACATAGCACAATACAAAACCAAAAATCTTCATGCATTGCACTGCTCAGTAACCTTCAGAGGACAAAGATCAGATTCTACTTATTTAAAGTTAGTAAAGTAACACCGTACCCTTTGCATATGATTTTAAAGTTAGTGAAAATAAGACATAAGTAAGAATATTAAGACAATAAAATATCTCATGCTAATAAGATAATAAAGAACCAAAATTTTTAAGGAAAGAATAATTTTAAAAAATACTAGAAAATGTTTTCTAAAAAATATTCAAGCACATAAACCAAACGGCAGAAAGAAAAGAGAGGTCATCATTTTCAACTGCTAATTTAAATAAAAATATTCAATACTTAGAGATTGTCACATTCCCCAAATTAAAAAATAATCTACATGATTAGATCTTAAATTCAAATCCAAGTTGCCTAATTCACTTTCTTGCTTTTAAAGCTACAGTCCTAGACCTGGGGTCCTGGGCTCCTATGTGTCTGTGAATTCTGTAAATAGAAACCAAAGCTTCTTTGAATTCCAAATGTATATGAACCAAGTTATGTATTTATGTATCTGACTGGGAATAGTTTTATGTACTTCACAGATTTTCAAAGCAGCTTATGATCTCCGCCCCAGGTTGACAAACATTGCCTTAAAGTAAGCCAGAAGTATATTCTTATATAAAAGAAAATGTCACTTATACAAATAATCTATGTCACATATCTGTTACTTATCAATAATATTTTCAATACTTTTTCTAAAAAAATAGAATACATACATATTTATGTATAAAATATTTGACCATTGGCCAGTGTGTTATTTTATCATTTTCTCTGGATATTTATTATTATTATTATTATGTGTAATTTTTAAAGTCCTTAGGTATGTCTCAGATACAGTTTCAGTATCTTTACATCATTTATCTCATTACTGATCACAAAAATGGGATATGGGAGATAATGAGATTCTGTGCAATAAATATTATAAATATTCCCTCTTTATAGATACAGAAATTGAAGCATAGAGAGATTACATCACTTGTCCAGGGTTACATAGCTAAGTACTGGATTATGACTTTACTTCTATGTTAATACACGTTTTTATTGTTTGATCAAACAAGTCAAAATCTTTTCTCTGTTAATGTTTTAATTTACAGAGAAGAGAAAAGAATGAAGAGAAATAGCAATTATTGGTTATATTCAACGAACATTGGATTTTTAAAAGATGGTAAAATAAAAGAAGTTGGAAGCAGGTATGAGAAAATAGGGGTCCCTGGGCAATGATCATGGATTAGGAGAAAGGATGAAAGGCTGAGGATGGATGATATCACCAAAGCTCCATCTGTGGGAGACAGCTACTATTGTTCCAAGTCTCTCTTCATCCAGATGTAGTGCCCTTCATCATTATGTAGCCAAACTGACTCCTGGGTTACCACCCTAGGGTCATCTCTCACCTCTTCCACTCTCACTCCTCCCAGGCCTCTAATTGCTTACTCTAGATCCTGGCATACCCTCTCATCTTCCACTGACCTGGACAACTCTTAAGCCAAGCACATCTATAATGCTAGCAGCTAATACAGGTTCCCTGAGGTGGTTTTCTACTTACTGTCTTTCTCACCCATATTTGAGGTTTTTCCCAAGTGAGGCCAGAAGAAAATGGGAAACTAGAACATCAAGTAATCAAGTAACTCTTATTGGAAAAGATTCTACAGGTAAACAACAACAACAACAAAACTAGACACAACAACCCCCCTCCCCCCAAAACAAACAAACAAAACCATTATTTCCATGTTACCGTCCCCAGAAGTCTGGTCTGGGGTGAAGTTTGCAATCAAATTTAGAATCTTGGATGGCACAGGTTTGTGCAGAGAAGGATCTGGCTTTCAGGACCAGGATGAGATGACATTTGAAAGTAGAATGAAAGTAGAGCCTTACTTACCCACTCTGGGCCATGCCTAGGCCAGGCTAGATTAGCTGCTTAAAGATAATTAAGAAAGCTGTGGAAAGTGAGACTGGAGAAGGTTTGTCACAGGGAATACTAGCATTTTTATAAATAGAATAGAGCTTTTATGGTATGGTTTGTGTTAGACCACTCATTTGTAATTTTTCCCACATGACCACCAACCTCCTCTACTGCTCTTTACTGACAACCATGAGGAAAAAGACCTCTGTGAGCACATCTTTATATCTGACACAAATGAACATTTGTGGGCAATAGCCCTATGGAACATGCACTATGAAGCCTGCCAAGAAGCCCATACCTCATGGCTTTCCTTCCTGTTCACTTCTTTGTTAATAAAATACAGTGACTTTAAACAGTGGAAAAGCCAATGTAAGAAAATTGAGAAGAGTAGATGCAAAGTTTCCCCAGGTTGTTTTTCAGCCCATCAGCACTGGCTTCCAACTGTCCTAATTTTATTTCACAATGAAGAAATTATATTTTCATTGCAAAGGCTGGAGACTCTAGACTAGTAAACCATTGAATTGAGATGATAAATATGTTCCAATTGTGTACTTTACGTATTTGGCAGGGAAAATCCTAACCCTAAAGAATTCCTCCTCCTGAACATGTTCATTTTTCAAACACTGATCCACAAAATTCACAGAAATAATAGTTTAGTCTGATATTACATAGAATTTCTCAAAAATAGAACACATGGCTGTAGGAAATATTTTCATTTGCTAAGATTTAATCTCATTTGTGTTTATTGTTGAACACATAAGCATCCACTAGCCATACAGCTATTTGGCAGACATTAACAGAGATAAGAAAGGTGATTTTAAAATTGGGGGGTTCATTGAATATAAACTACAATAGATGCCATAGGAATTAATGGCAGGAGTGAGGAAGTGCAAGGGTGTCTGCTCTACATATTGTGTCTAAAAGCAGTATTTTACGATGGAAGACAATGTGTTTGATACATCTGAAATTATAAAATAATTTTGTAGGCGTATTCTAGATTTTTGGAAAGAAGGATATTGGTAAATACTATGGCATGTCTACTTAGTTTTCCAAACATTTAGGGAAAACTACTATCATTATATTGTAATCTATAATGATATTTCAATCAAAATTAGAATTTTATGTGGCTTTTTCTCCCAATATATATAAGGTAAGGTGCTTTTATTATTGCTAGAGAAGGTACAGTATATTAATAAAAAATCAGATTGAAATAAGTCAATATCTCCAATACAATTATGGAGCTGAAAAATATATATATACATATGTGTATATATATTGTTTCTTTTGTAGAAAAATGTATATACATGCTATATGTACATTTTTTCTTACATGAAGAATATACTTAAACTTTTATCATCATATATTATATATACATATATACACACACATATATACATATATCTCATATATACACCATTTATTTAATCTTTCTAGAGTTTTTCTCTTATGTCTGGTATAACCGAGAAATTGTATGTTTACACTCTATTTTGTAAAGTTGAAAGTTTAAACATTATGTATATATGTTCATGCATATATATATAAATAAAAGTAGAGAATTTACTTGCAAACTGACATCTAAAAGCCTAAAAGATTTCTGGATTACCTCTAGACTTTGGTAAAATAGGTGTGTACTCCCCATGCAGTGCCATAATGACTGCTATCCTGATTAGTCCACTTAGCCCCTTCCAGAGACAGTCACTTCCATATAGACTATATTCAATGCCATATAAGTAGGATGATCAGGTATTTTATTGTTCAAATCAGGACACTGTTGTGAGTGAAAGTGGATGCCATTAATAATCATTCCAGGTAACAGGCATGCACCATGACTATTCCAACGAAACAAAGATATGTAGTCACCTTTCTTCAAGGCTTCCTGTTCCATGGTTGGAGAATTTCTCTAGTTAGAAATTTTTCATGAGTCAAAATTTGTTTCCTTTTGATTTTAATTCAGAGACTAATACATATGACATTTTTTTTCATTTAAATGTAAGTTTCTCTGATGGTAGAATTTTAGAGTTAGAGAGATCTGGTAAGAAATCAAATCCAACTTCTTAATCAATCCTCATTAGAACATCCCTAAAAGACAGACATTTAATCTTGGTTTGAATATTTCCAGACACAAGGAGCTCATTGCATTGCAAACTGATTCATTTTTTTTCTTGAAAGCTTCTTGATCTAGAATTTAAAATTGTCTCCTTATAATTTCTTGTCTTCTGAATCTGTGGGAATATCTAAGCTCTTCCATATAGTAGCTCCTTTCAGTAAAAACACTGTACCCTGTTATACCTTATTTTCCAGTCAAAGTCCCTCCCTTCCACCTTCGCTTAAATAACAACGATCAAAGGCTAGTTTTACATAGTTACATGTAATTGGATGTTCATTTTGATCAATTAAATAACTTATTCAGCTCTATGTTCTTGGGCTCTACGTTCCTCAATTCCATTAAGAATTTTTATTGAAAACATAATTAAATTATGCCAAAATAATAGAATTCCCTAAATTATTAATTTGTATAAAATCCTTCATTTATCACAGTTTTCAAATTTTGTTCACCATAGAGATGTTGCACCAAAAATGTACAAAATTTATAATACCAAACAGTTAAAAAGTTAAACTGATGTAATAATGGAGCTCATTTAGTAATGACAATTCTGACAGAATAAATTTGAGTGATAAGAATACTATCACTGTAACTCCATTTATCTTATTTTCAACCATATAAATTAGAAAGATTTAATGGTTTGATACATTTATTGGAGTTTCCATATGTTTAGAATATATCTTTATTCAAATTGCTAATATCACATACAATTTAAAATTTATTTGTAGAACCAAACCAACCAAAGACAAAGACTAATCTGAGTCCTTCATTATTTTTGTCATGTTAAATCTATTTGTAAAATATAACAATCTGTTAATTTTAGCTCATGTTTCTGCAATTGAAACGTAAATATTTCTTCAATTATTTTAGAATTAGTACTTACTGACTCTGTGTGATGAATCCATGTGTATGTGTGCACATGGTCTAAAGTTGAGCTTTCACATTAGGTGGCTCATAGCCAGACAGTTATTAATATGGCAGCCACCCACTCTTAAGCATTGACAATCCACATCAACAATAACTACTCCATGTTACTGCTGCTTCTGACTAAAATTATGCAGAAAGCCTATTGTTAAACAGGCAACCTACCTTTTAGGAAACTGTTTCCCCTTTGCTTTGCAAAGCCCTCACCCTGTCTCCCTAATGCACCTTTTCATCCTGGCCTGTACCCATTGTCCAGCATTCCTTCCTATCAAGGACTTGCTGCAAAGCTCTCTTTAACTCATAATGCCAGTGGATAAAGATAACTACTAAAAATAAAATTTTTATTTTCTAGAGAATTTGTGTTAATATGCCAAAGAAGAGCTACTCCCAAGGGACTGTAAATTTTAGGATGCTGAGGTAATCTGTCATTAGAGTTGAATGGTAGGCAAGTATGTGGTTAGTTTTTTTTTTTCCTATGTTGACAATTTATTATGGTCTTTACATTTTACACTTACAATAATCCTATTGCACCCTATGAGCAAACTAAATTCTAGGTGTATTTATCATTTAATTATAAAGAACATACCTTAAAAATATTAGAAAAGACATATGAAGAATTTTATTAATTCATCTTAGGCGAATTTCTTGTAAAAATATTAAGCAGCAGAAATAATAAAGAAAAAGTGACAAGATGCCCAACAAGTATATGAAGAAATGCTCAACATCACTAATCAGGGAAATGCAAACCAAAACTTGCAAACAATGAGATACCACCTCACATGTTAGGATGGTTATCATCAAAAAACCAAAAGCTAACAAGTGTTGGCAAGGATATGGAGAATTTGGAAACCTTGTACTCTATTGATGGGAATGTGAAAATGGTGCAGCCACTATGGGACACAGTATGGAGGTTCCTCAAAAAATAAAAAATAGAACTACCATATGATTCACTTTTGGGTACTGATCCAGAAGAACTGAAATCCAGATCTCCATGAACTACCATGTTCACTGCAGCAGTATTAACAATTGCCAAGAAACAACCCAAATGCCCATCAATTGAAGGATGGATAAAGAAAGGTGGTAAATAATACAATGGAATATTCTTTAGCCCTAAAAAAATTGAAATACTGCCATATGTGACAACATGGATGAACCTGGAGGACATTATGCTAAATGAAAGACACAGAAAGACAAAGACAAATGCAATATGATTCCACTTTTAGGAGGCATCTAAAGTAGTCAAATGCATAGACAGACACAGAGAGGGAAATGATGCCCACCTAAGGGAGGAGAAATGGGAGTTATTGTTCAACAGGTAAGAAGTTTCAGCTATGGAGTGAATTTTAGAGATCTGCCATACAACATTGTACCTATAGATAGCAATACTCTATTGTGAGCTTAAAAATTCACTCAGAGAGTAGATCTCATGATAAGTGTGCTTACTACAACAACAGTAATCATAAAGGTCACTAAACAACGGGGGAAAAGGGGGCTGGCCTCTTGTTTCATCTCTGAGCAGCAGGGGAAAGTTCATTTGGGGAAAGGGGTGGGTTGGGGGCAGCTCAGGCAGTACTGTCACTCAGTACAATGTCCACAGTTATTAAAAAGTGTATTTTGTTTACATCCACATTACACATTTTTATATAGAAAAATAAATGAAGCAAAAAACTCTCAGATCATTTCTGTAGTTTGCCAATTGTTTGTGTCCTTGTGCATTTATCTCTGTGATGCATTCATCCTTTATAATTGATTACAAGAATTCTTTTCATATTAAAAAGTACTTGTAATGGGTCTACCAGGATGTAATCCCATCATGAATTAAGGAAAGTCTATACTTTTCTTTTTTAAACTGCCTGTGACATGCTACTGATTCCCGGAGATGGAGGTACATTCCTGAGCATGGCAGGTCTCAGGAGAAAGCTGGCCTTTCCACTGGACACAGAGACAATGAACTGCAGTTTCTGAAGAGAGATGCAGTCAAAGGCTCTGTGGTTAGTTGTTTTTTTTTTTGTTTGTTTGTTTGTTTTTTTGGTTGGGGGTTGTTTTGTTTTCGCAAGGGACTATTTAAAGAGCCTCAACTTAACACATCTGGAAAGTTTAAACCACCTGATATATCATTATTGGATCTAGAAAAGACTAGGTTTCCCAATTCTCTAAAAGTCATCCTTGACTCTGCTTGCTTTCATAAGATTATATGTAACTATGTAACTCCAGAATTGGACTCATATTTTACTTGAAATAGTTAAAAGATAATGACAACATGGGAATCAGGCAAAGATGATCCACCAGAACACCTAATGTGGGGGACTTAGCCTGAGAGTATTAGAAAAAAGAAATTTGCCATGTGTAACCATCTGACCACCAGTAAACTTATGTAATTACTGCTGCTGAGTGTCAGAGTGATCAACTCAATTCAGTTAAGAATTAGAATTGAAATGCAATGTAAGTGATGGTATAATTTTTAAGCTGTTCTTTTGGTTATGATAAAATTCAATAGTGGAGTTAGGGTACTCTGAAGATGATAAGATGAAAGTAGGTATAAAAACTCTGTATGCACCTAAGTCCTGTTTGATTCATATTTAATGCTCTTACATCAAACTAAAACTCTCAGCCAACTACAAACAGTAAAAACCCATGCATTTTTCACAAGTGTTCTTGCTCATTTGTACCAATTTAAAAACATTGAAATTTCCTACTTTTGACTAGTTGAACAAGACTTAAGGAAATGAAAATTAATCATGACCCATCCAGTCCAACTGGGATAGAGTTTACTAATAGGAAGCTTCAGAATACTGCATTAATTGTACACATACACATATACAAACACTGATTAGACTAGTGCTATACACACTTTGTTTGAGGGAGAAGCAAAAACTAAATGTATGAATAATCTTGGTATCTAAACCCCGGAAGGTACTGTTTATTCATTCAACAGATCTATACTAGAAGACGGTACATTTATTCACTCTAGAAATATTCTGAAATTGCCCATATTTGCTAATGATAAAATTATTTGAGAGGTTAATTATCTGAAATAGTTGTTGACTTGCTAATCAAAGACTCTGAGGATACAGTGATCCACCCTTTCTGTTCAAATTCAATATTTTTGTAACATTCAATACATATTATTTATACCATCTTTATGGACCATGAACACAATTCAAGATTCTTGGAAAGAATTACTGTAATGGGAACTGATATAATCATATTAATAGATTTATCTAAAATGGTGGCTGTATGGCTGATACTTTTATATATGTTCCATAGATAAAGATAATATTATCCCTAAGGAGAATTATCTGATTCTTGCATTTTGCTTGTACTTATTGCCCAGAGAGATCCCTGACGACTTATAAAAAGGTGCATTTTACTCAACTCAAACCTAAATCATTCAACAAATACTTCTGGGGCACTTAAAATGTACTACGCTTAGGGGAGACTTAAAAAAAAAACCCAAATCCCACAAAGGCTAAGATAGACAGATTTTACATAAACAATTAAATTGTTAAAAAAAATTTTTTTTATGTATCAGTTGAGTTACAACATGTGCAATAGTCTGGGAGAAAAGCTTTGCAATGTATATAACAGACAAAAGATTAATTCCCAGAATACATAAAGATCTATGAATATATAAAAGGGTAAAGAGATCCAAGAGTACTATTTAGTTGCTAAGTGGAATGATACAATCCTTTGTGAATTATTTGTAAAATACTGCAGGACATATTATTAAGTTAAAAGAAAGGAAATCAAAATAGTACCCATTATATGATCTTATTTACTTATATATGTATATGTATGCAAATGAATATAGAAAAAGGATTTGAAGGCTATGTATCAAATATTTAACAGAGGGTTCTTTCAAGGAAGGTGGACAGAGGTGATGGTGGAAACACATATTTTATTTGCCTCTAACATATGTAATAAAATTTTTAAAAATTTGAGGTCAGTGAACTCTAAAAACAAAACCAAACACATTTAAAACAACAGATACAGTTCCTTTATTCATATGGCTAGCTGAAGGAAGAAATACTTTAAAAAATGCATAGATGCTGCAATAGGAGAAGTGCGGGGAACCACAGGAGTCCCTGGGGGGAAATTATATCAAACTTGATAGATGAATGATGAATGCAGGTGGTACTTTCTGCAGAGGTGGCAGCATTCATTAACTCATCAAATTTGGTTTGAGACATGTGCAAAAACCTAAATGCAGAGGGGACTGTGTTGAGCTTTGGATCTGAATATGGTTCTATCTGGCTGGTAGGTGGAATGCTAAGGCTGAAAGCATAGAGCCAGAGGCTGGAAAAGCTGGACAAGGACCAGATCACATGGGGCCTTATCAGCCACATTCCAGGCTTTTGATTTTGTGTTAATATGTGGTTAAGTGAGAGATCAAAGTTTAGGAAGGTCCTCCAGCACTGTAAGGCTGAGTGAAAAGTGGGCAAGCTTTGAGGCAGGGAGAGCCATCAGGACAATCAGGATATTATCAGGGTGCGGGATGGGTATGAGAATGAGGATAACTGATGGATTTGAGAGAACTTAGCAGGTAGAATAGAAAGGACTTGAAGATTCGTTTGACTTTGAATTTGCGAGTGAGAAGCAGGAAACCAGGAAAATGTAGGCAGTTCACATAAGTATCCCCTTTACTTCTTGTCCGTGTATTCCTCATGTACTAAGCACTTTATATAATTTTCCACTTGAACTAATTCACGATGATGATGTAGACAGTCACTCTTTAAAGGCAAAGGCAAGCATCTTTTCTGTGTTTGTATCACCCTACCTGGCACAGTGCAGAACAAGAACTTATTAATTCTCATCAAATGAAGACAGAGCAAGGTAGTGTCACTATGATAAAAATACAAATACCCATGAAATACTAATAACAATGACAACAATAAAAACTGACCTAATGCCCCAAAGAATTAAAGTATTCAAAAGTGTTTGCTTGACTATAGCAAGGAAAAGCAGTTGTCTGTCCACTATACCAACAATATTTATCCTTAACTTCAACATTTAGCATTTCAAGGGATCATACAAGTATACGAATTAAGCGTTACTACAACATAGCATATTAAAATGATTTAACATCTCTTCCTCATAATATCATATTCACTCAGTGACACTATGGTTGATACTGCTGAAAAAGCACTTATTAAATAATAAAATTCAAAATTCATAAGTACAAATGCACTTTACTTTCAGAAGTGCTACAGTCTTTTCAGATGAATTCATGTTAACCCAACCAAAAACTGATATCCTTGGATTATTAGAAAAATATATCTGCATGCTGCACATTCTGCTGGAAATATCAAAACCTGTGCTTATGAAATCAGCCTGGAACCACATTCTATGATTTATAAAAGAAATTAGGCCCTACACTCAAAGGGCTGGTTATTAAATATTGTCTCTTTTAAACAAATCAGCATGCTGAAAAACATTTGTATTTTATAGATACAAATTTCAAGAGATAGACATGAATATAGCCCTTAAACTTTAATCATGATCCAAAGATGCTATTAACAAAGGCTACCTTTGATGAGTTGATTTTTCTAAAGCATTTTAAAAGGTTAACAATAGACAGTTAACCTTCAAAATAAGTTCAAGGATCCTTCTTTAAATGTGTGGCTTCTGCTTACTTGGAATACAGATCAAAATACTACAACACTGTCAAGGAAAATAAGCTTTCTCTTAGTTACACATACATACCTTTAAAGGTAGGTGTTGGGAGTCTTGAGCACTTTATTTTCAATTTGTGCTCAAAGCAAGAGCTCAGCTGTCCATTATGACAAGGAAGACGAACAACCTGAGGTTGTATCAGAACAGCTGCTTCTAATCACCATGTCAATTGATACACAGTTAGAAATCTGCCTCCCCAAAGAAAGAAAATCAATTTATTTATAGAATAGCCAGCATTCCAAACAGATGGTTACTGTGGTGACTACACTCTAAAGTTCTTCAGCTTTTTACCGGTGACCAATAGGGGAAAAACTGTTGTCATTTATAACGGGGTATTCTGTGAAGAGTGGTTTCTGCTCACAACACATCATTTCAAAGGATTTGTTAGGACAATCAGATGGGCTCAAGCTGAAAAAGCCCAGTTATTAGTAAAAAACTGCCTCAGGCTTTAAGAGGCTACAGAGCTTTAAAAATCGATGATGCTTTAGTATTTACATCCTTAAAAAGACAAGCGAAGAGCAAACTAAACAAATGTTGAAAACGTATTCTTCAACACTATTTCAAAGTATTTCTAGTCGTCATTCATACACCCATTTAGGAGACATAATTAGACACTGCAACTCTATCAATATTGCCAATAAGCTAATGGGCATAGGCCAAGACAATGAGGACACATAGCAAATATTTTTTAAAAATCAGATGAAACAATTCACACATGTAGCTATTCATACATCTCATTTTAACCTTAAATTAATGGGGCCATGAAAGAAGTAAAAATCTGCATGCGTAAAAGTAATTTTATTTTAAATTCATGGGCTTTTGTATTATGCTGCTCCATTAGAAAATGTTATTGCCCTCTTATATTAGACTTTCATATTAGTGCCCATTAGACTTTCATATTAGTCCTGGAAGGTAAGATTATATTATTGTGTGTGCCAGTGATTATGGTGGAATCATATAACCCTAGGCACATAAGTAAGCCAACAGAACCTTCTCTTCTGATGGCAGACTCAGGGGAGTGATATTGCAGATATATGAAGAGTACCATTCACCTCTCTTTTATTGATTCGGAGGTTGCATTAGAGAGGTGGAACAAAGCGTTCCCATTTGCTGCAATTCTTGTGAAGAGATGCCCTGGTGTAGACCAGACATCCATGGAGAATTCAATAGAAAAGAAGAAACAAAAGTGGCTCTCTTTTAAAATTCATTCTTTCAGTTAGTCACTCATTTATTCTTCTAATTATTCAACACATTTTTTTTCAAGAACTGCAAAGCAACAGGAAAGTTGCTAAGAACTGTAAATACAAGTCTCTGAGCTACTTTGGATACAGAGGCAAGTAATAAAAACAAAACAATATAGCACACATTAATAATGGATGGACCGTGGTATCAAAACTGCAGGAAATACACTTCTGAGAGAGAAAGAATACCCAGTTAGCTCAGGACAGAACTGAAGCATCCCTGAAACCAACCAATAACGTAGGTAGTAGTATTTCATAGAGCATATTGGAAGTAAGCAAAATTGCTGTCAAAATGCAATCATAAAGGCTCAGGACTTAGGGATTACATCTTGAACAACTGCATAAGTGGAGATTAAGATTTGGTCATAGAAGCCCTAGTATAAAACAATGGGAGTCTCCTCACAAAACCGCATGGTCAGATGAACAGATACATGGAGGTGTTTCCAGAAAGAACTATAACACTTTCCTTACATAGGTTATTATGGAGGTTCTCCATACACAAAACTCAATATAAACTTCTTAGAGTTTTTCATAAACGTGTGTGTTTATGTGTACTACAGAAAAGGATATAATTCTAGGTGTAAATGTGGATGTGCACGTCTCTCCAATCTCCCCCCATACCAACTTCTCTTATTACAAACTTACCTGTTACCCAAGGAGATGAAAAATAGAAACCCAACATCTTTAGATAATAGCAAAGAAATCCATGATTTTAAGAGTAACAGAAACCATCAGTAATGACAAGAATAGTTATCCACTCAACAAAGGCTTGACATCATACAAATGACAGACTCCTGACTTTCCCAGTACAACCAACTTTATCTGTTTTTGGGTGATCTGAAACCTGCCTCAGGTTAAAATTGTTTGCAGGCATCCAACTCTAGCTTACTTCCCTTCTTCCTTTTCCACTGAGAAGCAATTTTTTGTTTCGTGTTTTCGGTTTTCCCTCTCGGCCCACAGACAGCAGGCAGGCTCAACACTGCACAGGACTCTCTCTGAGACATACAGAAGCATAAATGCCCCGTAGGAAATTCCCAGATATTTTCAGCAACCGCCCCAAGCGTCCTTTTACTACTTTCCAAAGGACCTTCCTGGGTTTAAATGAGCCCATTTTATAAGAATACTAACCTTCCAAATAATATTTATTGTAATGTGAAAACTACAATTTCCAGAATATACAAACCAGTCCCTGTTGAGCAGCATAAAGCCATTAGTTCCAGATAGCAGACATTCCTTCTCACCCTTTAAACTCTAAAGCTTGTCATCTCATTACACTTTGAGAAATGTTTCTACCATTTATCTTCCTTTTTAACTCAATGGGAAATTATACAAAAGGCTAACACATGACATTTTGCAAATAATATTCATCATGAGTGAATATAATACATATGGTTACAATTATTCTCCATTACCTATATTCCTGAATGCACATTGTATGTAATCACACAAAACACATTTCTTTCTCCCATTACTTCTTTCTTCATGTTTGAGTTAATACAGTTTTACAAGTAATGATTTGAATTCAAAAAGGATCATCAAAAGAAAATGAAAAGGTTATATAAATGTCACTGCCTAGCTGCAAATTTTATATGCTTTTGCTGAACTCAACTCTGTGAACATCTGGGCTGGGTTCCTTTTGTAAAGAGAAATGTACCTACATGAGATAAGTAGTATTCCTGGCAATAGCTTCTTGACATAGAAGAGGGTTAAAAATGTGTAAAAAAGTCCATCTCCTAATCACCTATTTACACAAGCATTGTCCCAGTTTTTCTTTTCTGAAAAGGAATGCTGGATCTTAATAGGAAAGTTCATACTGTTCATTTCCTTCTTCATGTATAAAAGAAGGATTTTCACAGCCTCATATATACTTTTGGAAATCAGAGCATGTCAATTAGAACCCTCACTGGCTTTTCTAACCCTTGTGATAGTTGGTCATGTAGACAAGAGGATGTGGACCTGGATTTTTGTTGTTGTTCTTAGGGTTACATAATACCAACAATAATGCCCATAAAGCCTCTCATAAACTGTCAGAAATAGAACATTACAAATTATTTTATCAATACAGCTGAATTCCTGTTAAATTAATTTATGCATTGATTTCTTTGTCTAGACTTTGAGATCTTGAAGGCAACCCTGTGTCTTCCTCTTGATAGTATCTTCTCATAATGTTTCATTTTTTTCCTTAAAAATAATATAATACCTCAGAAGTTTTTTAAATAAGTAATATGACTATTGGAGAAATTCTAGAAAATTATAAAGAATGAAATTTCTCGTAATCACATCATCCACTAATGGGATTTTCTCATGATTTATTTTTTCTTTTTTAATGACTTTTTAAATTCTTTCTTTTAATTTTTTCATACTTTATTAAAATTTACTTTTAAAAAATTAGTTCTAATGAGTTCTGAAAATAAATATTATGTTTTATAAAGAAAACTTATAAAATATAAAAAAGTATAAGGAAAATAATGAAATTACTCATGATCTCACTACCCAGTGATACCCATTGATGTTTGCTTCTATTTCCATATCTGTCCTTCTCTGTAACTAAAGTAGGATAATTGTTTATTGTCCCACATACTTTTCCACATATCTGTTGATGAGTAATTTACCATGTCATTAAATATTCTTTAAAAATATAAATTTTTATATCTGCATAATTTTCCATCTTGTTTCTGTGGGAAGTCATTTAATCTTTCCCTACTCAGATATTTAAGAAAATAAGGCATTAGAAAACATCTCTGTTTAAACATTAAAAAAATGTCTTAACCAATTCAGTCAGATTTATGTGTGTAACATGAAAATATAGACTGACTTCTCTTAAATTTTCTTAAATTGAGCTGATAAATGTTAATTAAATTTGGACCTCTTTCCATAGTGCTTACTTCATTTCTCTAGCATAATACTTATGCCCAGAAAGGAATGAAGAAAAAAAATATGTAGGCATTTGAGATTAAGTATAGTCTTTTTCATTTTAGGTCAAAATTGACTTCATCATACAACTTCTCAAACACAATTTTCTATAATATTATGATGATAAACAACGTTTTATTTAAACAAGTAGAATAGCAGCAATAATGGAACACATATTAGGCATGTTTAAAACCTTATTTTGCCCTGCAGAGAAAGAAAAATGGCAAAATTGTTTACCTGGGGATATGATATAGAAGAAATCCTTAAATTCATCCATCCAAACCTCTGCCAGTCTCCTGTTGTTCTTGTTGATGACATGACCGGTACCACCAGGGAAGGTGTATGGAGTTGCCTTCCGAAAAACATGACCAACGTGGGAGCAAGTCACAATCTCCAGTGAGCCTCCACATTGCCAAATCTGGAAAAAAGAGTTTTGTTGTATAACAATCATTGTAGATAATGCAGTAATATTGTCTGAGCAGCAACTGAGGCTAGCTCAGATAAGGTCAAATCTTCAGATCTTATACGGTTCAAACAAATATCAGATGGACACAAAATTTAGGACTAGTATACTTGGGTTTGGCAAAGGATTCGAATTTGGAAGAGCTTGATACATTTAAATATAGTAGCATTGGAATTGTGGAAGTAAGATGTAATTATTTTTAATGTGCCTTTATTAGACTACCTATTTTTCAGTATCTAATAGTTAACCTAATGTTGATGTAATAGATATTTGGTATCCAAAATCTGCCATGAATGAATGAATTGTACATGTTAGATGCCGTGGTCAACAACAAAATTTGATTTGGAGAAAAATCAATCTATTATACTCCATCCACCTGGAATTTTAAACAAACATTCACCTTCAGCTGTCCGAATCCTCTGTACCTTAGGCCTTTGGATTTGTTATTATTCTTATTAAAATATGCTAAGTATCCTTTACCTCTATTCAACATCCATGCACACTATAAAGCCCATTTCCACGATAATTTCTTCTAGGAAGCTCTGTGGGGAGTTTGGTATTGTGTGACTTTGGTACTTTAAACATACTTTTATTAAGAAAATGTAATGTACTGCATTGTAAGAAACTGTTCGCTTCACTATTGCTCCCTTAGAACTATGAACTTTTGGAAGACACATGTCATATATTTCTTGGTATCCTAGATTTACTGTTCTGTTGAGGCTAGGTATTAAGTAAAATAGCCATAAAACACTTAATTCCAAAAAATTATATGATATAGCCATAGGTTATAGTAATAGCATGTTTGTATGTGTGTATTTTATATATACACATATAAAATAAATGGATACAATATATGTACACATATACTACACACACTCATATATTTACATACATGCATTTACATATGTGCTATAGGTTTTCTTTCCCAATAAATGAAAGGCATAGCTATTGCTATCTGTAATTAACTTTGTTCTTATTTTAAGGAGAGCTGCTTATTTTGAAAGAAAAGATGACTCTCCTATTGATCCCTCAAGTTATACTCATCTTAGAAGATGGCTGCTGTTGGTCCTGGGTAGCAGTAAGAGACACTTATTTTCTCTAGAAAATGAAAGATGACAAATAACAAGTTATACTCATCAACAGTGGTTTGTGCATTACATGTACAATCTAGTCTCTCTCATTTTGTAATTGTTTAAATACTGTAATGCTAATGGAAAAGATGTTCCATCCGAACACTGAAATGATGTTTACTATAAAGGAGGAATGGAATTCACCATTCTCCTAGAAAGACTGGGTAGTTCATTCTTAACTAATCAAATTATTTAATTGATTAGTAACTTTCTTATCTTTCTAGCATAAAGCCTATAAACTTTCCTGTAGTTATACACCTCTTTACATTCTTCCTTCCTATTAAAATGAAAGAGGTTGATCCTTCTCCTACCAAAGACAATTCAATACTTGTATGTCAGTCTACAGCATATCCCTCAAGTCTGTCTTAAGGACTTCACTGGTTTGTTCTTCCCTCTGATTTTCTCCTGAAACAGCAATTATTTCCCTCATTACCAGATTATGTCTATCTTTACATAATATCTCCTAAAACCTGCTATCTTTCAGCGATGAAAAAAATAGGTAAACAAATTTTTTAAATTACAAAACACAACAAAAAGTTCATCCCTTGGTCCATATTCCCATCTGACATACCTCATTTTTCTGTTCTTCTTCACTAAAATTAACATAAAAAATTTACTGATATATACTGCCTCTCTTCCTCCATTTTCATCCACTTTTCTACTCATTGTGAAATGCTGTTTAGTTCTGCAGTCCCACAAAACTGCCATGATAAAAATCACAAATTTTTCCCTTGACAAATATCTAGTACTCTTTTCTTGGATCATCTTGCTTTTCATCCTCTGTATAATTCTCACTCCAAATTTCTATTTAAATGTTGGCATTATTCTTTCTTTATTCACTCACTAGGTGGCCTTATTTGTATTATTGTTTTATGTACGATTTGAATACTCAAATCCTCAACAGTGACATCTCAGCCCAGACTTCTCCTCTGAGATCCAGACTTGTGTATCCAAACATCTACTTGATACCTCCTCTTATATGCCTCAGAGACATCCAAAGAAACATGTCTGAAGTGGAATTGTTTTATCCCACCTTGTCAGCCAGATTTTCTTTTCTTTTTCTTTTTTTTAATCATAAAAAAATGGAGCCACTACTCACCCAGGTGGTCAATTCAAAAACAAAACAAAGCAACCACAGGAAGCCCCCCTCCAACAAACAAACAAACAAACAATACCCTAGGAGTCACCGATTTCTTCTTTTCCTTCATCACTCATATTCCATCCATTAATGAATCCTAGTGGAGCTATCTATAAAATAATTCTCTGTCTATCCATCTTTCTCTGTCTCTAGTGTCACCATCCTTGTCTTAATCATCGGTATCTCTTGTCTAGCAGTTGTAATAGACTCTTAATTGTCTTGCTGCTTTCACTGTTGCTCTCCTATAATTTGTTTTGTACTGAGAAATCAGAGTGGCCTTTAAAATTTTTAATCATGCTATTTTATGTCCCTGCTAAATCTGTCAATGGTTTTTCATTGTGCTGTGAATATAAACAAGATCCTTTATCAGGGCCTCCAAGAGCTACACTACTCTTCTTCTCTGTCAATAAACCATGGTGACACTGGCCTCTTCCATTTCCTAGAATAACAAATCACATAATTTTTCACACACCAAAGCTTCCACATGTACTTTCCCTACACCTGGAAAACAATTCTGTCTGCCCTTCACCTGACTGCCTCTTTCCTATCTTTCTCATCTCAGCTAAAACATCACCTCAGCAGAGAAATCTTCCCTAATGGCCATATTTAAAGTGCCCCACCCCAGTTATTTTCTCTAATAACACCCTATTTGTTTGCTTCATCTCTTATCATAATTGGCAATTTATTTGCATGCTTGGCTATGCACTTTCCCCCCTACTAGAACGTAGACTCTGAAAGGGTGGGTGAGAGGTTTACTCATGGTTGTATTCCCAGAGCCAAGCCCAGTGCTTTTTACGTGGTAGGTGTCACTGTATGATGGTTGCACAGGAAGAAGGGTCAACTCAAAATTAACTACCATGATTAATATAAAAAAGCATCCCCTGGCAGAATTATGAGATTTAAACAGACGTATTTTGGAGGGATTTTGAATTACATTTTTTAAGGAATATTTTTAATACCAAACTAGGCAGAGTAGTGTACTAAAATGATACCCAACTGTTGTTCCA